>NC_133391.1:135965405-136308405 GCF_047511655.1 Castor canadensis
AAGCTGATTCTTAAATAGTCCATGCACAGCTGAAACATGAGCCACCAAAAATAAGTAAATAAATAAATAAAAATAAATAAACATAAATCTATAGTTGGATGGTTTTAAGACTTGAAAAGAAATTTCAAAATTTGCCTATAGCTGAGAAGACAATGTAGAGACTTAAAATTTCACTAAGTTAGAGAACTATGATGAACTGGCCTTTACACTGATCACCACAAGGGATATAAATAAACAATAAAGAGCCTATCCCCAAACTAGGGAATTTGTCCTAGGAATAAAGTACCATTGAAATAGACCTGCTCTGATAAACCCTAAAATAAGCCTTTACAATATCAAGTTGAAGTGCTAATACAAAATTCACTATTTTCCTAAGGAAGGTAATAAAATTTGATTTCTGCAATATACCGCCCACAATGCTTGGTGTACAACCCAAAAATACTAGACATAAGAAAGAAATTTGGAAATTTAACTCATCTACCTTGGTGGGCTAGAAGGAATACAGGAACTAAGAGCAGATCTAGAGATAGCAGATATTGAAATTAGTAGTCAATATAACCAAGATATTAAGATTACCAAACTAGATTTTATAGTAACTATGATGAATTTATTAAACAGTCTACAGAAGATGATTGATATGATGTGTGAAGAGATAGTGAACTTCAGAGCAAATATGAAAACTATCAAAAAAATCAAATGGAAATCTCAAAACTGAAAACTTTATCTCAACTAAAAAAGTCATTAAATGGCTTAATAGCAGATTAAGCCACACACACACACACACATACACACAGACATGTATCCACAGAATTTGTGACCTTCATAAGACAGCTCTACAGAAATTATTTAAATGAAAACACAAAGAGAAAATGGAAAAGGGAAGCAGAAACTTAATGATTGGTATAGGAAATCTACATATGTTGAAATGGAATCCAAACTATGCCAATGTCAATTGCAATGAACACGAGAGAGAAAGTGAAAAAGCTATTAACTCACCAAAGTTGTCAGCAAAACAGTCTTTCATGCATTTACTTGAAAACATGTATTGAGACCAGTGTTCCCCTGCTCTATGCACACTCGCTGATGAACAACAATGACAAGGTTGGTGATGTCATGAAACTTACTTTCTAGGGGTAGAAAATAAACACTGAACTAAAAACTTTAAGTTTATTTTGTAAGTGCTCTGATGAAAACAAAACATATTGATATCACAGAGGGCATCCAGCTGCTGTTTCTCATAATTTGGAAAGCTCTCTATAAGGAGGTAATACTGCAACTGAAAGTGCAGAATGCTATGACTCTGAAGGAAGAATGATCTATAAAGAGATCATTACTAATGTGTAGACTTTGAAGGAGAAAGAAGCTTCATGTGTTTGAGGAACAGAAAGACAAAAAATATAGCTGGAGAGTAGTGAGTTAAAGGGATTGTGGTAGGTCATGAGGATAGACAGCCAGGTCAGATCCAGCTAGGGACAGGAGCTTGCAATTATCTTCTATGTGCAATAGGAAGACACTGCAGAATTTTAAATAAAAAAGGTGAGCACAGTGCATGTCATGCCATCATGCCATGATTCATATTTTTAAAAGGCCATTAATGAAGGAAACTATCTAATAATAAGAAAAGGTAGAAACAGGAGATAATATTCTCTGGATATAATTTTATGATAAGAGATAAGGAAATTCGAAGAATCATGGTTAATGTTTATGTTTGGGCTGGCATGGGGCAATTTGGAGATGGTAAATATGAAATAGAGAAATCCGTGGGATGAATAAATTTGGAACAGAAATTAAGAGCTCCATTTCAGACATGTTGAGATTATAGAGCTTTTTCTAGTATCCAAAAAAAAAAGAAGAAGAAAAAAAAAAAACAGTCAAGTAGGCCGTCAGGTCCAGGAGAAAAAAGCGCAGGGAGAAGAATGGGGCTATATTTACAAATTAGGAAGGTTCCTCAGTAGAGATATTTAGATCCACAGACCATACAAGATTACTTAAGGAGAAACTATGGCTAAAAAAGACAGTCAAGAATTCAGTTCTTGGGCACTGTAAAAGGCAAAGATAATTAAGGTAGAAGCAAAAACAAATAGAATATGCTAAAAGCCAAGAAAAATGAGAATTTGGAAAGTAGTTACTTCATTATTCAAAGAAAATTTCCTATTCTAATAGAGAATGAATATACTGTACTGGGAAAGACATGACATAAATTAACAACATATGTGAAAGAGGATATAGAAAAAATTTTAAGAAAATCATTGTAATAAAGATCTCAAGTGTTGGGATTTGTGGGAGAAGTGATTACAATTTAAATAATATGGTCAGAACCAGAAATAGCAACTTTGCCAAACATTTATGAAAAATTGAAGGAAAAAATGAAAATAGAGCAGAGACTACTGGATTTCAGATAACCTATGATTTTGAAAGGAGTAATTTCAGAATACACGGCAGATGGAGTGGGTTGAGGAGAAATTTCAAAATGAAAATAAAAGAAATTGTGCTGGGTGCAGTGACTCACACCTGTAATCCTAACTACCTGGAAAGCAGAGATCCGGAAGATCATGATTTTAGGCCATAGCAAACAAAATTAAAAATTTGTGAGACCCCATCTCAGTCATCAACCAAAACAAAGCTGGATACTGTGGTGCACACCTGTTACTCCAGCTATTCAGGAAGCATAAATAAGAGGATTGTAATTCAGGTCCACCCAGGCATAAATCCTTCAAAAAATACCTAAGTGCAAACAAAAAAAAGGGCTGAGTGTGGCTCAAATGGTAGAGTGCATGCCTAAAAATCCAAGGTCCTGAGTTCAAAACTGCCTCACAAAGGAATATACATATATATATACATATACATATGTACACATATATGTATAAATATATTATATATTTCTATGACATCAATATGTATTTTGATATTATAAAAAATCTTTTCAATATTAGCTTTGAAAGATTTTAAAAAACTAAAGACATTGTTGAAGAAAGGTATCAAGCAAAGGCTGAAAGTACTAAAAAAGGTGAGTGTGCTGATGAAACTGTTCCAAAGTGAATATAAAGAAACTGAGGTGCACAGCAGAAAGGACGCGCAAGAAACGGCAAAGTAGTGGGAAGGTGAGCACAGACGCATCTCACAGCATTGTGCAGGTGATTCCTTTGAGAAGCTGACACAAACTGTCCACATCAGCAGGATGGAAGGCAGAGAGTGCAACAAATTCAGTTGGCTTGGTAAGTGTAGTAGGATTGGGGAAGGGAGATGGATTCCATCTAAATATTTCTACTAATTCCATGTTCTATGAATATGAGTCCTCAGTTTAATTTCAAGAGGATTTCCCACTATACTTGTTAAATGTCAATCATGCTTGTGCTATGGGTTCAAATTCAGGAAAAAAAAATAGGAACATTAAGCCATGTAGGAAAAGAAGTATTATTTGTATTACTTCAGGTAGTGAAGCATCTGTGAAATCATAACAATATGCAGTTAGATATTTACATCTAGATCTTAGAGAAGATACTGAAAAAAATATTTGAGTCAAGTGGTTAAAGCCTTGGATTTGAATGAATTCACCTAGGGAGAGGATATGATATAAAAAATATAGAAAGCTGGAAATGGAACTTTAAGGAAAACATATTTCAAGTGCAACCAGAAAAAAGTTACCTTATAACAAGTAACTGAAACATTAATAATTCAGATTCTAACATACTTTGTTATAGTGTCAAATACCAAAGAAAAATTAGCTAAGATAAGAGATAATGATATGGCCATAGGAATATCATTAATAACTGTTAGCTTTCTGTTGCTTTAACAAATACTTAAGATAATCAACTTATAAGAGAAAAGTTTATTTTGGCTCACAGTTTTAGAGGTTTCAGTCCTTGACTTACTGGTCCCATTGCTTTTGGCCTGTGGTGGCGCATCATGGTAGAACACATGGCAGAGGAAACTGTTTACCTTGTGACCACAAAGGTGAAAGACAGAAAGGAAAGGCACTCCACAATGACCAAAAATCTGCCACTAGGCTCATCTCTTAAAGGTTCCACCATCTCCCAATGGTACCAAGGACTATGGACCAAGCTTTTTACACATGTACCTTTGGACGATGCTTAAATTCTAAATGTGGATTCTAATGTATTGAAGACAGATGGGAAGGGAAGAAATATAGTGATGTTGAGATTGTTTTATTTCAAGAATCTAATGTATGCACATGTAAATAAATAAACAAAAAAAGTGAAAAAAAACCACTAATGTTAAAAAAATCGTAGAATGAGGAAGTATATAGTAAGACGTTTCACTTTGTGAATTTTAAATTTTAGCAATATTTTGCTTAACATATTTGGTGTCTTCTGAGGAAATTCAATGGGGTGGGGCTTTTGTAGATGGACACAGAACACAACTAACACAATTAGGTCAACAGAATTATAGTTTCATAACAAGGGATATCACACAGACTCAATAAAGAAAACTATACAAATGTTGTCTCTACGTTTCTAAACCGTCCTTTCTTTAATTATTATTTCATCCTCATTTTCTACTTCAAGGACTGTGATGCTATTAAAAACAACATGCAAAATTACAAAAAAAGAATCTTGACTATAACAGAGAAGAGAGGAAAATAAGTGGTCCTTTTCTCATGTAGCTTTCATATATTTTTAATGATAACATCTTAAGCATATTTATTTGTTAAGAGCAAAGTAGCAAGCAGAAGTTTACAGGTGAGAGGAAGAGAGAGAGAAAATAATTAATGAAACAAATAACTAAAGGGTACAGAGGTGTGGTGGCCATCGCAGAAGATGGCAAAATGCATCTCAGGCAGGGAGAGTATATTAACTTAGTTGCTATTGGTAGAGGAAATAGGAAGTCTCAGCTGAAATTCAGTTTTCTTAGTGAAATTGGAAGCAGTGAGAAGCAGAATAGACTGATGGAAAGAAAATAAAATAGGATGAAACTTACTGCTCCAAGTGGTCTATCCAAGTTTGGCCAAAACTCACAGCAAACAGAAGAAGAAAAAGGATTAACATATTAATCTATGAAATGGCACATTACACAGAAAGTTATCTCTGGAAATGAATGAGGTTTTCTAGAAGAAAATTCTCCCTCTATATTTGAAAATTATTTTTCTACTTCTAATCCCCCCCAAAAGATCAATGACTAAAAGTCTTTGAGATGAGTCAGATTTTGCTTTTTAAAAGCAAGTATAGACAGCATAAGTCAGATGATTAACTAAATACCTACAAGAACTAATGGATCGTGTCATGTCAATACAAGTTGTGCTTGAAGAAGATAAACCATAAGAAAGCAAATTGGTGGGTTCTTTTGTTCATTTCTAAAACAAATCACACCAAGGTTGATTAAGATAATGTCTTAGGCAAAGTATGTGAAGTACAAAGCATTCAATAAAAACTTTAATGAGATTCTTGCTGACAAGTTGAGGAAAGTGGACTGGGTAACTAGGTTTATCTAGGGGTGTTGGGTACTGACAGGAAGACTGCCAATTAATAGATTGGTACTGGCCAGAAGGAAATCTCTAACTGCAATATTGAAGAATATACTTTTCAAACCTACTCTTTGCAAATATTTTATCAGTGACTTGAATGGCTTAATACATAGCATGTTCATGATGGAAAGAGAAAATTATAAAAAAGTGTGTGAGTGTGTGTAAGACAGAAATGAAAGAGGGAAGGAGGTAGAACAAACTGGAAGTAAAAGGGAAGAAGGAAAAAAGGAAGAAAGAGAGCAACATGGTATTCTTAAATATAGATATAAAATTTGCTCATTTATTTTTCACCACCTCAATGATATTCTTGTTTACACTTTTATGGCTTTCCAATTTATATAAAAGTATATTCAGAAGGTAAACAGAAACAGGATGGTAGCGTAAAAAGAACTAGCAACAGTGTGGAATCGGGTACATATGATGGCCCTTGGAGCCTGGCAGGTATGGGTTGAATTTTGTCTGTCAAGGTACTAATCATGGGGCTCAGTCAATTTAATTAATACTCCTGTGCCTCATTTTTTCTTCTCTGGATAAACAGCAAGTCCATCACAGATGTCTCAATTGAAGGTTCAATGATGTTATGTACATTACATACTTAGGTAACTTATTCCCATTAAATTGTTACAATGTCATTTCCTCTAATAGAAAATGACAGTGATAAGTTCAAAGAGAGAAGGTAGAGGGGACTAGAGAAATGTTTTCAAAAATTAATAATTGATACTTGAATACTTAGTGTTTCAATTTATGCATTTAAAATTTCTCCTATTTAAAACTTGGTTAATATAAATATAATAGTCTACAAAACAATGGGTGATAGATTACTGAATGAAGATTTAGGCTCAAGAGTAGCAAAATATCTGACAACTGGAATTGTGTGAAAGTATACATACTGTCTAGGAGTATGGTAAGATTGTAGTTATTGAAGGGATTCCAAAGAAGATGGAAACATAGCAGAGCTATTGTTTGCGATCTGTTGTATAAGGTGAGAGACAGAATAAGAGGTTATGAGACTCTTTTCCACAAATTGAGATTTTTAAATATTCTACAAACACAATACAATTTTCCTTCGATTGGGAGTAATTTGTATTAAAATTTCAAATTTAAATTGTATTTGATCTTAAAACATTGTAGTATTACATGCATATAAAACAGAAGGTTTATCACAGGTGAATTATGTAGTGACACTGAGTAATTTTGATGCATTCAAATTTTGTATCATTTAATCACCAAATGCACACATTTACATAAACATATCTAGGAATTCTATTAATTCATTTGACATATACATCTCTCACTCTGAAAGGACAATTAGCAAATAAAATTTAAAAATGACCCCTTGATTCTGTTTTATTTTTGGAAAAATCTTCAAATAGGGAGTTATCCAAATTACCTATAGTATTATAGTGTGAATTCACAAAAAATGAATCAACTCGGAGTTCTATTGTTAATGCTTATAAACACATATTTAGGAGAGAAAGTAAATGGATGAATACTTATTTCTCTTTTAATTTTTTTAAGATAGCTAGTCTGAAAGGAGAACAATAATCACTGCTATGCTTGGCATTTTTGCTTGCTAATCTGTAAAAGGAAATTGTATTCAGACTAAAGAATAGAAAATCTATGGTTGCTTTTCTTTTTCTGTTTACCTCTCTTTTATGACAAGAATGAAGATAATGACTGAATATATGCAATACTTAAATGTTGTCAGATAGCTGTCATATGTATATTCTGTGCCAACTCCACTGTCCATAGTGATTTAAAAACTACATTAAAGTCAAACCTAGGAGGACATCATAAACAGCTCTTGTTTAAAGGGCATTGTGAAGGAGAGCCTTTAATCTGATTGATGAAATAAATGGAAAGTAATCTATCCTCTATTCAACAGCTTGTTGATGATATGAAAGAATTCCTACTCAAGCAAGCAAGGCTTTAAAGAGAAAGACCTCTTTCATCCTGTCAGCCTCTCATTTTTAGAAAAAAGTTAAGTTTTTCATCATGGTTCAGGGGAGTCCTTGTAAAACGTTCATTGAAAATTTAAGAGCAATTACAGTGTCAGACAGCTAGAAAAATTGCTTTTACTGAGTGAGAGTTCTCTGACAGATGCATTGTGGGAGAATTGATTCTTTCTAAGGGATAAGTGAATTGTCATTGTTAGACTCTTCTCATGACATCCAGCTAGATGTCATCTGCTTTGTAACAGAAGATTTGAACCAGACAACTGTACTCAACACTAGACACTGTCTAGATTAGTTCTGCAAAGAACTAAGGCTTTGCTCTGCATGGTATCAACTGAGCTTTTAAAGATTACAGATGAGCAAGGGTTTCAGAAAAAAAGTTAGAAAAATCAAAAACAAAGCTTTATAGCCACTTCAGAAAGCCTGGATGTTTAACCTGTAAGGAAGTCTGTCAAATCCTTGTGGAAACCATACAGAGCAAAGATCAATAGGATACCTACTGGCTCCATTAGCTTGATGTAAAAGGGGGAGAGGGAAGCTGCTCTTCCACAAGAGAAACTACATTATTCCAGGGATTATGCGGGATCAGTTCACTTTGCAGAGAAGAAGAAGAGAAAATGAATGAAGATTCTTGGTGGGCCAGGACTGGAGAGAAAGGGCTTGTCAGGTAATATAACTGGTGATAAGAAAGTGGCTTATTGACTGGGAGGTATGCTCTAATTAGATGTTCATTTGCATAAGGGAAGATGCCAGTTCTAATCTGGAGTGAGACATGAGGAGAGAGATTCAGAGAAACTGCTGTCACTCAAGTCTGCTACAAGCTCATGCTAACAGAATTGGTTAATTTAGTACTAGTGTGTTATTTACATTGACTTTTAGAGTGAAGGAATATACTTGCTTTGAAAAGATGTGTATTTTAATCAATAAAATATCTTTTTACATCTCATAAATCTTCACAACCTTAGGTACATTAACCCTTGAATTAGTGCTAAAATGTTCAGCTAATTACACATGGATAAAAATATTTACTGTGACCTGACATTTCAAAAAGAAAAACTGAAAAAGGTTGCATTGTTTTAGAATGACTATTTGTAAAGTGAATTTATTTTTACTATTCTCTATTTATGATTTAGCATTGACATTTATTGTTAAATGGTCTTTGGAGAAATGCTTCTCACAAAATTGGCTTTTGAGCATTTTCAGGCAAATTTACTACAACATGGGCAATGCTATCAGGTAGGTAAGCCAGGGGTAACCTCAATTTAAAGAAGCTGGTTTGAATTGACCAAAACATGTATTTATTCATAGAATCATTCAGAAATTCTTTTGAGTAAGCTTGTTTCTAGTTCCCAGTATAAACTTAAAGTCCTGTATCTTTGAGATAATATTTTTTTACAGTACTATCTCAGCCTTAGCAGAATAAGCAAGAGATTAACTATCTTTGCCGGTGCTTTATTTAACCTATGTAATTCATCTCTTTTTTTTGTTTGTTTGTTTGTTTTTGTGTATGTGTGTGCCATTAAAACACTCTTAAGAATCTTTACAAGTACAGGCTGTCATCATAATCTTTGCAAGAAAAACATTGTGCTTCAAAATAGTGGCCGTCATCTGCATTCCTGGTCAGAGCATTCTTACCATTTATGTTTCCCTGGGGCCCTTTATCAATGTTTATATGGTTCCTTAAATGAATTGATAATGATTCAAAGGAAAAATTCAAATTCTGCTAATGGAGTGCTGTCAAAAATTAAACAACACACAAATCTGACTGTCTTCATTTCTGGTATTTTCCTTTTAATATACTACACATTTGTTTCACTCAGGTTGGCAAAGTGCATTTAAGTAGTTTACTAATAACTGAATTATTTCATGTGTTTCCACCTTAAATATCCACACATTATTCAGTGAATCACAGGTGAGAACAGTATGTAATCTAGTTATAGTTCAAAATGTTTGGTATGATCAATATCACACTGTACATTAGGTTTAAAAGAACTTATTTGATTGCATGGAATTGTGTAAGTGTAAATATGACAGTGAGACAATGCAGTTAAACTGAATGCTGTGAGCACACAAATGTTACATCTATTAGATATTTAAAAACTAATAGGCAAGGAAAATTATTTTTCAGCTTTCTTAGAGAGCTTCACTATAAAGTGTCATTGAAATAGATCATTTACATTTGGAAAATGGTAAGAATAGTTTTAAAATAATGTTTTGCAATGTTACAAAAGATAAACCAAATTTAAAATGCGTAAGTAGAATCATACAAATCTTATACATAGATTTTATTTTTAACTTGTTAGAAAATATTTCAAAGTATTCTCAGTCCCAAAGTAAAGGCAGTTGAAAAAGGATTCGCGAATACTTGGTCATGTGATGTGGCTGCTCTGTAACTCAATACTATAAAATGTGGAACCAACAATCAAAATGGATATACTCTTCAACAACTGAACAATGTAAAGCTAGCTAATATATTTATGAAATCTATTTTATAAATGATCATGGTACTTATATAGAAAATGTTCTGATCATCCATTGTGTTAAATAACATTAAGCTATTTTCTGATAGAAAATAGATTTCACTTCTTTTTTACCTGTAGACTCATTTCACACAAAATTATTTCTGACAATTAACAATTAAAGTCAACAATTGAATACTATCCTCTTTCAGATGCATTTAAATATGTATGTATGTATGTATGTATAAAATTCTTGAGTTTTATGTAGTTTCTGAAAAAAAATCTTAATTGGAATAAACTCCCAGTGATTTTGATCTACACATTTTAATGTTCAGAAATATGAAGAAATGTTTATTATTTTGCTTGTAACAATATACAGAAAGAATCATTAAGTACAACACCCCACCTTATAGTGGTTCCCAGAGATCAAATGTCTTATACCTTACTCTCCCATGGGCATTGATAAACCCCTGAACTATATAAGGGAGAATGTTTCTCAGTTTCCAAAATACATGTTAGGTGAAATAAAATCCCTACAATTCGCTGTGATATTTCTATGGTAAATTAATTCTCATTATGAAACAAAGTGAAGTCTGTGTATTATTTATGGTGAGAATGAATGGCTTTCCTCTATGATGCAGCTGCTCCAGTTGATAGTGAAGTAAGTCTTGTGTATCTGTGTTTGCAACTTTTCCATTTGTGGCAAGGTATACTATCTAGTGTCACACTATGAAGGCCTCAGTAGAGCAGGCTCTTTTCTTCTCAATATGTGTAGAGGAATTACTTTGATCACTTCCTTCTATGAGAAAAGATAAATGTTATCTGCTGTATATACCTGATGAAACACTTATCTATTTTGATAATGAATGAATCCATTTTAAGCACATGTTATACTATCCATCTTTTGTGGTTCAAAAATGGATGACAGTGTGATTATGTCTTTGTGAGATAAGAAAAAGTGTGTATAAACGTGTGTATTCTTAGATCATCTCACTTTTAAAATACCAGTATTGTAAAACTGTGGCAAATTAGTTGTTTTCTTGAAGTCAACTTTAAATTTGGTAGCTTTTTCTACCTTACTGAATAAGAGTATATTATAACTTTTAGAAAGACTAAATTACACAGAAGTAAAATATACTGATGATTTATTATTGTTTTATATAATTATTTTGCAAAGTGTGTTACATAAGACATTTCTCTGGGTAATGTTGTAAACAGGAAAAAAGGATATAGTTGGCCCATTTACTTCTCTGAAAATAAAGTGTCAAGAATGGAAGGTACATGGACCTCCTGAATGTGTCACTCATGCATTTGATCAGAGAAAACAATATAATTAACCATGTGTCTTTACTGAAAGTGCAGCCAAAACTATACTATGTTCTGGCAGAGTTTTGATTTCAATTTTTAAGTATGAGGAATGCTAAAGTAAGTTTAAGAGCTAGAGACTTTTTTACCTTTAAGCTTAGAAAATTTAAAGATATCATTTGAGATTCCTTTATTTTTACTATATTTAGAAGTATCTAGAAACTTGTTTTGTGTGTTTAAAGTAATAAAGCCCTAAGAAGTATTTTTCTAACATATTCTCTTCCACTATGTCTTTTAAGCATTGTCCTATCTAAAGTCATGAAAGCTCTTCCCTAAGTCTACAAGGTCATGTTTCCCTGTTCTTGAGGTTGAAAAAATACCAACCACTGCCACGTGTTATAATAATATCCCAGAATGTAGTGAAAGTATAGGATGATAGAGGTAAACTTTGTCGACCTCATAATTGTGCTGGGAACCAGACATCAAAATTTGAATAGGCTTTAATTAAACATGCATTTAAAAAATAATTTTCTTTGCCTTATATTTCTTAATGCATATTTTAGAAATTTAAAGTTATATGATCCCACCTAGGTTATGATACACATATCCACACCTACTGGCAGAGCAGGACTCACATAAATTAGCTGAAAGAAGAGTCAAAAGGCAAAATATGCCCTATATTAATTTGTTCTTAATATGTTACACAAGTTGCAATGTCCTGCCACGGAAATATATATTTTTGTCTTTGTGGGGCTTGTTTACTTCACATAACAAGATGATCTCAAGTTTCATCCCTTTTACGGAAAATGATATAATTTCATCATTCTTATTGACTGAGCAACACTCCATCGTGTAGCTGATAACCACATTTTCTTCACATTGTGTACATAAACACATTTTCTTCATTTAGTAATTCATTACTGAGTATCAAGGATGATTCCACAATTTGGTTATTATAAATAATTGCAAAACAAAAATGCCTATCCTGGTATCTTTCTAATAAGATTCTTTTGAATATATACCCAAAGTTTTTGGTAGTATTATATGGATGTTCTATTTTTTTAATTTTTGGAGGAACAACCATACTTGTTCTCAGAGTGGTTGGACTGATTTACATAAGCAAAAGCAGTAAATACTACTTTCTTTTTATCAGCATCTTCACTACCATTTGATATTATTTGTTTTCTTATTTTTCTCTTTTTTATTATTGTGCTGGGGGTACATTGTATCATTTACAAAAGTTCTTATATCAAATATATCATATTTGAAATTACCCCCTTCATCATTCTCTTTTACCCCACTACCCTGATTCCTGGAACAGTTTCAACAGGTCTCATTTTTCTATTTATATACATGTGTTCACAGCATTTGCAATATATTTGCCCTCCTACACCCTTTCCCCACATCCTCCCCCTCCCACTGGTACCAGCCCCCCAGATGGGATCTGTTACACACTCTTGTTTTCTGATTTTGTAAAAGAATACAAAAATGACATCTGTGTTTAAGACAGCTATAAATGGAGTTTCCTTCTGACATTTCCATGTACATATGTATTATAACCTGAATTGGTTCATCTCCTCTATTTTTCTTCTTTCTACCTTAGTCTCCTTCAAATCAAGAGGTTAATATGGTTGACATATTCTCTATGCAAGAATGAATATAGAATTTTAAAACCTGTTGAAATCACCATAAGAAGAAATATATTTTAAATGCAGGAAGAAGAAGAGCTTTTAAAATACTCTGAAACTTATTAAATATTTCTTTCTAGACACTTAGGTTGAGCACGCTCATTTTAATTTTCTTTTATAATTTTAAAGAAAATGATGAATTCTCTCTCCTTGGATCAATGAGTTGTTTTAGCCCCTTTTGGCAGTGAGTGGGAAATGATTAGAGCAAAAATAGTTTAAACTTCCAGCATTCTCTACTTGAGCAGTTTTGTTATCATCTTTTGTCGTAATGGCATGCCACCATTGGGATTTGCTTTCCCAAAGTGATTAAAGAAATGGAGAGATAGAGGAAGGGAACTGGTTACACTGGTGATAAAAGGGTATCTCTATGAGTTATATTTAAAGTTGTGATGACACTAAATTATTCCCTTAAAACACATTGTTCTTTCTGACATCTCTTGTAGACTGTAAGGTTGACAAATAACATGTAACATCAAGAATTTTGAATTCATTTTTTTAATGAAAATTAGTGTGTAAAGAGAGTTCTGATATAGTTTTAAATTATAGATATTATCATATTAGAGAATGTCAAATATGTTTAGATGCTGATCAATAATAGTTTAGATGATATATTTGAGTTATAAATTTTATTCAAAGAATCTGTAGTTATATAATAGTTTGATGAAACTCATGCTGGAAAATGCTCTTCTATTTTCTTAGTAGATGAAAAAGTTTACAACTTGCAAAAGTTATACCTACATAAAGTAACTTGGGAATGGGTCATAAGCATTAGAGCATAGTGCAGATGTTTCTAAATCTCTTAAAAGTTCAAACATGGAAAACATTCTTTTAATTTTATTTTTGAATTAGCATATATTAATAACACAAATTGATTTCATTGTGATGATTCCATACATGTATACATTTTGCCTTGACCAAGTTTACCCTCTCTATTATATTTCCACTCCCATCCTTTCTGCCCTCCTTGTTCAGTATTTGGTAGGTTTCTTTATACTGTCTTCATATTTTTTTTTTTTGGTGGGACTGGGGTTTGAACTCAGGGCTTCACACTTGCTAGGTAGCTGCTCCTTGAGCCACTCCACCAGCAAGAGAATTTTTTTTTTTTTTTTGTGGCATTGGGATTTGAACTTAGGGCTTCACGCTTGCTAGGCAGGTGCTCTTACTGCTTGAGCCACTCCTCCAGCTCTTTGTATTTATAAATGTAGCATACTTTGATCCTCTTAATTGGTCAGTATCCTTTCCTTTCCCCCTCCCCCAACTGCTGAACCCCCCTAAACACTCCCCCATACATATTCATGCCCTGTTGTTATCATCATCGTCATCATAATTTTAATCCAGGTTCCACAAATAAGTGGGAACATGTGACATTTGGCCTTCTGAGTTTAGATAATCTTGCTCAGTGTGATAACTTTAGTTCCATCCATTTTCCTACACATGACATAAATTTATTTTTCTTTATGGATGAGTAATAGTCCGTGGTATATACCATATCCATTCATCAGTTGTTGGTCACCTCAGCTGTTTCCATAGTTAGGCTATGATCAACAGAGCTGCAATAAACATTGGTGTGCAGGAATCTCTCTTGTATATTGATTTACTCTCCTCTGGATCTATGTCCAAGAGTGGAATGGCAGGATCATAAAGTAAGTCTTTTAGCTTTATGAGGAACTTCCGTAGTGATTTCCACAGTGGTTATACTAGTTTACCTTCCCACCAACAGTGTATGAGGGGTTTTTTCACCACACCCTTGATAACATTTGTTGTTTGTTTTCTTGATGATGGTTAATCTGGCTAGCATGAGATGAAAACTCAGTGTAGCTTTGGTTTGCACTTTCTTTATGGATTAGAATGTTAAATACTGTTTCATGTATTTATTTGCTATTTGCATTTCTTCTTCTGAGAGGTATTTATTGTAGAAAACATTATAAAGCTAGTTTTAAAAGAACTGACAGGCATGATTTAAATTCTATATTTCATGAATAAAAACAATTCCTATAACTACTTTTTCTTCTGTCTACTTCTTTTTTCAGTATTGGGGGTTGAATTCAGGGCTTTGTACTTGCTAGTCAATTACTCTACCTCTTGAGCCATGCCTCCAGTCCTTTTTGCTCTGGTTATTTTTGAAATAAGGTCTTGCCTTTTGCCCAGGCTGGCCTGTACTGTCATTCTTCTATTTTTTCTTTTTTGCTGTAGCTGGGACATATACACCTTTATATGGTACCACATACAGTTTTTCCTGTTGAAATGGGATTTTATGAAATTATTGCCCTGGGTGTCTTAGAACTGTGATCCCCTCAATGTCTTAAATGTTAAAGTAAAGCAATAGTTAGGAACATGTGGATAGGAGGATATGTGCATATGAGGACAGTAAGTATATAAACTAAGATGCTATGAGAATGCAACTGTGGTGTGGTTTGGGGAGTAAATTTTTAATATTTATTCACTGAATTGTTGAGCTGGTGAAGACCAGCTAAATATGAATGAGAAGATGTCTCTATTGCTTTCCTCTCTTTGTCCCCTTTGGCATTCACACTGATTCTTCTTTATCTTCTCTGGTATCTAAGAAGAAAATAATTGTTTTTATTATCTTGATCCTTACCTTGTGTCAAGGACAAGACACCCATTAGAAGGAAGTATTGTCTCTGTATCTAAAATACCTGTGTCTGAACTTGAACTGTGTTTCTTCAATAGATATGCCTGTCTCTATGTGCAAAATTATGCAAAAGAAGCCTCACAATGTATGTCTGGAATTACTTATTAGGAAAGATCTACAGAGGGATGAAGTTCTGAAAAATTGAGCACAGTGTTGGCTGCAATCTACCTCAAAGAATTTCCCCATTAGTCGAGACAGATTTCTCTGTTTATTTACTATGTCACACTTCAAAAACTCCTCATCCTTCACTCCATCCAACCATTCACAGTTTGAGATTTTTGTTGATAAAGTAGTTTAGGTTTACCTATTTTACCTATGTGCTATTTTATAATCACACAATTGCTTTATATACTATTGTCAATTAAATTGTGTTTAAATGAGCCACATACACCAAGGTGATGGGTTCCTTAATCAAGTTAATTAATTAAAATCTAGCTTTGAACTGAAATCCCTGAATTTTCTCATTCCTCTGTTCTCATGCCTTTCATTTACTAGACACACACACACACACACACACACACACACACACACACACACAGACTGCTACCTATCCTCAACCAGGTTTCCAGAATTAGTTTGTCATGAGAACAAACTAAAAGTCTTAATAAAGTCTGAAGAGGTCCTAATATCCCCAATAATTACAAATGCAGTTCAGAAATAATGGAAAAATAGAAGCTAAATTTTATAAACTGCGATCTTTATACTTATAAAACACTGTGGAACATTGCATTAGGTGATGTAAAACCTAGACAGTAGGAAAAAGTTTCAAGAAGCAGGTAAGGTAAGTTATAGAGATGAGAAACAGTGATTGTTGGCTCTGGTCACAATGAAAATGATTTACAATATGGTTAGTGGCAGCAATACCAACAACTGTTTCTTATTGCAACCAGTGTCAGGCAGCAAATTACAGACACTCTCACAATGAAAAGTGTTAAAAAGATAAAAGATAAAGCAGCTTGGCACTTGGCTAGATAACTGGATACTAGGAAGAAGCACACAATTGCAACCTGATACAGATTCTCTAAAGGGCTTCGATGTGTCATCTGCCAGCAAACCAATCACTGGAATACCAGAGCCTTGAAAAGAGAAGCACAACCCTGAAGTGAGAGACAACATGGTGCTCAGAAACACAACCTGGGCTTGCAAATTGGTTTCAGTTACTTACTTAGCTTTGTAACTTTGGGTCAAATTCTCAGCCCTCAGTTCCCACATATGTAAATTATGAATAATAATAATATCTGCCTCCTAAGGCTATTATAGATATTGAATCAAACCACAAATACATTACAAAACAGAAAGTACAAAAGTATTAAGTGCTCAGGAAAGGTTAACTTGGTTGTGTTTTTTTAACTGTGGGTTCTCTGCCATGTATTAGAACTAACAATTTTTGTACTGGTAATATGTGGGGAAATACAACAACAACAAATTGCTGTCTAATGAAGATGTTAATTCAAAGTAAAATTGAACATGTACAGTATAAACAATAATTTAGGCAAAACCTGCAGAACTTCATTTTTCCACTCACTGTATGGGAATAGGTGTGCATTGTGAGTAGTTAGCAGATAGTTGAAGATGATTTTTTAATGTTATAATATATTTTTGTCATGAATGAAAAATCCTTATAAATGTTCACTCTTCTATACACTTTTGATAACAAAGTCAATATAATGAATTTAGGTGACTATTTGGGCAGATAAAATTGATCTTGTCTGCCTCCAAAATGGAACTCAGTGAAACTTTAAACTATATGTATATATATATATATATATATATATATATATATGCACACACATATAACTGATCCCTACACATAAGTATGTGTATCCATCAGTTACAGATTTAAAATCAGAACCACCAAGTTTACTTGAATTTTTGACAAAATATGAGTTCCTAAGATTTAATGAAGTTGTTTTTTAAGGAGCTGTACAGACTTTGGTCTGGTGAGTTAAAATATTTATTTTCCTTCTTTGGAGACTTTTCTTTCCTTATCTATAGGATCTTACCTGTGCTCTAGGTGTGGGAATATACCAGATGAATGACCACTGATAAATGAATTATAACTATCAAATTGCTTTAGTAAAATTAAAAATTCTGTTTCCTGAGAAATATATCAGTATGTATTCCCAGTAGGGAGAATTTTTACTATTATATTTATAGAAAAGGCTAAACAAGTTTGTAAACTCTTTTATGTATTAGCTTATAGATTACATTTTCCAACAGGTTTTTGGAAGAAAGTGACAAAAATTCACAGAATGTGGAGATCATCCAGATGGTTTGGGGATATGTGTGATTCTTCACAATAGGTTAGCTGACTGTGTCATTGAATGGAACAAGAAATAAATCTTTAAAACTCTGTCTATAGAGCACACATAGATGATATAATATACTGCTGAGCTTTTAGATTTTACATCTGTTGCTCAGGAGTTGTCAGTCACTATGAATAACTTTGTTTAATATCCATTCTGAGTCATAAAAACTGAACCAATGTGGCTAAAACAAGTCAAGGTCTTTGACTTTCTCAGACATATTCCATACACCCATCTAATCATGTCATTCTCCTTCTTAAAATCTTATAAAGATGATATATCTTCAGGCCACAGATTATCACCTAAATCCATCTTTTGCCACAAACCCCTGAACCTTCACATATCAGCACAAGCACCTCACTCTGCCCATCGCTCAGAGTTCTTTGAATTCAGCGATAGCATTTTACCTCATTGATTTTAAACATGTAATTTCCTCTACCTAGAGCTCCCTTTCTCAATTTCATGCCTTCCTAATCCCTCTATGCTCAGTTTCCATGTTCCCAGCCCCTCTACCAAGATCTGGCTATTTTTTACTTGTCTTTTGAGCCTTATCTTGCATGTCGTATTCTCAATGAAGCTTTCCAGCTAATTACTAATCACTAGTTGGATTCAGTGACCCTCCTGTTTGTCCTATTACTTCTTATGCTTATTTTTATGCTCGCACTCACAATAACATAGTGCATTCTACTGTTCTTTATTGGCCTCCTCACTAGCAAATAATAGGTGATCTGTAGTTAAGAAGCACATATTGGTTATCTCCATGTTCTTAACAGTGTGTGCTGCATAGTAGATGTTCAGTTAAGATGTGCTGATCGAGTAAAACAAGAAGAGCTCCTTACAAATGTAGCTAAGGGTGTCTTTCATTTCTTCCTTATTATTCCTAATGCAATTACATTTTCTGAAGCAAATTCCCATGAAAATTTCTGTCTAGATTTTATATTTACTAAAAAAATATAAAAGGCATTGTCTAAGCCTTTGCGTACATACAAACTCTTTCCTTTTAACATAGTCTCAGAATGATCCAAAGATAAAATGGATTGATGGGAATTAGAGGTCCCAGCTAGGGCATATTTCAAGTAAAACTTAACAAGTGATGAAAGAGATATTGGATAATCATGTCAGGAGTGTTGTAGGAGAAATTTAAATATTTGATGAAGTAGAAAACAGAAGAGTTGAATTCGATGACCTATAAGAGCTCTTCAAGCTGGGATGATTTTATTTCTCTGTAAGTACCAGTTGTAGGAAATTAGTATTCATAGTAACAGTACTACACCAACCATAACTTTTTTCGATTGAGTATTTTCTATTTTATATACTATGTGCTCAGCATCCCTACAAATCTATGAAGTCAGAATCATTGTTACATTTAATTCAAAGAAAATGAAGAGAAGGTTTAGGGGAGTTGTCTCACTTGTCCTAGAGCACATTAGAAGAGTGAGTCAAAATTTTAAAAAAGGAAAGAAAGAAGGAGGAAAAAAGAAAGAAAGAGAGGGAGGAAGTAAGGAAATGTGAGGGCACAAGTCTTGATACTGCTCATTCATACAGTTAGTGCAAAATTGTTGAATTAGTAAACCAAAATTTCAAGCTCTATTAATATAAAATCAAAATCTATGCAGGAAAGAAAGCCATCAGTCAGATGCAAATAGGAAGAAACTCTTGCCCCTACTCAGGTTTACTTACTGATCCTGTCTCTGGTGCAATTGCAAGGGAGAAGGGAAAACAATTTCTCATTAAGTGAAAATGAACAAGTTATCTGCTTGAGTAAGTTAAGTCTTTTAGAAAGTTCTTTCACTAGACCTAAGAGTTTTAAGAAAAATGGTTAAGGAGTTAT
Organism: Castor canadensis; assembly: GCF_047511655.1. Classification (NCBI taxonomy): domain Eukaryota; kingdom Metazoa; phylum Chordata; class Mammalia; order Rodentia; family Castoridae; genus Castor; species Castor canadensis. The sequence continues at coordinate 135,985,085 of NC_133391.1, forward strand.
AACTAGAGCAATTGATGCCATAGAAGAATTTGTGATTTCCCTACTTGCATGTACTTTTTTACATACCCAGAGGAAACTGTTACATTATTAGCCTAATCATCAAATTTCAAGTGGAATGTATTTGGTAAATATTGTTATTTTATTGACACCAAAATAAATATAAATTAGTATTCTCAATTTAACAAAGCAAATATCTTCAGTGTTCAGAAATAATGTCCAATATTATATATGCATTCAACAAGATTTATGAAATAGTCCCTGTGCTAAAGACATGTGAAAAGCTAAAAACCAGAATGTACACCTGGCTGTTACTGAACTCAGACACATACACACAAACACACACTCAAGCAAAACAAGATAATACAAAGCACCTACTTATGATACCAATGCATTCATACTTGAAAGCGTTAAGAGAGAGAATTTAGAAAGCCTCTTCAGAGAATCCTTTCCAAAGATATATTTTGATATACATTTGAAAAAGGAGAAAGTGGTTATGATTGAGAAAAAATAATGATGGTTTCTATGCCAAGGAAATTAAGTAAACAAAGATTCTTTTTTCTTTCTTTTTATTGTTGTGTTGGGTGGGAGTACATTTCGGCATTTACAAAAGTTCTTACAGTATATCAAACATATCAACTTGAATTCATTCCCTCCATCATTCTCCTTTATCTTCCCATCCTCCCCATTCCTGGAATAGTTTCAATAGGTATCATTTTTCCATTTACATACATGTGTACACAGTATCTCTTAAAAGTCAGAGAGACAAGATACAAAACAAGATGAAGAAATTGGTTGAATGATGAAAAAGGATAAAATTCCTAATCTTTTACATTCTATTCTCATAAAACATCACTACTATTCATCACATATACATTCTAGTAGATTATGTATACTCAGTGTATTAGTCACTCGTAGTCCTAAAAAGCTACATGTATGTAGTTTAATTATGAAGATTTAGTCTCACAATGAAAACAACAAAAGAAGATAAATGTTTTATATGGTTATTTTTTAACTTGAGACAAAAATTTAGGTAATTTTGAGGGCCAGAACGCTAAAGGAAGTTGAATAATATACATTAAATGTCTGATACAATAAATGTAAGATGTGCAAAGACTTCTCATACACATATTCCCTACCCCTGAATCATAGTCCTGCTCAAAACAAAGTAGTTTGAATTTGTGTATTCCATTCCATGTGTTCCTGGAAGAGTGGAAATTCCCATTAAATCACAAATTCTGGTAGCTCATTCCACCATGACCATGATTGCTGTGAGATTTTCCATTCTGTGTCTGATCAGACAGGTTTGAAATGGTAACTTTCCAGAAATTCCCTGCCAGGACAGGACTGCCTCACACTCAAGTCAGGACACAGAACCACCAGATCCATAGTTGCTCACAAGAAATAGTTATTTGATACCAACCTCAGACAAATAAGATTGACCACTGCTTTTAAATTTGAAAAAGAGCTAGAGAAAGAAAGAGAGAGAGAGAGAGAGAAAGAGAGCGGGTACTGAGGACTTTCAAATCCATGGCAACCAAAGATAAAATCTGGGTTCTAAGGAGTATCAGTAGTAGCCCTGAAGAGAAAAGGAATCACAAAATTGTAGCCCCTGGGAAGTCCACTTCTCAGCTAAGTAACAGGGGCTTGCCTTTTTAATATAGATGAGCAGCTGCTTATTTTCCTAGAAATGAAAACTTCCCCATCTTGCTCTGTGCTTTTGCCTTCAGCTTTAATGAATTCTTCTGTTCTTGGAATTTGTCATACTCGTTTATCTCAGGCGTTTGCCATTTCCTGAACCTGAAATACTGCCACCTTCTTCCCCTGCTCGCCTTCGTTGGTCCACAAGTCCATATGTTTCTGTTTAGGTATCACTTTCACCAGAGAGCATTTTTGTCTCTCACTCCTACCTTCACAATGTAGGATTGATGTTCCGCCCCAGCACCTGTACATTCTCTATCAAAACACTTTGTCATGCTTATTGAAGGATTTGTCTGGATCCCCTGTCAGACTTAGAAAAAGTAGGGCAGGAACAGTGTCCACGTTGTTCACTCTTACACATTCACTGTTTAGAACAGCACACGACATATGGTAACTGTAGTAAATATTGACTGAATGAGTTCATAAAGGATTTACCTTTGTCCAGATACCCCAGTCAGTGGTTTGTGATAAAAATGTATATAAGGACAACAGTAATGATAACTAATACTCCTATACTTTTTTGTGTCATACACTTGTTAAGCATATTAAAGATATTATCTGATTTACCTTTGTAACTATGTTATGGCCATATTATAGATAGAAAAGTTAGAATTTAGAGAGTTAAGAAAATTCTCAAGATCACACAATAAGTTTGGAAGTTGACATTTGGGTTGAGTCTATATGATTTCATACACCAAACCTGACCTTAATGTAATACCAATTGTTCAGTAATTTCTTGATAGTTTTACTATCCACTGACAAAAATCAAAAAATTATTTATTGAGAACTTAACTGCACTTAAACAAGTAAGCACACAATTTTATTCCAGCAATAATAACTACCTTTCTTTCTCAGTTATTTAGATTTATCATTATACAATTAGGAACTATTGTTGTGAACAAATCTACGGATTGTCAGGGTAAAAGTAAAAGAAGTTCACAACAATGGAGAAATTAAATTATAAACTCTTATTCACTAAAGCTTAGTTCACGGTTAAATGTACATATTGTGTGGGTAACTTATGACCAGGTCCTGAGCAGCACTTGTGATGTGTGTAAAATACTGTATTCAAGTAGCAAAATTGAACCAAACTTGAGTCCAAAAGTGAGCAGAACAGCTATGACCTTATCAGAATGGTGGTCTCAGTGAAAGGGCCAGGACAAGCCACAGCTGGAGCAGTCCAGACCAGCTCAATGCTGATTCTTTCAATATCTGGTCCAAAGAGAAGTAGAGTTTAATGGCTCATCTACCATCTGTTACTAGGTAGATTCAGTGATAGAAAGAGCCTGCAGACTCTGGTTACTAACTCTCTTTAGTAGGAAGGATTGGGAACAGAACTTTTTTTGTTGTCTTTATAAAGAGATCAGTCCTACAGATCCCTATGGAAACATTACAGAAGAGCTTGGGTATCAGGCTTTTGAAGAAACGGAATCTTCAGGGCTGGATCAAACAGGTAGGGAAATGAAGAAGAAGCAATAGTGGAGGAAAAATCTCAGAAAGATAAATTCCCCTTATTCTAGACCTAGAGTTTTAGGCATCCAGAATGTCCACAGCAGCACTGTGCAATACAATAGTCTTGACACACACAGTTCTAAGAAGACTTGAAATGGGGCTTCTCTGAATTGAGATGTACTTTAAATATAAAATGCATGCTGATTCTAGAGATTCAGACTAGAAAAAGAATGTAAAGAATTTCACGAATCATCTTTATATTTATTACCTCTTAAAATAATATTTTAGGTATATCGAGTTAAATGAAATGTATTACTATAATTAATTTCATCTTTTTACTTTTTTACTGTGACTTCTATAAGTATTAAATTTACACATTCAGCCTTCATTTGTGGCTCACTTTCTTTTTCAAATTTAATTTTGATTGCTTTGATGTAATAGTCATATATATTAATGGAGTTCAGTGTGCTATTTCAATTCATGGCCTGTGGTGTGCACAGATCAAATCCAACTTTCCTTTTTTCCCTGTCACCCCTCCTTCCCAACCTCTGGTAATCACTATCCTACATTCAGATTAACTTTTATAAAAATTTTTATCAGGCTTAAGTAGATTTTAGTCTTGTAAATGTTTTATTAGTATATAATAGTTGTACAGAAGATTTTGTTTTGGCTTTTCCACGTAGCATACAATGTATCCAGGTTTAGTGCATCACCTCCATTAGTCTCCCTCTTCTCCCACCCCTCTTCTTTAAATGATTTCAACAGGTTTCAGTATTCCTTATTCATATATGTGTAGAAGTACATCAACCATATTCATCCTCCTTTACCCTCTTTATTTTGTGGCTCGTTTTCTATATGTATTAGATAGCACTGGTTTAGAACATAGTTACATGTTATTTAACCTTACTTCATTAGAATATTTAATCCTCTTTATCTCTAACTCTGGAATTTAAGGAGTCTAAATTGTTCAATGAATTGAAAATTTTATCAATTCTCAATACGATCTATTTTTGTTTTTTTGATTGACATGTTTGAGGGGTACATTGTATTATTTTGAAACGTGTACAATGTGCAATGATCAAATCAGGATAATTAGCATATTCATCATCTCAAATATTGCTTATTTCTTTCTGTTGGAAATATTAAAATCAATACTCCAAATGTTTCAAACAAAGATTTTCCTTATTTCAGTATTTTTGACTCATTTTAACTTTTAAAAATTTAACCCAACAATTGTGAAATAGAATAATATTTTGGTAGCAACCAACCTAAAAATGCTAGAGAAATAATTGTGGCCCTTAACCAGCAATAATTCTGTGGAAAGAAGTATCTAAAATAGAGATGATGGGAGTGAAAACACAGAAAAATACCAAACCAATAGTTGGTTTTTGGCATTACCGTTATTTTCTCTTAAGTGCTTCCTACCTGAGCATGCACATATTACCAATATAAGTCAATATGAAACAGTTTTGTTAGCGCATACATATGACATGGATTGAGTTTTGAAAATGTAAACATAGCCACACATTCCTAATATTTTTAAAATTCAATTTCACTACCATCACTTTTAGGGTTGTTGATTTTTGTTTGAAGTTGAATTAGCTCCAGACCACTTTGGAAGCAGAATATTACTTAGATAAGAGATTTCATAAAGAGTGAGGTTAAGAACTTCCATCGGTAGGAAAAATTATGAAATTATGAAATGGTTTCACCAGAAGGCAGAAAAGCTACAGCCCAAAGAATAGGGAGTCCTCAGAGCTACAAATGGTCAGGAATGCAGAACCAAACAAGGACACAACAGGAAGAAGAATCCTGGCCTCTCTATCCTCTGACCTTTCAATCTGCTTTTTTGGTCCAGCCTTACTAGAAGCTCATCTCAAAGAGGGGTCAAAGAGGGTAGAAAGAGATACAATAACTAACACACTTATGGGCCACTTTTTTACATGATTATTTTGTCTAAGTTTGAAGAGCAGTGAGAGTAGGTATAGTGACAAATAGGAAAAATGAAGACTTGGTAAAGTCTAACAGAAAGCTGGACAGTGAAATAATAGAATATAAAAGAGAATGAAAAACATTAATATGTAATAAGTTACATGTTGATAATGGAAATTCATGAGAATCATGTTATAGAATCATAAAAGAATAAATGCATGATGTAGACAGATTATAAGACTTAAGTCTTTCTTTTGATTAATTTAGGAATAATTGTAATAAATAAGAATGAAATTAAGACTTTGTGCCCTTAACTATATACATAGTAGGGAGGAGAGAGAGAGAGAGAAGACAAAGAGAGAGAGAGAGAAAGAGAGAAAAATGAAGGGAAGTTCTCAAAAATTAGAAGTTAGTAATTAGAGATTTGTATTTCCAATTTTAACATTTTATATTGAGTTAAAAGTGTGGAAAATTTGAAATTCAAGTTGTAAAATAGCATAGGTAATTTTTTCAGTACCCCATCATATACCAGTACCCTATATAATCTAGATGCTAGAGACAAAACCAATGGATTAAGAAAACAAAACCATACACATGAGATTGTAGTTGAACATTTGTCCTGCTGAGTGACCTGACTTGACTTTGGCATGGCCATTCCTTCCCATTCCTTCACTTCCTAAGTAGTATTTACTTAACCACCAAGACTAAATTCCCTTGTAATAAACAGATACTCATCTCCAGAAGGTCTTCTCTAACTATCTTCTCACTCCTGGCCTTTTCCTACTGCCACATAGGGGTGAGAAAGAACCTTAAAATAATACATGCCACAGACTATGGTCTTAACACGATCTTTAGAGAAGTGGATGGACCTCATATTATTTTTGCTTATGTTTGTTTGAGACTGGTTTATTGATTGTACTGTCTGACATAGGAAGAGCAGTGCTGTAATTCCATAGTACTCAGTAAAGGAGTGTACTACTTTGATATGTCAGGAAAGTGAGGGAGGTAACTTTCCATTTTAAAGATCTAATCCTTGTTTTTACTATGATAGTGGGCCACAACTTACACTTACTGTCAGTGTCACAACTTTTGTTAAGTTTTTCTCCTTAAAGTGCCCAGATAAGTAATTCATGGAAACATCAATTGTTGGTCCACTAAGCATGAGAAGGTTATTTTATCTTTGCCAGGTTTCAGGAAATGTACTGCATCATCATGGAGAAATTCTTGATCATGGTGTAGGGAGCATCTAGTTTAAAGCAACAATATAAACTCCTGATGAACTTTCCAGCTTTGAAACATGACCCTGAACAACTGAACAAATTTACCCACTGAATAAAGCTATCCAAAATAACATCTATTTTAAAAGATATTTTTAATAATATCTACTTTTAAAAGACTTAAAATCATTAACTTTTATCTATGTCCACACTGTTTGGATAGATTTTGTTTTTCATCTACTGCCAACTTTCCTACTCTTATAAACATTCTTAAAATTAGTAATTCCTTCCCTTCACCCAAAAAAATCAAAATCCTGAACAAACTTCTCAAAACTTTTATTCAGAATTGTAAAGTGGAGTCCATCTCTGTGATTCCAGGAAATCACATTCCCCTCAATCTAGAGGACCCCACTGACCAAATCTGGAGAAATCTACTTCAATTGTATAATACTGCCATTATATTTTCTAAAAGCAGTTCTGCAAACCAGTTACTTTTACTATTTATTTAAAAAAATTAATCAATCTTAAATAAAATTGGTAATAAATTTTTTCACACATGTAGGGACTGTTTTATAGCTAGCAATTTATACTTCCAAAATCATATAGTTTATATGTGATATATGTGCTTGTGGACATGCAAAATTCTTACTGAATATTCTTGTGACTTTAAATAACCATTCTTAGAAAATAAATATTTTTCTTGTGCATTACAAAAAGAAATCCCCAAGTATCTAAATGGTGAGAGCAACCACTATGCACTAAATGCCTGCTATGAGCTAGATATTGTTTGCACTGTTTACACCCTTACAAAAGGGGTGCATTATTGTGCTTATTTCTTACACATGAGGAATAAAAAGCCCAAAAATTTAAGTAACATGTCCAGAATCCTTCATCAAAATATTATTTAAAACAGACAATTCCACTGCCTTACAGGGGAAAAAGTAATGTAACAAACTAATTTATATGTAAAAAAAAAAAAAAGCCAAACAAAAAACAAATCAGTATGAAAATTTCCATCAGTGCTTCCCTTTGGGCATTCATTTTCTTTAACTAACCATTGTGAATTTGTGAATGAAATTTACTATTTAAATATATAGTTCATATCTACACATATGAAACTTGGATAGCTTCTATTTTAAATTCAGCCACTAGTGAAATGTTGATGATATCACTGGTTGTGGATGGCTATTGGGAGGTGCACACCATAGAGAAAAATATATACTTGAAGTGGTTCTCAGAGGAAAATTCTTATAATATTTTTCAAGATAAAATAAGAATATACCCAGGGTTTATAACCAAATCAATGAATTTACAATCATCTATCCAGGATGTTTAGAAATACAAGGAAGGAACCACACTGTTTAAATATTGTAGTATCAATTTTTAAAATTGCTGTGCTTTTCAGATTTTGCTCTTGCTAGTTGTATAACCATTTACCCCTCAACAAAGTAAACAGAGAAAATAGTCTTGATAAACTTTTAACTTGTCAGCCAAATTCTTTGAAAGGCATAAGATAACTAAAATCTCTCTCTCTCTCTTTCTCTTTCTCTCTCTCTCTTTCTTTTTTATTGTATGTGTGTATGTGAGAAAGAAAGAGAAAGAGAGAAGCAGAGATATAACAAAATCTAGTTTTCATGCATAATTTAAGAGCCATTATTTGATTTTAAAGTGGTCCTTAAAAGTACTAAGTTAATTATTCTACCATTAATTTGAAAGTTCTTTCTTGGGGCTAAGAAATAAAAATTTTTTTTGGCATATAGAAAAAAGTTAATTCTTCTTTAGGAGAAATTTCTGCCTAATTATGTAGAAAGCACAAAGAAAGTCTCCTAAATTTATTTATCGTAAATTTATTTAGAAAATTGAATAAAAAGAAGAAAATGTTATCCTTTTGATTTATCCAAATTTATTATATGCATTATCTGGGAAATTCCAATAACTTATTTATATCTGGTATTAAATTAAAAGCCAAAATAATTAGAAAGAAAGTCTCCAATTACATTTAAAAAAAATATTATGTTTAAAAAGATGAGCTAAGTGTATGTTAATGATTAGCAGAATGAAAACCAATTGTACTTAATATGAATACATTTAAACTAGTTCTTTTCTTTTAGGTGTGTGTGTGTGTGTGTGTGTGTGTGTGTGTGTGTGTGTGTGTGTGTGTGTGTGTGTGTTCCTTAGGACTGAACTCATTCGTGGTCTCAGACATTCTTCCACTGATTTGAACTCCTAAGACCCTTAACTAGTTTTTAAAGGAATTTAGAGATAGAAACAAGGAAAGAGCATGGTCGCTGTACAAAAAGTCAATGAGAATAGCCATGTGCTTGTAATTGTCTATATGCATTTCTGTTCTAACAACAGGTGTTAAATTTTTTTGCTTGGCTTTGGTAATGCTTAACTATATAAGCCAAAGTATTATTACTTTAAGTCTCATTTTGAATAAAATAAACACCATATGACAATAGTTCTACATAATTTTTCTTAATTATAAATATTGCCACATATGATCCTGGGGTAGGAAGAGTGATTTTTATGATAATATTTAAAGCTATGCAATCTGCAAGCACATGGGCACCTCCAGATAGGGCCATAGCAGCTGTAACATTTCATGAGGTGATTTTGTTATGTGTATAAAGAGAAATTAAAGCTATGAGTTTTATGCCATGTGTCACTTCTAGAAATCTAAAACTTAAGTATCCCAGTTACACATGTACCTCACGCATACTAGGAAAGTGTTCTGTCACTGAGTTATATCTCCAGCCCTAAACAATTTTTAAAGAGTGGTTTCAAATGAATGTAGTGATACAGTGAAATGAACCAACCAAGATGCAGAGTACAAAAAGCATTAGTTGAATGTGTAATACATACTTTCAAATAAAAAAAAATTCATGTGTGTAAGTGCTTGTGTGCATGTGTGAGGAAGTAGGAAAAAAGGAACCAGTCCAAATATTGAGGGATTATGCTACATGAAAAGGTTAAATATGGCTTACATTTTCTTTTTTTGGCTTTTTTTACAGCCCACATTTTCTATTAAAAAGTTGAGGATTCTTATAGACATATGTACTAATTCTTATTACTATTTTAAATAAAAGGGCTTATCTACTCATTTTGCTCATATTTTGTCTGGTTTAACAAGCAGCAAAGATCTAACATTCACAATATTTTTTCCAGCTTTCAAACTATTGTTTTTTGACATTCCTTCTTTCAATCCCAACATCTGTTTTAAAGAGGCAAGGAAAAGGCCAGGCACCAGTGGCTCACACTTGTAATCCTAGCTACTCAGAAGGTAAAGATCAGGAGAATTGTGGGTCGAAGCCAGCACAGGGAAATAGTCTGTGAGACTCTATCGCAAAAAAAAACCCATCCTAAAAAAGGGCTGGTGGAGTGGCGCAAGGTGTAAGCCCTGAGTTCAAGCCCCAGTACCGCAAAAAAAAAAAAAAAAAAAAAGCAAGGAACAGAAAGAACAAAAGTTACTAGTCCTTGTTGGCTTTGCACCTTGCTGGATGCAGTGTTTGGTGGTGTTGATGTCAGTGTGGTTTAGTTATCGTTTTTGTTAGGCATATGAGTAGAGAGAGTCTATTTCTGTGACAATCAGAGGATATACAGGATCAAAATCCTGAGTATTAACACAATGGTCCACGGTTGATATCCCAGTTGCGTTGCTACTCTAGCAGCCATTATAAGATGGCAAGTTTTAATTTTAGTTTACATATCATTGCAAAAACATTTTTAAAAATCAATGTATCTTTACTCAAAAATAGAATGCCTTTAACTTCCTAAACATATTTGATTATTTTGTTTTTCAATCTGCTAACACAGTATGAATTCTACATATTTCTAATGTAGTGACCAAGACATGATCAATGCTTTCTTTCACTTCTGAACAAGTAGGTGCAGTGACACATTTCTTTTTCATCACTCAAGTTTATGCTTTGAAAAACAACCTCTGAGTCCTCTGATACTACACCGAAACATTAATGTATTTGTTCTCCTTTTGCAGCAATTTATGTTGATAGGCTTAGTCTTGTCCACTTGTTCTGGAATAGTCAAGATTTCTGTATGGTGCGACCATGCTATTTCTGCTCTATCCTGTGCCAATTTCCTTAACCTGTGTATTTTTCAGTTTCCTTACCTTGAAAATGGCTAATAATCACTACCAAGATAATTATGAGTTGAACTGGTTATGTCATAAAGCATTGAAATTCTACCTGTCACATAGAAATCATTTAGTAAATTTTAGCTCTTATAATTTATAATAATGATCTAATTGCTTCAGATAAAAGATAAAATCAGTACCAGAAAATTATTAATAAGCTAAGTATGAGGAAACTATCACCACACACACACACACACATACATACAAGAGATCATTTCATGGTCATTTATGGACAATAGAAATAGTGTCCCACAACTTGTCCTGCCCAAAAAATCATTCAAAGCCAAATTTGTGGCTTATTATTAAAATCTATGCTGGACTTTTACATCACTTTATGTGTTCCTTTGAGAACTTTTTTCTTTGTTTCTTATTTTCCTTGATAGTGCTAGTATATTATACATGTACATTTTCTTTTCATTACACATATTCATGAGCAAGATCTCATATTCTCTGTGAAGGTAAATTAATATATTAATGAAACAACTCAAATATTAAATTTAAGTTTAAACACCTCAGTCTAGTTTAAAATCTTAATACTCAAGTTCAAAACTTATAGCACTTTTTGGGCTTTGCTCACCTATGCAATGGTCCATATTCTACTGCAAGCACGATATCTAAATCTTTCCAAGATTTGTACTCAACATCCATTATTTTTAGATATGATTCTCTTCAGGGCAGCTAGATTATTTTCCAACAATCCATGTACTCTTTCCATCTGGTATAAATGCCTTCTGTCCACATCACATTCCTTTTATCCATTACCAAATATAGCCTGACGCTTAGGTCTAAACCTACTCCTCATAACCACCCTTAATCCACCACTAAAGTCCGAAGTAAAATGTATGTATGCACCTATGCATTTATTTAGTTATGTGTATTATCATTCATGTGGAAGTACAAATAATTTAAAATTCCTTTAAAAGTTCAATATCTAAGGTCACATGGCCAGACAGCAAGTACTTAAGCATTCACTATTCTCCACTCTTAGAGCAAAGCATTTCCTTACTCTCATAAAATTGATCATTGCAGTGATTTGTGTGATGTCTTACTTCACAGATTGTGAAATTTTGGAAAAAAATTCCAGGACAAATATTGAAAGTATATTCTACATTTTAAGACACTAAGAATATTTATGCAATAAATAAATTAAAACTTTGAACATAGAAGTCCTTTTTGCCAAACTCCATAATATTTCTGGTTGCCTTCCAATTTTTGGTCTATATTAAATACAAGAAAGTGGGAAAAATCCACAATGTGTACGTATACCAAAACATCAGAGTGTACACCATAAATACATAATTTTATTCATTCATCAATTATATCTTAATAAGTGGATGACTAGCTATAAAGCATCAATAGCAATATTACATATTGTATACAACACCAATTTATAATTGTTGAATGAAAACAATGCAAAGCTTCTCTCAGATATGTCTAAACACAAAACATACACTTGTCAGGTTCTTAGAAAAGAAGATAAACACTTGAGAATGCCCTCTAGAACATTTTTTCCCTAGTTGGCAGTAAGTTTTATTTGAATGACTGTATGCTAAGATATTTAAGAAGGTAAAAATTTAAAAATCAACAAAACCCAAACATGTGGAAAGTTTTATATGCACCATTGTATATAACTGTTAGTCAAAAGATAATTAGGTAAATCTTAACAGATTGAGTGGACACTCGAACACACACACATATCAGATGTATGAGATGTAACCAATTTTATATTGAAAGTCGAGTTATTGTCACTATTTTTCTTTTTACTGAGTTTTGAACTAAGGGGCTTGTACTTGCTGTGCAGATACTCTACCATAACCCAGCACCCATCTTCACTATTTTTTAAATAAATGAAATACTTTCTTAAGAGTTTACTCAAGATAGGTAGAAAAAGAAGCAAACTCTAAGTAGTTTAGAAAGAAATAAGTAAGGAGGCATTGATCATAAATAATTATACAACAAAATAATAGAAATGGTCAATATGAAACAAATAATGAAATGGAAACATTCATTAATAAATTATTTCAAAAGTGAAAACATTGTAGAACATATCTTAAAATAAGGTTCTTCTAAGACCAGTTGGTGCTAATGTATTTAATAATCTCAAGAAGATAATTTTCTAAAGAAAAATATATGAATAGTTAAAACTAATTCAACATGAAAAACAGTAAAGCAAAAAGGAAACTGTCAAAAACTTAGCATCTCCAGAGGCAGATGCTTTTGCAATAGACTTATTCCATGTTTTTAGGGCAAAGAAAATGTCTATGTTACAAAAATTACTGAGAAACATGGATGGTAAGAAGGAAGGTTGCCAAAATCACTTTATGAAGTGATAACTACTTTGAAAATAAAGACTGACAAAGACATGCAGAAAGAAATCTGTGTATCCAATCCTTTATGATCATAGACATCAGAATCAGAAACAGACTACCACAAAAAGGTCTTTAGTCCAAGAATCAAACCATTCGTCATTATAAAATCTGCTAATAAAACTCATCACATGGAAAAGTTAAATACAAAGAATTACATAACATTGCCCATTGAATTCACAAAAGGCTACAACACATTCCAAGAACCATTAACTGGTATAAGTTTTTAATGTACTGAAATAAAGACACTTCCTCAACACAATGAAGACCACCAGTCTCAGTCCAAGACACAATGTGACATTTGACCCAAAGCCACAGGAAGACACCATTAGTATTGAACATTGCCTTAAATCTAGCTAGTGAAACTTGGAAAGGAGAAAGAAAAATAATTATTTGCAGATGATATGATATTAAATCTATAAAATCCAAATGTATGCAGAAGAGAAACCAATGTAACATTTGAACCTCATTAAACTATAATTCATGACTGTTATGCCTAGAATACAAACGGTATGTTCAGATAGTAGAATTGTAACATTTACTTTTTTTCTATCTTTTATTTATTTTTGAAATATTTCAACATATATGTACTACCCAAACAATGTAAAGAAAACAAAAAATCAAATTACCTAGAAATAATGACATCAAATAAGCAGTTCCATCCATTTTCCTGCAAATGATATAGTTTCATTATTCTTTATGACTGAATATTATTCCACTGTATGTATATACCCATTTTCACCAGCCATTCATCAGTCAAAGGGCCCTAGCCTGATCCCATAGTTTGGTTATTGTGAATAGTGCTGCCATAAATATGGATGTGTATATTTCTCTACCGTATGCAAACTTACATTTTTTTAATTCGTGACTAGAACTGGTATGAAATTTACATTATTCCCAAAAATTAATTTTACAGATAAAATTTCAATGAGCAATCTTGCATGTATCAGTTTTTTTATGCATATAAGTATTGCTTTACAATAAATTAAACAACATTTAGCAGTTTAAAACAATATTTTACTTCAAGGTTTTGTGTGTCAAGAATTCACACATATCTCATATGCCATAAATGAAAGCCACTCAGCAGTATTTAAGTGCCGGTGAGTTCCAGGGTCCAAAGCGGTTTCCTTCCCATTCCTGGCACAATGACAAGTATTCCTGGAAAGTTGGGCTCAACTGGCTTTGACAGCAGTGCTTATATGTAACTCAGAGGTTTAATTATGTTATAGTTAGACCTACATGGAGTCAATACATCTCTTTGCTTTCTAAATCATCCACGTTTAGATCATCTTCATGAACTATCTTACAGATTTTCATATTTTCTTCCTTTCCCTGAAGCTGAGGAAAGACCCTCTTCCATTTAGGTAGAAATGCTATCCACTTGCCTAACATTCTTAATCTAAACTTTTTGCTGAGATATAATATCTTCTTCTATAATATCTTTCTACGACAGAGAAACCATCTAATAATGACTTAAAGCATAACATTTATTTTTGATTTACCAGAAAATCTGGGGATTAGGTGCTCCTGAGATAAATTAGCAATTCCATGTTTTTTAAGGATTCACTGTCTTTCTATCTTCCATGTCATTCATATCTGTTGGCCAATGTCCTCATGATTATTACCTCAGTGGGTAGAACTAGCAGCTTGAGCTTGACATAATGTTTATTCTTAAAACTTTAAAAAAATAGAGAAGGGACTCTTCTCTCATATGATTCTCTTTCATAAGGCAGAAAAAACTTTCTGAAAAGTTCTCCAGTAGGCAGACCTATGGCCATATTTGGCCATCCCTTGCTCTTAAAGTAGCTGAGAAACACATTACAGTGTGTTCAGAGTTAGAAAAAGAGAAAGAAATTGGATATGGCTTTCAGGTAGTGAACTAAGAATTCTATCACTGAATTAAAAACAGGAAATATGTTGAATCATAATGTAATGTTGAAGAATATCACTAACAATTGCTTCTAAAATTGGAACAAGAAGTCTTTATAGGTTTCATGGGGCCCAACCCAATTCCCACAAATAGGTCTAAGTTTGAGTTTCCTATAAATTCAAGAATTGAGACTACCCTGGCCTTTCCCAAATTTTGCCTTGGTATCTGCTTTCCACTTGTAATGTTTATTTATCTTTTGGAGCAAGGGACAAAGGAAGTTGTCAGATAGGAAATGACACAAAGTAAAGAAAGAATAAAAAAACTTTTGAGACCTGAATAAGGAATCAAGGTTTCATTCTTGGCTATGCTTCTAATTATGAAATTTGTGGGGCTAATCTGAATTTGTATCTTAGTTTCCTCATTGGTAAATGAGACAGTAGTAAAAGGTTACATCCAGGGCTATATTTTATTATTTTATATTCTGATAGTAAGCAAAATCATAATTAAACTTAAATAAATCTGGTTTATTTCTAAAATCACATAATTTTCATAATCATCCTCACCATCATCATTGAGCATGAAGTGACAGGCAATGTGCTACATATTGCATGTGAACTGTACCATTAAATTTTATTTTTACCCTCATCTTTAGAGATGAACAGTTTAGATTAGAAATGGTTATGTGCCCAAAGTTGCTTGGAAATCTACCGGGACAAAAATTAGAGGTACACTTGATTACAGAGAACAGACATTTACTCATTACGTCATTGATTGAGGAACATTTCAATAAACTATGAGAGTAACATAATTACTTTAATTTTCAACAAAATTCTTTCACTAATATATTACCAATATAAGAACACACAAGCTCTTGAAATGTTGCCAACAAACTCTGAGCGGTAACCCAACTCCAGGATCTGTGCTTACTTTAAAGGTTTGTAAACAGTCTGCTCAGATTTAGAAAAGAAGGTTTTTGAGAATAGCAATTTACAAGAAAGCCATGTATTGATGAGCATTAAGACAGGTTTCCTTTTTTTTATAGTTTCTAACTCCCATACCACAGAAATAGGCTTAAAACACAAGAAGGGTAACAGAACAGCCTGTGATAAGATAAAGTAATGGAAGGATTTGTTATATTCCCTCATATAGTAAGTAGATTAAAGGTGGTTCTGGTCAAAGCAGAATGATAGGCAATGAATTGGACAGAGCAGATACAACAGGAAGCTTATAATAGCCCGAGGTTAAGAAAGAAACAGATCCTTTGCCAAAGCAAACTCTTGCCAATGTGACTTCTACACAAAATGGGTTGGCAGCCAGCCTGCTATGTACTGTTTGGGGCCAGACTCTCATAAGGGGACAGTGTGGAACTGCTACTTGCATCCTTAGAAAGTAAAAGGCAAGCTTTTTTCCCACCTTTTTTGTCTTTTGTTGCAACAACAAAATAGAAATATATTTTTATTTTTTTGCCACAACTCTTGGAAGGGTGTTCCAGAAAGCTATGAAGGGACACTTCTACCTGAACAAAAATTAAACCAATCCAAAAGAGGGGAGGAGTACTGTGGTGAAAAAAATTTCATTCCCCAATTTGAAGAAAGTGTCCACTTACTAAGACAAGGCCCTGGGAAGAGCTTTAAAAGTAGCTGTGCCCAGATGTGTATACCTAAAGCCTAAAAAACAAAATAGAAAATGGAACAATTTGTGAATAAAGGTTTTTCTTTATTGCTTAAAATTAGATTAGCAAATGTTTGCATTTTCCAGGAAAAAACCCCACATTTTCCATGAAAAATGGTTATTTTGAAGCATACTGGGTAGAATTATTAGTTAAAAAATAATTTCCATCCTGGCACATCAACAGATCAGCTCTTTGTAATAAGAACCACAAATTCTTACTGAGTATGAATTTGAGAATGAGAAAATAAGCAGGGAATAGAAACTTATATCGGTATAGGCATTTATGGATTCAGCCCATTCCAGCAGCTCAGAGGTATGCTAAGTATTGATTTCACTTCCTTAAATATGTGGGATTTGCCTCAAGTAGCAACTGTGTAGGCCATGAATAGTCAGGAGTGAAGACAACAGTGGGAGGAAAACCTACAGGAAGAGTGGGATTGAGCACTTTCTTTCCATCAGTGTTCTTCATTTTCTTACTTGGAATCCCCTAATTGAAAGAGAACTAAGAAATAAAGATTGACTTAGCCATTCTACCATGTACACGCTTTTCTAAGCATCACATTGGACACTATGATTCCATATAATTTTATCATTAAAAACAAATGAATTTTAAAAGTTACAAAAAGAAATGAAAAACTCTTTCTCAGTCAATAGGGTAGTGACAGTTACTCTTCCTAGTGACTGATTTACTCTGGCCACTACCAATTGTTAGAGAGTTGTGGGACAGTGCCGGGCAGGTGAGACAGTGGCTGCACTGAATTCTAAGCTCCTGACATAAAGTTAGGCCCTTAGAATGATGATGCAATGCTGATGACTCAAGTTAGAACAACCTTAATAGGTAATTTCCTGAAATGGAAATCCTACGAACCAGGACTACGTAGACAATTTCCAGTGCTACTTAATTTTTTACAACCTTGCGTTGACATTTTCTAGTACTTTTGTTTTACAACTCTATTGGGAAACTGAGGTGATTTCTTCTTCAAAAACTAAACCCACACATTTTACTACAACTCTGAGCTCATTAGCTTTTCCCAGCTATTAAAAATACATTATTTATATAGTGGAAATGATTCCATGTCTCCCTTTTATTAGAATGTCTCAGTTGGAGAATCCAAACCTGCATCAGACTTTTGAATATATAAGACAAGTCATCACATAAAGTGAACAATTTGAGGAATGTCAGAATGTCCTCCCCCAAATAAAAATGTTGTTTTCTATTTAATTACCAACTATTTGGTAATTCTGTAGCTTACACAGTCCCATCTGTTAATGTCCTCTTACAAGGCAAATATTACTGGTATAATAGGTAAAATTAGGCATAAAAGAATCCATCTACATTCTCCCTAAATAGTCAATGCACAAACACAAGGCCTGTCTCTCACTAATTCAGTAGGCAAATTCACTTGTCCGACTAGGAAGTAGTGAAGAGGTCTGGTAGAGATGAACCAATTTGGGTTGTAATACACATGTGCATGGAAACAAAGCTAAGAATCTCTCTGTATAGCCATCCTTATCTCAAACTAGCAAAAATGCTGTCTTTATTATTATCACTTAAGTCTTCTCTTCAACAAAATTGGAAGTGAGGCAGGTTGGGGGGAAAGAAAAGGGGTACGGGGAAGAGGGGAGAGATGGCCCAAACAATGTATGTGCATGTGAATAAATGAATAAAAAATTTAGTTCAATTATATAAGCTCAGTATTTGTACCTCAGAGAATGAATTACTGCTTTCTTTTGGCTAATCCATGCTCCATTACATCTTTTGGCCACCATAGAACAATCTACTCTCCTTTAACATTCTGATAAACCCATTGTAAGCTGGAAATATAATTAAAAACTGAACTTGTCACATTTAATCTAACAGGCATCATAGCTTACCACCACAGTACAGAACTGAGTGTCAATTGTTAACCCTCCCACTACCCCTGTTCAACATTGTGAGAAAATATCCTATTGCATGTGTTCAACCCTGAAGAAAAGATCAAAATTCATAATTTTAAGTATATTTTCTACTGAATGTGCATGGATTTTGCAACATCATCAAGTTAAAAATCATTAAGTCAAAACATTGCAAGAAAGGAACAGTCCTAGTAACAAAGCAAAGTAAGGAGACAGAGTGGTGAGTGAGGGGAGAGGGAAAGGGTGCTAAATCACTGTGAGAACCAATAGTAGACTGGCCAAGTACATGATCAAGAAGGCATGTGTATTAGATGATCAAAATGTATTTGTGTCCCCAAAGGGGAAAGATGGAGACAACACGCTGGTATCTATTTGTAAAGGGATTATACTACTGGTAGGGAAATTTGAAATAATAGTTAGCCATCAAAAAAGTTTTAAAAAATATTACCATATGCCCCTAGTGGTTTGTGATAAAATACTCCTTCCACTAAGGAAGAGTATATATATATATATATATTATATGATGATATATCATATATATATATGATGTATGTATGTATCTTCTTCTTCTTTCCTCTTGATCAACTGTTGCCAAAATGTATTGTTACCTTTTAGACTATGTCTTTATTTGAACATGTGCCCTCATTTCTCACCTTCTTCACTAATACACTCATTATAAACTAAGCTTTCAGATACTAAATTGGTTCTTATGTTACACTAGATTTGATTGTAATCTAAGCTGTTTTTGATCTTAAGTTGATCTTAATAGCCTCCATTTTCTACTATAGATGGAATGAATCACACAATTAGTTAGAAAGCACAAGTTAAAGTAGTTATTTGGTTCATTAAATTCACCTTAGATGAGTCAGAAATTGTGAGCCCACTGCTTATTCAATGATATTTTCTTTATAATCTATCTTAGTGCTTTTATTGGTTAATAAGACTATGAGAGACTTACTAATGTCAGTGGGGCAAATCTATCAGTTGAGAGAAATCAGTGAGTTTAGGAGTTGTCTTATCATAATTGCTGACCAGCTATGTCTACTGGTGAGAGAAACCATAGAGGAAAATGTGAAAAATATTTTTGAGGACCTAGTTATTCTTCTCTCTCAATCACATACCTATAGGAGAAAAAAAAAAACAGCTTTACCACGCAGATAATATGTATTTATCAAATCCTTTCAAGGCAAAATTTGAATAAAGGGGAGATATGTGTATGTGCATATATATACATCTATATGACTCATAGTAATCGCTAAACTGAAATCTCCCAGACAGCTGTTTGGTTGCCAATTAAGCAGCATCATAAGAAAATTTTGGCACCTTCACTCATAAGAACCTTGTATGTTAAATATTTCCTCTTTCTTTGGCAAGTCCTTTATCTTTGCTTCATAGAGTAGTTCACACACTATGGCAGGTTAATATTTTGATAATATTGGTCAACAGGATCTGTTCACATAATAATGTATACCTTATGACTTTTCTCAGAGCTTGTACAGCTAAGATCTTCCAAGTTCATTTCTCAGAAAAGGGGAATGATAAGAGAAAGATCCCACAAGAGTCAAATTGCTGTTTTTTGAGGAAGGCTGATTTTGCAAGTGGGAAACAGGGATGAACCTAGCAATCTCATGGAAGAGAGAATTGGTAACTAACTCATTGCAACTTGAGCAGAGAACTTGGCTCTAGAATAACCAAAGTTGCAAGTTTAATATATTGTACAGCACTGTTGGAAGATTGATGTAGGTAAGTTTGGCTCCAGTAGGAAATGAGAAACAGCATCCTTAAACAAAGATGAGTAGCCTTGTTTAAATAAATTATCTAGTTCTGAAAAGAATCCAGTGACATCTGCTATGCTTCTTTTTTGGTCAGCTCTCTCTTTCTACAGCCTTCTGGACTATACTACCAATAACATAACTCACCAAATGCTGGGGTGTGGAGGAAAGTTCAGGTATATCAGAAAAAAGACAGTCTTCAAGAAGAAGGTACACAAGTTGAGTTGTAAAGTTAATACCTAAAAGAAGTTTTGAGAGTAAGTATCATACATTCATTATGCAAATTGCCTTGGATAATGATGACATCATAAGTGAAAAATCGCTTGCCTTGTCTCCACAAGGCAAGGAATAGAGACTGCTACTAGAAGCTAAAAAGGCACAATTAGAAAAGTTATTTCAATTCCCTGAATTCTTGAAGTCTTTCAATGTAATATTATATCCATTCTATACAGAAAACAATGAATTTAAAGAACATATGTAATATGCCCAAGATTAAGTGTCCAGTAAGTGGGGAATGGATCCCTCCTTGTATCTATCTAATGCCAAACAGAACACTGTCCACAACATTAATGTTTTCTTGTGAAGACTTCTACCATCAAGGTCTTAGCTTAAGGAAAATAGTTACTTTTTTCAAACATATTAGCATATTTGTACATGGAACATTATTTATTTACTAACTTTCAAATTCCAGTTTATTCTCACCAAGTTAAAAAAACAGAAAAGATAGTAAAAGAAAGTCATATTAATATGTCAGAGCTATAATCAGCAGCTATGAACAGTAAGGGCTAGAACCACAAGATACAAGCCAGAAGGGATCTGATTCTTAAATCAGTCACACCTTTGTTATGTGACCAAAGATAATTCATTTAATTTCCCCTAGTCTTAATTTCCCCATTGGTATAATAATTACAAGCTTTTGTGGAAGAGTAAATGATATAATCAACATTAAAACTGTTTACATGGCATATACATAATTACATTCATGTTTCCTTCTATTGAGAGCTGATTATATCTGAAGGTATTGTAATCACATTACATGGATTATCTCATTTAATTTCCACATTATCCCTAGCATGAAAGCATGCTAACAGCAGTATAAACAATGGCTTAGAGCACGAATTTACAAGCACAACTCTGGTCTCAGGTAGCCTACTCAAAATCTCTGTGCTACAGTCCTGTCTGCTGGAAAATGACGATATTAATTTTTAACAACATAGACATGATTTAAGAAATAAATGATGTGTGTGTATGTGTGACTTTGGATTTAAAAACTGTCTCTCCCAAGAAATGCTTTTTACATTCCTTATAAGGGTAAGTTATTGCTTCCCTATACTTTATAAATGAGGAAAGTGATTGCCCATTTAGGATCATAAAGGTTATTGCTGGGGTACTGGAGACTGAAACCCACAATATTTCTATGTTTCTCCCTAGGATTAGAAAACAGTATTTTATAATAAAAATGACTTCAAGATATCCTATATAAAGCAATTTGAAATTGCTTATTTACTCCATGTAAATGGTATATCACCTTTCTTTTGGGTACTGGGGTTTAACTCAAGGATTCATGCTTACTAGGCAGCCAGTCTATACTTGGGCCACACTCCCAGTCCAAATGGTATGGTATCTTTGCATAGGACTTCTTTTACTGAAGAGTTAGAGTTTCATTGAATTTATTTATTTGTGATTAGAATTTCTAAAGACCAAGGTTCATGTAATGGATGTTTATAGCTGCTTTATTCCTAATCAACAAAATTTGGAAGCAACCAAGATCTCCTTACTAAGTGAATGAATAAATAAACTTTAAACAGTGAAATATTGTTCAGCACTGAAACCAAATGAGCTATCAAGATATAAAAAGACCTGCAAGAAACTTAAATCCTCTATTCAGTGAAAGTAGCTAATTTGAAAAAAAAAATATGCTGTGTGATTTCAACCACAAAACAGTCTAGAAAAGGAAAACTACTGAAACAGTATTATTTAAGAGGGATAGGGGGAGGATAAGATGGATGGATTGACCATAGAGGATTTTTAGGGCAATAAATCTGTTCTGTATGATACCATACTTGGACATAAGTGTCATTACACAGTTTCAAAACTCATTTAAATTTGAATTTGTTAACCCAAATTTAAATTTCAGACTTTGGCAATAATGGTGGGTCAGTGGGAGTTCACTGATTATAACAAGAGAACCATTCTGGTGAGGGGTGTTGATGGTGGGGAAGGACATGGGGGAACAGGGATGTATGGGAATGTAGAAACTTCAATACTTTCTGTTCAATTTCCTATGAACCTAATGCATTTCTTTAAAAAGAAAGTTAACTTAAAAGTTAAAAAATACAAAAAAAGCCTTATGCAGTTGATGTCTGCTAATCTTGTACACTTTTAAATTATAATTGCCCTAACTTGAGGCTTTTGTGTTGTATTCTATAATTTCAGGTGAAATGCTTGTCATTCCATTTACATTTTATTACTTATTTTTGGAATTGTAATTTACCCAAAATTACTAAAAATTAATCTTTGGATTTTCCATAATTATTATCATTCCCAAATTTCTAAAAATTCAAAGAAATATTATTAATAGTTTGAGAAGGCCTGCCTGCGAATCTGAATTAATTTCACTTCAAGTTAAAGTTATACTATGAGACCTATGCCTAGGGTGTAAGGTTTAAAGGAAGCATAATTTTTTTTTAAATCCACCAATTAGTTGTGCTTAAATTCAATTGTTTCATAATGTCACACCTTCAGAAAAGTGAAGACCCAGCAGCAGCAGCTCTACCCCTCATTCCTTCTTCTGCTGGCATGAGGACAATCTCTTGACGGTCTCATTCCATGCCTTCCTCTACTCTCTTCCTTCACCCAGCATGACATCAAATCCCTTCACACCGCCATAATCTCCTTTACTAATTCTGCCACTGTGTCTGCAGTTTCTACTATCTGCTGCTTGCTGAGAAAAGTTACCTTGTCCATTTGTCTATTAGTCATCATCCTGCTAGATTGGGGAGAAATGCATATGGGTTTTAATTCACAAACTACCTATTGCTAGGAAAAGTCCAAGGGATATTTGGTTTGGGGATTTGTTTTTTTCTTACACTGACACACTGACATCCATGACTATTTCTTTTTTTAACTCCTTTCTCTTTCTTTCACTTTTTTATCCTTCACTCTCATCTTGTTCCCTACCTCTCCTCCTTCCATTCCTATGAGCTCTTTTACAATATCACTGCCTTAAACAAAAATTTAAAAAAAAAAAAAAAACCCTACTGATTCCAATGGGAGACCATTTGTTGATTCCAGAGATAAAGCATCCAAGATGGCCCTGCAGCTGGGGTGGTAGTGCAGGGTAGTGGTGTGTCCTGTGTGTCCCCTGCATGTGCAGTAGCAACAAAGCAATAAAATTATGGGCGATTCATACACTGCTTGATCCAGAACTATCAATCACTATACTATGACATTTCTCCAGATTTTTCTTGAATTTGGCAAGTGTAAACAACAGATAAAGCCATTTCAGGGTGGGAAGAGAACTTCAATGTTTTATGAAACCAGTTAAAGAAGTACTGCCTTTTAAGAGTGAGGTCAAGATGTCTGAACCTATGACCGGCAGCTTTTCTCAAAACCCCCAAGTATCCCAAGTTTTCTGAAGACTTCAGAAAGGAATGATTTGGAAAGAAAGGACATTGGAGTACCAGACCAAGCTTCATTTTGGAAAAGTTAACAGGTTGTTACAATTTTTGACTCAGACAGTATTTTTATCATTTTTTACTCAGCTATAGACGTTGGAGACAGGAATGAGTAAGCTGTTTAGTTCAATGATCTCACTTGTATTAACATGTCTGAAAGTGACACTTCTGACTGAAATACTCACTTAACCTGAAACATTAAGAGTAAATGGAAATCAAATTGTTAACTCAAGTATCTGCAAGACCACCCACTACTTTTTCTCTGATTATTTTGTTGACAAAGTAGTAGAATATGAATTCATGAAGGAGGAGTTAGTAAACAAGTTAAGAGAATTCAATAAAAGTAACATTAGCCAGAAATAAATGGATTTCTTTTGGAAAAAAGCAACATTTAGCAACAGCTTTACAAATTTCCTGCAGCAAATTTGATTATTAAACAGAGGGTAAAAACAAGGTAAATAATCAAATTATTGGTCAATGTGTGAACAAGAAAAAAAAATTAAAGTAGCAAATCAAGTATAGTTATAAAAATAAGTTTGTCTTCATGTGGCAGTCTCAACAACTATTAAGCTCATAATGAAAGAGACCTTTCATAAAGACTTAAAGATATATAAAAAGAAAAAATGAATAATATTAACAGCTTTTATTAAATGATGATATTCATCCATTTGGGTAATCTGCAGTTTGAGAAGTAATTCGGAGGTTATTTACAATTTGAAATCTGCATATTCTGGTTTCTATGTGTTGGGAAATAAATAGCTAAATAAATACCGGATGCAGTGAACTCATTTATCCCCTGTGAGAAGTGGAATTGAATGTAAGGAAACATATTTTTTTATCTTTTCAAATGATACAAAGGCAAAGAAAATATAAACTTAGACTTCTTTGGGCTGCAAAAGGCTAAGAGTTTTTTGTTTTTTTTTTTTTTTTAAATGAGAATTAGTAGGTGCAAAGCTCTTTTTCTTTTCTTCCTAAAGCAGATTAACAAGTTTGGTATTTCTTTAAATAGCTTAGGAGGTTCAAGTTCTATCTGCCAGAGTGAATAGGTAATGATATATGCCCCATTCACCAAAGAAACAAATGTTTTGTTTCCCAACTCTAATTCTGTATTTTTGTAGTAAGCTGGAGTGATATAATATACACTAGTATTATTGTAAAACAAGAGTTTATTACTTGGCTAAGTAAGTTGATCTTTGGAAAAGTGTACAAGTGCTTTGAAATAAAATAAAAACTACTTAATCCAATCTTCTCTCATACAATTTCTTTCAAGGAGAACAGACACAGCCTGTTAAAATAACAAAGAATGTAGAGTTTCCATTCACAGACAAAGTGTCCTCATTCAAACTCCCACTCCAAAGCTACCTTGCCCCTCTTCTCAGCTTTCTTTGCGGTAGGGAAATGTGATTCCCTGAAACCTCCGGGATTTTGTTTTATGTTAACTGGCAGAGCTTTTCACATCTCACAGACCTAGTGACACCCAAATGACACACACTTTGGATTGTCTTGTTGTGTGGAAAAGGTAGATAAAGGGAGGAGGAGAAACTTAAAACAGGTGGGCAAGAGCAAGGTGGCATTCACAAGCGTTCCTAAGGTGAGGGCCAAGTGTAGGATAACTGGGGAGATAAAACCATCCCTGCAGTGTAATGATTTCACAAGAAGTGTTCAATTACAAACTAAGTCCTGAGAATTCTCCAAAATCTGGCAGAATCTCTAACCAGGATATTTAAATGTAATTAGTAGACCATGTCTGGCTTTAAAAAATGACTGCAGAATTCTGTCAAATGGGGATTGGTGTGAAATACCAACATTTCCAGCTGTACTAGGAAACAAAACTAAAGTTTTGAATAAAATTGTATTTGGCTTCATATCTATGTCACTGATAGAATTCAACTATGGATATTTACCAGCTATTTAAAATCTTTGTAAGAAGTTATAAACAATGCATCTTTCTAGTTTCAGTGGGATTTAGAATGATAGATTTCATACAAAACATGTGCATATCTTCTGATTTTTCAACTTTATAGCAATATGCCTTTAATGTATTCATTCCCAAAAGACTTTTTGCCAAGTATGCTCAAATAAAAAAATCAGAAAAGGTTGAGATGTGATTTCCACAAGATTACAAAATGTAAAACAAATGTCAAAGTAAATTTTTGCAATTGCTTTTGATTATAGCATTTTGAGTTTCTACAGCATTTTAGGAAATTCTTAAACTAGCATTTTTTTTAACTAAACATAACCTCTCTTGAACCTAACCATATTTCTTTCTCTTCCCATCAGTCAATTCCTTGTTCTTCTTTTGAAACTCTATTTGTAAGACAGGCCCCTAGGGCAGAAAGCATTTGTTGGGCCAGCTCCCATTATAAGAAGACTTTCTGAGGGTTGGGATCCTCTTCAACATTAAGAAGACAATGCTTTCTCTAGTAGGTCTATTTTATAAGACTCCTATTCTCCCTATCAATGTGAGTAACTCACAACTTCTAGAAGAAAAAGAATGAAATCAAGTGTGAATCAAGGAGACAGAACAAAGCTTTTATAGTCAATGAGAGTATTTATTTCCTTCTCTGAAAGTTCAGTAGTGGCTAGAGTTACTAATGGAGCTGATCATTACCAAAACATATCTGTATCATTGGCTGTGCATTTTTTCCAGTTCTGAACACAATTGTATTATACTAATGAGTTCAAAACTGAATCTAATCTTAGTAGTTCTATGAGTAAAGCAACATGGCCTATTCCCACTGAGGAGAGCAGTTCTCTGTGTCACAAAAGGAAGCCAGGTGGGAGGAAAATGTACAACTACTGAATCTCTTTTCAGTTTTTCAGCTATTAGAAAGCACGAGCTACATCATGTTCCACTCAATCGGCTGCTGATTTGACATCATGATTATATACATAAAGTTATAACTTTCTGTTTATCAAACACCATAGATTCCATGAGGATTGTAATTTTAAACTTGGTCTATTTGTGTCAAATTGCCTGAAAATAATAATTAGAGACAATTTAACATAATGAGTACAGTAGTTTCAGATAAATTACCCCTACAGAACATTAATTGTATTCATTAAACAGAAAGGGATAAAATCCCAAGGTCATGTCTATTATGGTTTTATTTTTAGAAATCATCTTTAATTTCTTTCTTTTCAATTTATAAGACAATGCTTTAGAAAGAATAAAGAGATATTTAGCTAGGAAAATTATGTCATTAGGATGCTAGTTTTAATTAAAAATTCTACTTCAATTCACTAAAAATTATATTCAAATCAGGTTCTGATGATGTTTTCAGGTTTTAGGGGTTTTTTTTATTTCCAGTGCTATGAGCTTTAAGCCTCTTTACTATCTAAACAAAATATCATTCAAATTTGGAATTTTTTTTCTACTGCTCTAGTTTCATTATCCAATATAAATGAATATAAAAGCAGATAAATTGAGAAAAGCATACTGAATTTTATATTGGAAAATGTATCCAGAATGCCTTTAGAAATTAATGATTGGTCATACTTAAATAGAATGAGTGTGATTTGCCATTTATAAGATTAATTTATTCTTTTACAATTATCATCTTGAGCCTGAAGGACTTACCACAGTTTGATCAACAGGAAAGTTAATGCCTAGACTGAAAAGTGACTTTTACAGAAAAAGCACTGAAGAATATCTCTTTTTTTCTGAGATCAATCTCTGTTGTTACAAGTCAAGGAGATAGTATATATTATATTTTCAATTTAAAAAATTATTAGCACATCTGTGTACTGGTGACTCATGCCTGTAATCCTAGCTACTGAGGAGGCAGAGATCAGGAGGATTAAAGTTTGAAGCCAGCAGGTGCAAATAGTTCACAAGAACCTATCTCGAAAAAACCCTTCACAAAAAAGGGCTGGAGGAGTAGCTTAAGGTGTAGGTCCTCAGTTCAAACTCCAGTACTTCAAAAAAAGAATAATTATTAGCATAGATTAATTGCAAAAAGGGGTTTCATTGTGTTATTTACAGCTTGCTTTGATCAAATTCATCCATCTATGCTACTCTTTCTTAGCCACTCTCTCTTCTCCTCCCTCCTTTTAAACAGGTTTTGGTTGTTTATTGTATGAATGTACTTTAAATATAAAGTGTATTATATATATACATACATACACACACACACACATATATAATGTACTTCTATAATGTTCATCCCCCCATCTCCCTCTCTAAACAGTCCCTCTTTTACAACTTATAGTGTATAAATGTAATACGCATAGCTCTAAGGAAGCATAAAATATTTGGTGGCCAGTATAGAATGTATGGACTGTCCATTCATGCTTTTCTTAATGATAAAAAGCTCATACAGTCTTGAGATCCCTTTTTTTCACCTCTAAGTTTCAATATGTAGCTCCTAGTTGCTCCTTCAACTGTCCCTGCTAACTAAAAAGGAATGCCCCTCACGCATTCTCACCATTACTGCATTCATTGTTTTCACCTTTGATCTTCGACTCATTCTGATGAATCAGATTGGTGTATACTATAATACTTAGTTTTGCCAACTCAAATTGAAGTGTCATATTCAAAGTCCTGCATTTACGTACCTAGACTAATTTAATGCTATCAAAATTTCTCCTTTCTTCTAGACTGAATATATCTATTTGCTTACCTAATAGGCATCACCAATTTAACATGGCAAAAGTAGAAATTTTGGGCTTTCAACTCCAAACTTATCTCTTCATATAAGACCATCCAGACATTTGTCCTAACAAAAACAAACAAAAAACAAAATTACCAAGAGCCATCCTGAATTCTTCAAATTTTTCTCACTCCCAACAAATAATCAAATAGCCTTGAATGATCCCACTATTTCCATCTACTTCTCATCATTTCCTTCTTCTTTCTTCCTTCCTTCAAACAACCATCACCTGTTGCCTATACTATTTCCATAGCTAACTAGTCTCCCAACTTTCCATCCTGCTCTCCATTATACATTTTCTAGAGTAATTCTTTTATAACCATGATATAGTTTCTTCTCTGTATTTAAAAACTCCAAGCACAAACTTTAGAGTTTGGGGTCTGATATTAAGATCCTTGATGCATTTTGAGTTAATATTGGTTTAGGGTGATATGCATGGATCTAGTTTCAGTTTTTTGCAGACTGCTAACCAGTTTTCCCAGCAGTTTTTGTTGAAGAGGCTGTCTTTTCTCCATCGTATATTTTTAGCACCTTTGTGAAAGACAAGTTGGTTATAATTGTGTGGCTTCATATCTGGGTCCTCTATTCTGTTCCACTGGTCTTCATGTCTGTTTTTGGGCCAGTACCATGCTGTTTTTATTGTTAATGCTTTGTAATATAGTTTGAAGTTGGGTATTGTGATACCTCCAGCGTTGTTCCTTTTACTGAGTATTGCCTTGGCTATTTGTGGCCTCTTGTGTTTCCATATAAATTTAACGGTAGATTTTTCAATCTCTTTGATGAATGTCATTGAGATTTTGATGGGAATTGCATAAAACATGTAGATTACTTTTGGGAGTATAGACATTTTTACTATGTTGATTCTACCAATTCATGAGCATAGGAGATCTCTCCACTTTCTATAGTCTTCCTCAATCTCTTTCTTCAGAAGTTTTTAGTTTTCCTTGTACAGGTCATTCACATCCTTTGTTAAGTTTACACCTAGGTATTTGATTTTTTTGAGGCTATTGTAAATGGAATTCTTTTCATATATTCTTTATCAGTTTGTTCATTATTAGTGTATAGAAATGCTAATGATTTTTCTATGTTGATTTTATATCCTGTTACCTTACTATAGCTATTGATGGTGTCTAGGAGCTTTTGAGTAGAGTTTTTTGCATCTTTAAGGTATAGGATCATATCATCTGCAAATAGGGATATTTTGACAGTTTCTTTACCTATTTGTATTCCTTTTATTCCTTCTTCTTGCCTAATTGCTCTGGCTAGGAATTCCAGTACTATGTTGAATAGGAGTGGAGATAGTGGGCATCCTTGTCTCATTCCTGATTTTAGAGGGAATGGTTTCAGTTTTTCTCCATTAAGTATAATGCTGGCTGTAGGTTTGTCATATATAGCTTTTATAATGTTGAGGTACTTTCTTTCTATTCCCAGTTTTCTTAGAGCTTTTATCACAAAATGGTGTTGGATCTTATCAAAGGCTTTTTCTGTATCTATTGAGATGATCAAGTGGTTTTTGTCTTTGCTTCTGTTAATGTGGTGTATTACATTTATTGATTTTCATATGTTGAACCACCCCTGCATTCCTGGGATGAAGCCTACTTGGTCATGGTGAATAACCAGAATATATAGGGAACTCAAAAAACTAAATTCTCCCAAAATTAATGAACCAATAAAAAAAATGGGCAAATGAACTAAACAGAACTTTCTCAAAAGAAGAAATTCAAATGGCTGAAAAGCACATGAAAAAATGCTCACCATCTTTAGTCATAAAGAAAATGCAAATTAAAACCACACTAAGATTCCACCTCATCCCTGTTAGAATAGCCATCATTAGCAACACCATTAACAACAGGTGTTGGTGAAGATGCAGGGAAAAAGGAACCCTTATATACTGCTGGTGGGAATGCAAACTAGTACAACCACTCTGGAAAACAATATGGAGGCTTCTTAAAAATCTAAACATAGATCTACCATATGATCCAGCAATACCACTCTTGGGGATATATCCAAAAGAATGTGATACAGGTTACTCCAGAGGCACTTGCACACCCCTGTTTATTGCAGCACTATTCACAATAGCCAAGTTTTGGAAACAGCCAAGATGCCCCACTACTGATGAATGGATTAAGAAAATGTGGTATTTACACACAATGGAATTCTATGCAGCCATGAAGAAGAATGAAATCCTATCATTCACAAGTAAATGGATGGAATTGGAGAACATCATTCTGAGCAAGGTAAGCCTGGCCCAAAAGACCAAAAATCATATATTCTCCCTCATGTGTGGACATTAGATCAAGGGTAAAACACACAAGGAGATTGGACTCTGATCACATGACAGAGCGAGAGCACACAAGGGATGTATGAGGATAGATAAGACACCCAAAAAAGTAGGGAGCATTTGTTGCCCTCAATGCAGAGAAACTAATGCAGATACTTTAAGGGGACAGAGGCCAATAGGAGAAGGGGACCAGGAACTAGAGAAAAGGTTAGTTTGAGAAGAATTAATTTAGAAGGTTAACACACATGTACAGGAAAGCAATGCGAGTCAACTCCCTGTATGGCTATCCTTATCTCAACTAGCAAAAACCCTTGGTCCTTCCTATTATTGTTTATACTCTCTCTTCAACAAAGTCAGAGATAAGGGCAATTTTCTGCCTAGTAGCGAAGGGGCAGGGCGGGGCGGGGGGGAAGAGAGGGGACGGGGGAAAGGGGAGAGAAATGACCCAAACATCATTGCATGCACATATGAATAAAAGAAAAAAACAAAACTTTAAGCAACTCCCATCTCACTCTCAATAAAAGCAAAACCCAGCAATGCTTCTTATGGTCGCAATGCCTGGTTCTAGCTCTGACCTCACATCTTACCACTGTCCCACTAGTGCTTGAGGAGAACTTGCTCCAGCAAGCTGCATTTTTCTTCCAGTCTATTCAGTTGTCTATTCAAATTGTTACCTCATAACACTTTTCCCTATCAGTCCAAGTAAAATGGCCATTACTAACCCTTATCATGCTCTCTCCATTTACTGG
Source organism: Castor canadensis (assembly GCF_047511655.1). NCBI lineage: Eukaryota > Metazoa > Chordata > Mammalia > Rodentia > Castoridae > Castor > Castor canadensis. The sequence goes on from NC_133391.1 coordinate 136,016,471, forward strand.
GCCTCTTTTATTTCATTATATATGCTCTTATAGCATCTATCATGTCTAAAATAGTAAATAAGTATTTATTGGCTTTTTTTTTTTGATCAATGTATCTCCCATACTAGAGGGTAAGGTCTATGAGACCAGGGACTTAATTTGCTGTGCTCAATCCTCTGTTTCTACCAGCTAGAAAAGAACTAGGCACAGAGTGTAGAGGCTACATAAATATCCACTTGATGAACAAAATAATGTAAAGTGATCAGAAGAAATACATTTTTAATCAGATACTATTGCTTTACCCACAGAGATTTTTACTACTTTTCTGTATTGTTTACAATAAAATAGAATGAAGGGCCCATATTTAGCAGTATAGGGGCTTGGACTTAGGACTTTGTGCCTAGCAGTCAGGTACTCTATCACTTGAGCTACATTTCTAGAAAAAAGCCCTTATTTAGATCTAATGCTTTAATCAAGGCTGGCTGAGTTATTTGTGTGTCCCCTTACTGGTGATGTGGTTTCAAATCTAGGTGAATATCAGGAAGTATGACATCTGCCTCCATGATCTTTGCCAATCTGTATCCTCCTGGAAAATATCTACAAATATCTTTCAAAATCTAATTCACTTGCCTCTCACAAATAAAATTAATCACTCTTCTTTGTAGTCTTAAGATAAATAAAATATATATTGTGATATGCACATATATATTTTAAATATGTTATATATGTGCATATGATTTGCTATTACACTCAGAATGTTCATTGCTCTAGTTTGTTTACTGGCACTTCTCTTTTACTAGGCTGTAAGTGTATGAGAACAGAATCTATGCTTTAGTCATCTTGGCATCCTCTGGATAAAAAAAGTACTTCATTCATTCCGCAAATAATTATGAAATATGTTCCAACCACATTTCATGTTTTTAAGTGATGGAGAGGAAACCAATGCAGCCTAAGAAGAGAAAATAGAGCAGAGTTGATAGGGAATGAGTCAGACCAGGGATCAATCATGTTGGGTTCTACAAGAAATGATAAGAAGTTGACATTTCATTATTCTATGTCAAGTGACAAGGCATTGGAGGTTTCATAAGGAATGATATGATCTGATAGATGTTTTTAAAAGATCACTCTGGCTTCTGGAACTATGGAATTAAGAAGCCTGTTAGAAAGCTCCTGAAATAGTCAGGACAAGGATACCAGGAGGTCAGACTAGGGTGTCAGTAGAAGAGAGGGAGAGAAGTTGGTTACATGTGTTTTGAATATAGTGTACTAGATATAGGAGATGAGAGGAGTAAAGGATTTCGCTATGGATTTTGGCCAAAGTAACTTGAGCATACTGCAATGCCATTTATAAAATGGGAAAACTAGAGAAAGGAATTGAGACTGTACATATGAAATCAAGAAGTCTTTCTGTTTTTATCTGCATTAAATTTTAGATTTCTTTTAAATTGTTAAGATAAGTTGTCAAGTAGGCAGTTGGGTATACAAATATGAAGCTTAATATTAATTAATTAATTAATTAATACCTTATAGAAGGTTCTCAAATTATGCTTTGTCAGAATACCATAGTTTTATTGTACAAATTGCTTAAGTGCAGTGTTTTTCAATAAATAGGAAAATAGTTAAGATAAGAATTTTCTCAAATGTATATTTTATCCCAAAATCTTAGTTTAAATCTCTTCTTACCTACAGTAGAATTAGGCAGTGGACAGATACATAATTTATAACTATCAAACACTACATATATACGTATACATATACTTGTTGTTTGAATGAACTGTCTCTGATGGGATCACACATGTGTTGAGTGCTTGGTTTCTACCTAGTGGTGCTATTTTGGGAAAGTCTAGAAGTTTTAGGAAGTAGGACCTATTTGGTGGATGTAAGTCACTGGATCGTGCTTTCGAAAGTTCCCTGCTTTTCCCAGTCCCTTTTTTGATCTCTTTTTCCTGTCCTCCATCATGAGATAAACAGCCTCCTATTCCACATGCCCCTCTAGTCAATGCAGAATTAACACAACCAAGGACCAGGGACTGAAATATCTGAAACCATGAGCCAAAATAAATCTTTCTTCCTTAAAGGTGTTTTTTTTTCAGGAATTTTGGCCATAGCTATGTAAAAGAAAATGACAAGAATAGATAGTTGACACTAGGAATTGGGCAATTCTGTGACTATTGTTATTCTATAGCCTTTGGAACTAGTTTGCAGGGAGAATTTGGAAAAGATTGGAGATGCAAGCCAGAGATGCCCTAGGATATGATAATCTCAGCTTCGTGGCAGTTCTTCAGGGAGCTCAAAAGATCAGAATGCCAATAGAAATACAGACAGAAAAGGTTTCAGATGGAAATAGTATTTTGTTGAGAATTGGACTAGAGGCCATTCATGTTACATTCTATCAAAGACTTTATCTCCGTTTGTCCATGCTGTGAGAACTTGTGGTAGGCTAATTTAAATGACCCAAACATTGTATGCACATATGAACAAAATAAAAATTTTAAAAATAAAAAATAAAAATAAAGGTGGTGAACTAATTAACCTGGTGGAGGAAATTTAAAAGAAGTTGAGCATTCAGACTGGAATGGTAGTGCTAGCTGCTTTTACCAGGGTTCACAGTGAGAATTGAGAACAAAAACCAGAGAATAATGTCTTGAAACACTTGCAGTTTGGTCAGACAAGCCAGTGTAAAACGGAGGCTAAGGAAGTCAAGGTTTTTGAAAAGAAGCCACATACTTTCCATTGCAACAATAGGAAATATGCCTCAAGGGCATCTGAGGAATTGACCAGAACCCTCTCATAGTGATCAGCTGCCCAGACACTCAGAGATCAATGCAACTGTAGTCAAAGGAGGTACAATTACTGCAAGATTTGGTTATAAAGCTTGGCATAGTCCACACAATGCTGATTTTGAAGGCATGAAGAATGTAAAAGTTATGGGGCCATTGAGGATTTCACCCTGATTTGAGAGGAAGGCTTAGAAGACCAGGCTATGTGTCAGGGTCAGGATCCCTGTTGGCAGTCCTGAGAAGAGGATGCATAAAACTTTAATGATGAGGCCAAATACACAATGGATACCTGAGGAAGTTAAGACATTCCAGGTGTGGAACATCTGCCCAATAGAGAGGCCACGTGAGTTGTAACCAGCAAGGCCTTAGAGATGGCTGTTCAAGTCCTTTGGAGCACGTGTCATATCAACAAATATCCCAGATGCTGGATGTAAAACTAATGGATTTAATATTCTTCTTTCTTGTTTTGGTCCTATCCTTCTTTGTTGTTCTCCTATTCCTACCTGTCCCATTATATCTTGGAAATAAGTGAGTTTCTTTTAGATTTTACATGGGCTCACAGCTTATAGTTTGTTTTTGTCTTGAATCACAAAAGAAACGTTCAATTTGGACTTTGGAACAATGTTGGGACTGTTACAATTTTGGGAACTCATGGCAATGGACTAAATGCATTTTTCCTTAAGAGATAACTGAGTCTTTGGAGATTAGGAGTAGAATGTTCTGATTTGAATGAGAAATATTCCCCATAGACTCATGTGTTGAATTCTTGGTCCCCTGGCAATGGGATTATTTTGGCAGGGTCTGTATACATTAGAAGGTGGAGCCTCATTGCAGGAAGTAAGTCACTGAAGGCATACCCTGGAAGGTTATAGCTAGTTCCACATCTGTTCTTTGCTCTCTGTTGCCTGACTGCCATATTTTGCCTCACCATGGACCAAAAATCAACAGAACCAAAGACTATGGACTCAAATCTTTGAAACTATATATCAAAATAAATCTTTTCTCCTTGAAATTGTTTTCTTAGTTACTTAGGTCAGAGTTATGCAAAGACTGAGTAACACAACAGTTGTACATTCATTCAATTTTTATTGCATACTTTTAATATTTACCTATTTCAATACTTTCTACAGTGTCTTTAAAGTGACTTATCACTTGAAAAACCTGAGGACCTTTCCTTGGGATTAGACATGATGTCCCAATGTAGACAACTGCAGTCTCCATTACTCTGACCTCCTGTATCTGTCTTCTTTAAGCACTTTGGGAGAAAATTGCAAAATGAAAAATGTCTCCAAAAAGAATCTGCAGATCCAAGAACACAGAGAAATTATCACCCTCTTCAGTAGCTACTGTGTCCTTCCTAATGATTCAAAAATGGAAATCATGGGTTGTTGGATCAAAATTCACAAAGCATGTAACTGAACTCACCATTAAAAAGTCATTGCTTCAATTACCAGAATATTACCAGCCACATGCTACCATTAAGATAAAAGAATTATATACAAAATTAGAGACACAGAAAGGATTTCTATGAAGACAAAAAAATGCTATGTAAAGTTAAATTCACAAAGGGGAGACAGTAGATTGATTTTTTTACTGGCCTATTTAAAAACACATTGTGAATTCTAAATGAATTTATTCCCCACCTCATAATGTTCACACCTGGTGCTATAAAAAATTCATAGCGTTTTATGGGCTGTGGCTGTCAATGGTTCAATAATTTTGACTTGTGGATTGTTGATGATGTTGTTTTAATATAATTTAAAGGATGTTTATAATTTATTCAGCAATATTTTGTTTTCCAGATAAGTAACAGGCTTTAGATTATTTTTAATTTCCTTGTTGAGAGATTTCTAACGACTTTAAGAAATGTAATTGTACAATTCAAAAACAGACATTAATACTGTTCTTTGCCTCAGTTTAATAGGATAATTCTAGTTATCTTGACTTTTAACTTTTTTAAAAAGTACATATTAGTACAGTTTAATAGTGAAAAATATTAGTTGTCAGATAAGATAAAAGTGGAAAATGGTCCATTATTTTAGGAAACTAAGTCTTTGATAAACTTGAAAACATCATTAGAACCACATGAATAGATGCCTAATGATTTTGAGAATAAAAAGTGAATGAATACAAGAAAGTAATAACAATATATACTATATCTTTGGGTGAAGAAATTGAACTTTAAGTAAGTCAAGTCATTTACCTAAGGCTGAACAATTAATATGTGGCATAGATTAATTCAAATGTTGATTCTTCTTACTCAAATCTTAAACTTATATTCTGAAACAATATTCCTTAAATATCAGTGGCTGCTCTCCTGTCTTAGGTTTGCCTTCCCATATGGTATATGCACTCTTCTGAATTCTTTTTTTTTATTTTGCTGGGTGGGGGTACATAGTTGCATTTATGAAAGTTCTTTCAATGTATTAAATTTAGAAACTATATTAATTAAAAAGAACAAAACAAAATGATGGGTTATGTATAAAGTAGAGATTGAAATTAACTCTCAGATAATATTCCATGTAAAAGTAAAGACACTACCACTTCCTCATTTCCTGCACAGCAATGTGATGTACCTTATTCTTAGATTTATTTTAAATTATAAAAGTAATTTTATGCTTCCTAAAACAATTTTATACATATTAAAAAGCAATTCAGTGGGTACTTTGTTCAAGTGGTGGAGCACTTGGTTAGCAAGTGAGAACCCCTGGGTTTAATCCAAATTTCCACAAAAATACAAATAAAATAAAACAAAAACAAATTCAAATCCTAATGATTGTCTTGATTAGTAGGAATATTACCTTCAACTTATATTTATCTCATTTTTCTCCCAACAAGTAATCATTCAATATTTTTGTGAGTAATCTACAATTATTTTTAGGTGTTTGAATATTATACATAAAACAAAATGATATAAACATATAGTACATGTTATAAAGGAATCATAAAATACATATACTTTCTTTTTCAGCTTAATAATATATCTCTGCAATGTTTTCATACATGATTTATTAAATAATTTTTTGTATTTATTATACAGTTTAGATAGGTAATTTTTAGGAGCTATGTAGCAGTTTTTATAAGTGATTTTGTTTCCAAACTTTGGTGATATACAGTAAACAATGCTGCTACCACTTAAATCCTTTGATTCACAGAGTTATGTTGATAGACATAAAAAAATACATGTTATACTCTAACCAAAAACATTTGGAATTAAACAAATGGAAAGATAGTCAGCTAGCCATTGATATCTCATACTTGCCATGACTTTGCTTTAAAATATTTCTCAAAAAGTTCATATTGTACAAAGAATCTCAAATAGAGTTTAATTAATCACTCTTTTGGATGGATATCACATCATGGAAGATGTGTGCCAGGACATTTATGTTGTCTTTCTAGATGTATACAAGAAAAGCTATCAATTAATACTTAGGCTAAACATTTACACTTGTCAAGATAAGCCCAATTTTTAACCTTCCTAATAAAAGAAGCATCTGCCTTGCTTAAATGTCATGGTCAATAAATATCTACCTCGAAGAGCAGAATTTCTCTACAGTGTCAAACACATGGTGCACACTGATTAAGATAATGCACTGCCTGAAAGAGGAACATGGGGTGGGGAATAAGCCATGTAAGCTTATTCACCAAGGAAACTCTGATTCAATCTCACACCCAAAGCAGTACTCTTTGCAAATAAAAATTTAGTTCAGAAATTGTTAGCAGGCAATTCCATGAAAATTCTGCAAACATTACTAACATGAGAGACCCAGACATGAAATAAAAGAAACTCTTTTATCTCCTGTTGTTAAACAAAGGATAAGACATTGAGTTTAAAAATCAAGACTATAGCAAGCATGCCATTGGAACACATTATTTAGGTAGAATATTTTATGCTCCATATTTCTTAGTTAAAAGGAGATAGGAAAACATTTAGAAATACAGTGGAGGTAAAACAATTTAAGATCATTATGGAATGATGCCCTTGGTTTGAAAATAACTCCTATGGCTATCCATAATAATGCAGACCTTTTCATCATGATATCAGCATTAACATAAGATTTCTTCAGGGCAAGAACTATAAAGGTGATGTAGATGAGAATGGGTTTTTCATCCTTTGGATGGCAAAATTGAATTAGGTCATCTACATTGAATGTGAAGTGAGAGAAAAGGGAAACAGAAAACAGCAGTTTCAATGATTACTCAAATAGGGTGGTGGAAATTTATCATAGACTGATGTATAGATCACTGAGAGCCTTAAAGATATAAAAACGGGAAATGGACTTCAGTTGTCATAGCATGATTTATTTAACACTGACTTCAGAGACTCTTAAAATCTGAGTTTCCTTCCTGAGAAGTGTTTAAGAATAGAGTGAATAGTTACTTGTAGTATTTTACAGCACCTTTGCCTGGAAATTTCACTTCCCACTTTCTCCATATATAATCCTATTATTTCTCTTCTTTCTGTAGATCTTCTCAATCAAGTAGCTGATGTTTTATTGCAATACAAATTTACATAGTCTTTAGCTATAGTGACACTGATTACTAGCACCATCCACATGTGAAAGTAGAAAAGCTCAAACTTCAGACCCTGAGTTCTTTCTGATTTTCCAAAATGGGTCAGTGTATGTGGATGGGGGAGAAGAGTAGAGATGGAACTGATTATTTTAGAGAATGATCAAAGCTTAAAAATTCAGTTATATATATCATCATCCATAGTATTAGAATTCATACATTATATTTCCTATTTTGTCAATTAGCTATCTTTGAACCATTAAATGACATTCTCACAATTTGCTTAAGAACTGCCCATCCATGCTCTGCTTTAATTCAAAGTCAGAAAGGATAAAATTACAAGATGATATGGCTATAAGTCAATTTATATTTTCCTGTATTCTTGAAAGTACCGATACACCTATCCAAGGAACTAAGAAGGTAGTTAAATTACTAAATAGTCTACATATGCTTAGAGTGTCTTTAGATGAATGTCTCATAAACTCAGACTAGTATCATCTCTCATCCTTCGAAGTTCAATTGCCTTTTGCAGGTTTATACACATCTGCAGGCTGTTAATGATGAGTGTGGCTGCAATCTGGGGAGATTCCAGTCTCAGTCTGCAACAGTGCTCTTTCCTAAGTCTAATATATTTATTGTGAGTTTAGGAACAAGGACCCTCTTGCACTTTTTATGTTCCTAATAGCAAATGGTATCGTATTCTACAAACATTGAATGCTTAATAAATTCATATTGACTTGTAATGCCTTCATACGAATTTAGGAATTTATGCAGCATACCTCTTCATTTATCATAAACACGAATGTTATTGCTTCCCAAATTTTTGGTACTTATTTTCTTCAATATTTCTAATATGTCTAATATATCTGTCTTGGGTTGAATTCTCTGCAAACAAAAATCAAATACAGGAAGTTTGTCAGGAAAGTCTGCAAGAGCAACATCAGTGCGACATTAAACACAGGTTGGATAGAAGGAAAGGTAGTTGAACTGTAGTGTAGTCACAACAAAGACCTTAGTAGGCTCTCAGGTTAGGCGGAATCACCAAGGTTGTCCCACCTTAAGTCAAGGAAGTTGGCTTTTTTAACCTCCTCATGGACCAGTCTGGAATGGATTCTGCTCCCAAAAATGGGGAAACAATCTTGGATGAGCAAAGTGTCTGTAACAAATGACAATTCTGGGAGAAGGACTTAGTTAAGAACTGTCAACCACCAACATTCCCAGCAGCTAAAGAAACAAGAGTTTTGTTTTTGAAGGGGATCTATATGGTATACTACATCATCCCCTGCACTACTTGTTATCTCAATCCTTTGTAACCTGATTTCTTCTTTAACTACTCTATTTAAAAGACTTTTCAAAGATCACTAATGACATTACTTTTCAATGTTTATCTTTCCTAACTTTATAATTAAGGAACTAGATCCTGAAAAATTCCTCATCTTTGGTTCATGTCTTTAATCGATTTTCTTCCTACCCTGTTACTTTTATTCCACCTTGTCCTCTACTCTAGACTCTTTCTATTAGAATATCATTCCTCTCAAAGTTTGAACTTTCAGCATGTATGAGGAGTATGCCTAACCATCATCTCCAATTTGTTCACATTCCTAGAAAAATCTTTCATCTCCATATACATATTGAATATTTTCACTTGAATAATTCTCTGCATTACTCCAAAAGAAACATTTGAAAATGCTATGACAAATTTAAAACAGGAAACCAATGCTATTTTATTTGTAGTAAGACAATAATTGTTTTATTAATACTACTATTAGTAGATATTATAGATAATGCCAGATCATGCTTTCCTTTTCCCCTAAAATAGTTCTTTCTCCTAATATATTTACTCCACCTGACCTTCCATCCTCCTGACCTATTCCTGTCATAGAATTCAATTTCTTGCCATTCTTACCCAAAACTAAACATTGACTATTAATTCCTTGACACTACTCTTTTATTTGTTTTGCTTTATTTTATCTTAACCACAAGATGCTCTAGATTACTGGAATATATGTCTAAGTAGTCTTTTTTTCCTTTTCGTTTTTTTTTTTTTTTTTTTTGTGGTACTGGGAATTGAACTTGAACCTAGGGTCTCACAGGCAAGTGTATACCTCTTGAACCACAGTCCAGTTCTGGTTTTATTCTCTTAAACATTTGCAACTTTTAAACATCCTGCATATACCAGTTAGAGTTAACCTAATAATTAATTTTCTAGTGCTTAATTTTCTAGTGCTGGAGATTAAACCCAGCACCTCACACATGCTAAGTAAGTGATCTTCCCCTGAGCTAAGTGCCCAGCCAAGCATAATATGTTACACTCAAAAATATTCCACAAGTTTCTCAGAGCCAAGAAAACACAATTCTAAATCTTTGACCTAAGTCTCAAGATCTTCAAAAACTTGTTTAACAAATATTGAACATTCACTATGTGTCTTGTACTCTTCTAAGCATAAGTATAGCAGTCAGCAACATGCACATAAATCCCTGTTTACATTTGGTAAAGATTTGACACAGTAAATCAGATAAATTAATAAAATATTTAAGATGTAAAGGGTATACTAAGTCCCAAGTAAAGAGATGAAGCAGGGAAAGAATGTTGAGTTTTGACATAAAGTGATGGAATTTTACATAAGTTAAATCTTAGTTCAGGCAGCAATTACAAATACCATAGACCAAGTGACTAAACCAATAAAAATTTATTTCTCACAGTTCTAGAGACTGGAAAGTCCATAGTCAAAGTGCCAACACACCTTGTGTCTGCTGAGAGCCCTCTGCCAGGTGTGCAGATTACCACCTTCCTCATATATCCTCACATGGTGGGGAAAGATATTATCTTTCTTGCATTTCTTCTTATAAGTGCAATAATCAGAATCACGAGGGCTCCACTCTCATGACTAATTACTTACAAAGGTCCCACATCCAAATGCAATAACATTGTCGATTAGGGCTCCAATAGATGACTTTATCATATAGGAGGATGGACACAAACATTCAGTCACTAGACAAAGAACTGAACAAAATGGGGACTAGCAAGAAAAGATCTAAAGGAAATAGAGAAGGAAATGTAATGTAGATAGAAGGAACAGCAATTCCAAAATTCCCAATTAAGGACTTTGTGAAGCAAGTTCACTATGCATAATTCTGACAGAATTTTCTGAATCTGGTAAGATACAAAACCCAAACACAATATCTTGCATGAAACAGTTTTATTACTTAAATAGGAAGCAAGAGTGAGCTGGTCCCACAAGGTTCAGGAAACTGTCAAGGCCATATGGAGTCTCATGTACATGTGTCCCATTTGTACCACAGCAAGGGACTCACAGAAAGAAGCCCATCCTACCACTTCTACCTCAGAGTTTAGGACTCACTGGTTTAAATCAATGAAGGCTCTTCAGTTCTAGGGGAGAACTTGACAAAGACAGTGCTGATCCAATCAGCTGTCCTTTATCTCAAGGTGATCCATTCCTCAGACACTGCAGTTACTCTTGAGAGCTACAAGTGAAACAGAGTGGGGAGCTGGGTTGGTTCAAAACCACCTAGAGAGCTATTCTGCAGACCTTGTCTGCATGCTTTTAAAAAAAAGAAAAACAAAACTGTGACTGCATTAGAGAGTAAGGGGGGTAAGTATTAAGGAGCCAGGTCAAAGAGGAGGAGAGTGCTATATCATCAGGATTTTATGTGTCATTGTATAACACTTAGATTTTACTTTGAGTGAAACAGAAACCATTGAATATTTTAAAGAAGAGTTATGTCATGATCTGACTTTTGTTGTAAAAGCTACTCTGCTGAGAATGCAAGGTAGAAACAAGGGGACAGGTGAAGAGGTTACAGTAATCTAGTGAAGAGAGAAAAAGGTTGCTGGAATCAGAGGGTTGTTATAGAAAGGACGAAATGTCACTACATTATGAATATATTTTGAAGGTTAACCAACAAAATATACTGATGAATTGCAAGGGTCGTAACAAGGAGAAATAGAAATCAAGAGTGAATCTAGTCTTCTGAGCAACTGTAATAATACTGCTATAATTTAATAAGATGGAGACTACTACAAGAGACAGGTAACAGTGATGGGAGATAAGGAGGACAGTATAAATTAAGTTTTGAATATGTTTCATTTTATATGCTTCATTAATATAGGTGGTAGATTATAGGTAGTCAAATAGATGGTTTAATAACCACATGAAATTTAGAGAAGTAGAAGTTGGAAATATAAGTTTGGAGAGATCATATATATTATGTATGATACATCTATGTGACTGAAATTATAGCACCTCTGAAATAAATAAAAGAAACGGCAAAGAACACTACAAGGAGCATCCAAAAAAGGAAGAATAAAAACCAAATATGCATAGTGTTCAGGAGCCAAAAGATGAATTTATTAGAAGGAAGAGGCACTGACCAGTTAAATCAATGCTGGTAAGTGTTCAAGTAATATTATGCCTGCTAACATATCACTTAATTTAGACTGTGGTAGACTTTGGAGACTAACCTAATCTCTCCTAAACAATTATCTCATAAACATTTACATATACTCTTTCCAGTCAACTTTGCTTTATCAGTGTTTTACTAAAATGGCATATTTGCTTATGTTTTTCTTTACTCTTAGATGTACATTTCCAATTAAAATAGTTGCTTCTCTTTATACCTTAAAGCTGTCATCTTTAAAATTCAGATTTTATCATCTTTTAACCATTCTCTGCAGCACAATTTCTAGTTGATGTCCATAATATCAGAAGGCTTACTATCAAGTCATATATTTATAAATTATCATGGAAAATACTGCTTGATGAAGTATAGATACATGCATAATTAGCAAACTTTGGGGATATTCAGACAGGATCCATTCATGCTATTTACCTTGGAGTCCAATTTTACTAAGTTTGCATCTAAATTAGAAAATGCATCTTATTTTAGAATTTTGAAATTTAAGAAAATTCAGTTTTAAAATTCAAACTTACTTTACCCTACCAAACAGTCCTTTTGTGACCAAAAAAATCCTTTTTATTTTGTTGGTTCTGTAAATGTTTAAAGATAGATGGCTATCATGTTCCTCCAACCAATCTGTAGCTCCATCATTCTTTCCTCTTGCAGACTAAACATTCCAGTTTTTTTAAACATTCCTTGTGTGACACCATGTCTAGCCCTTTTACTATCTTAGTTGCCCTTCCTATTAGCTCCAATTTGTCAATGTCTCTTTTAAGGAATGGCACACCAAAACTGAACCCAGCACTCCAGAATGCTTCAGGTCAGTATATATCAGAGTAGGAATTTCCACTTCAGTATTCCAATCACTCACTTTGGTAAGCTCTAGCTTACTTTTGGCTTGCAAAAACTTCCTATTGAATGTCTTCACTGACTTGTAATCAACTATGTTTTAATATAGTTAAAATCAAATTTTAAGCAGACATGAAAGAATCTACACACTATTAAATTTTTTAATTCTATATTTTCTTGTTGATATTTAGAAGCAGTTGTTATTTAAAAATTTAGTGTGAATGAAAAATATAAAAAGCATTCTAAATCGATGTAAGATAAACATCAAATTAAATGAAAATTTTCATTTCATACAAAAATCATTTCTTAAAGGGGAGATTTAAAATTTACTAAATGATAAGATGTAAAGCCTTTGGTCTGGGTTTAAACCCATAATTCAAGTCAAAAGTATTTTACATGTGAACAGAAAAGGACATAAAAACATCCAAATTTCTTAATTCTGAATAAATAGCTCTATATTGTCATTTATAAATACATTAAGTTTGATTGCTTTTAATGTGAAGTAATATTATATAATTCCAGAAATTTACTAAGAATTATTAAATTGTATACTTAGAATGGATAAATTATATCAAATAGTGCTTTAAATTCTTCACCAATAGAGTTAAATCCTGAATACATAAAGAAGTCTAAAAATTTATAGGAAAATAATCATATTGAAAATTAACAAGATATTTCAATAGATCCATTATAAAACAAGATATACCAATAGTCAAAAAGCACATTGAGTGACAACTAGTCATTCATCAGGAAAATGAAATTCACAAAGCAATAAGATGACTGTATAAGTCTTAGAATGTTAAATTTAAAAATTGGATATCAAGTGCTGCCAAAAATCAACAGTGACTGGAACTTCCATACCCCGCTAGAAGGAATGCCATACAGCACGGATGGGTCAATACGTAGAACTTATGTTGGCAGAGAGACCTAGACACGAAGCAGACATGTTTTACCATGAAGTTCAGCAAGTGTGTTGCTAGGTATTCATGTGAATGATTTTAGATTTATGTTCATACTAAAACCTATAAACAATCTTTTACAGGCGCTTTAGACATAGCCACCAAAAACTGGAAGCAATGAAGACTGTTTCAAAAACTTGAAACATTCTTTCAATAGATGAATTTATAAGCAATTATGGTACATGCATATAATGGAATTCTACTCATGGTAAGAAGGAATGGACTATAAACCATGCCAAACATGGACAACTTTTAAACATGTTAAACAGGTTGCTAAGCAAAAAAACTCAAACTGAAATAACTCATTTGTTGTGTAACATCCCAAAGGAGGCAAAACTATAGACGGAAAACATTGCAAATAGCTTAAGGCTTGACAAAATTTGAGGAGCAGGGATATTTCAGCAAATGAAGCACAAAGAATTTTTAAGATGGTGAAACCATTCTCTAGGTTACTATAATGATGTAGACATAACTCTATGCATTTTTCAAATCCTATGGAATTGTATAACAAAGTGTCATCCTCAATCTATGCATACGTTAAATCATTTAGGAGATCAGAAAATATTAGGATGTATTGCAGAATGTCATAAAATATTCCCACTGCATTATAAAACAGTTGACATCACTTTGCTGAAGGAATGTAGGATAGGTGCTGACCTAAGGAACTTGGGAGATGAGTAGAGACTGTAAGGTTAGGGAGAAAAAGACTGATCATAAAAACTGTGCCCCAGTTAATAAAGTTATTTCACAACATAACAACTCTGAAACCACTTTATTGGAACGTACTAATTAAGTAGATAGGTGTAAGATAGTTGGAAGTATGTTTCTCACTATTGCAAGGGAGGTAACAGATAAACAAGAGAAAGCTAAAATAATTCATGTGGTAATTTGTTTTTGTAGGAGATGTCAGTAAAAAAATCACATTTAGCTCAATAGAGACATAGGTAGCTACAAATAGAATATCTTTATATATAGGGATTACTATATATATGAAACACATACATATAGGATATAGTACACATTAAAATATAATTGTATAATACTTATTAAATAATAATTATATCATAGATTATTATATTACTATAATTAACAGTAATAGAAAGAAAACATTAAAATTATGTTATTTACTATATAATATTCTATAACAGTGTTAACATATGTGATAATGTATGTTATATAGCTATATTTTATATATAATATGTTATATGTAAAATTATATATATGACATGCACATATTTTCTCTTAGGAAGAATATATAAAATTTACCCAGAATATTTTGTAGTGCCAAAAAGCAAGATAGTTACTCAAGAAAAGGAAGAAAAATCTAATGATGGCCATATGTCAAAGGCACATGGGAGCCAGCTAAAAGATTTAGTAGTGCCTAACATGAGAACAAGATAATATAATACTAGGTTATAGCACAATGTACAAAATAAATACTCATGAGTCCATTGTCAATGTAAATAAAAATCGAATAAGTAAATGAGAATGAAATTTCCATTGCAAACAAATTCTAAATAATTTACACGGCTTCTCCCCTATGATGGAAGTGGTGAATAACACCCTACCTTTCCATGTAGACAGTGTGTATGAATGCCTTCCAAAGAGTACACTATGGAAAGTGGTACACTCAGTGAGGTGACTAACAATGTAAGTCACACTGATAAACTGTACCTTGAAATGACATGATAAGAACTGGCACATTGTCTTTAAGATCTTCTGCCCCAGATAACCAAAATTAAAGGACAGTGTATAGCATATCTGACCAGTACTCCTTAAAAATTGTTAAGGTCATCAAAAACAAAGAGAGTCTATAAAACAGAGTTCATAGGCGCCTAAAGAGGCACAACAGCTGCATGCATCATGGTATTCTGGATGAGAACATACGTCAGAGAAGGGAGATTAAATAAAAGTAAGGAAATACAAACTAAGCACAGACTTTAATAATATGGTAAGAATATTGGTTTATTCATTGAAATATTCCCTAATGTAAAATGTTAACAATAGAAGAAACTGGATGTAGGATATATGGGAGTTCTCTGTAATAAGTTAACTTTTCTGTGAATATAAAACTCTTTAAATAAAAATTTATTTAAAAAATATCTTTGTGACTATTTGTAGCAGTTTTATTCATTAACACTCCACACTGGATATAATCCAAATGTCCTTCAAATGACAAGTGGATAAATTGTTACACATCCACATAATGGAATGCTAGTCATCAATAGAAAAGGAACAATCTACTGATACACACTACAACATGCCTGATCTCAAATGCATTATGCTAAGTGTAAGAAGCCATACTCAAAGGTCTACTCACTATAATACATTAATTTACATGCTATTTTTAAAGACTTAGCTATAGGGTGGAAGATAAGCTAATCATTTTTCAAGACTTGTGTTTACATATTTGCATATATATATGTATAAAATCTCAAAGTGCTCCATTCTAAAAAGAGTAAATTTCGCTGTATATAAAGTATCACAGACAAAATAATATTTAAAAGAACTATTGTCAGCTTGACAATAGAATATCTATTTTTTTCAAATAATGGGGAGTAAAAATAATCAGAGAAAAGAGAACTCTTTCTTCTCTATTATATTGACCTCTCTGTTTACATTTAGCAAAAGTCTGCTCTAACAAATTATCCTAATTTTTTAAATTTTAAAATATATCTGCTTTGGTTTCATTCAGGAAGATAATTTTGCTTAATCTAGAATTCTGAGTTTTCATTTTATTCTGAAATTTACAAATATTCTTCCACTGTTTTCTGCCCCCATAATTTCTGATGAGATGTCTGTGATCGCTCAAATCCACACTCTGTTACTTAGATTGTATTTTCTTCTGTGTCTGCTATCAATATGTTTTTTTCTATTATGTTTTTTCCTCTTTTACATAGTTTGAATTTTAAAGTATATAAGAGAAATTTTCTTTGATTTCTTTTTCACTTTTCTGCATTTGTTGAATTTCTGGAACTATACCCCTTTCACCAAATTTGCAACTCCTCACACATTACTTAGTTCCAAAATGCCTACCTCCATTATCTCTTCTTCTGAGATTCTGTTTGCAAGTATACTGCACATCTACATTTCTCCCACAAATATCTGAGGCTCTTTTAGTGTTCTCTTTTCTTCAGAGTGAATAATTCCCATTCCCTGTATTTAAGTTCACTGACCCCTCCTCTGACATCTGTGTATTTTTCAATTTTAAAATATCCACTGGGGTCATGTGTATGCTTCCTATTCATCATTCAAGATAGCTTGATTTTTCCCGCTCATTTACGGTCATTAGTCATACAGTTATATTATTTACTCCATCAGTTTCTTAGGACTGCCATAGCAAAGTAAAGGAGCTTAAACAACAGAAATTTTTGTCTTGCAGTTCTTTAAGCTAGAATTCCAAAGTCTAGATGTCTGTAGGATTGCTTCCCTTACTGAAAGCAATGAGAAAGAAGCTTGCTCTTAACTCCTGGTAGCCTCAGGCCATTTGTTGTTTTATAAATAGTGTTCCTTTACCTTTCAATCATATACTCTTTGTGCAATGGTCGGTGCATCTAAATTCCATCTTTTTATTAGGACAGAGTCAAACTGGATCAAAGTCCACCCTAATGATTTTATCTTAATTTTTTAATCTCAAATATCTTATTTTCAAATAAGGTCATATTCCCAGGTACTGAGAGAAAGATTTTAACAGTTTGAGAGGTACAATTCAGTTGATTTAAAGTTCCTGTTTGATAGTTTTGACATTGGATCATTTCTTGGTATGAATTTGTTGATTGCCTTTTCCTTTGAGAATATATGTCATTTTACTAGGATTTTTTTATATGAGTATAGACTCATGATAATTTAAAGCTTTGGGTTGCAATCCAATTCTGTCATTTATTTTGCTACAAGTTGGTTTAGTTTTGGGCATTGGGAGCTCTTTCCATTCACTCTCATGTGTCCCTTTTTCAAATTTCTAAAAAATACATCCTGGTGGATTTTTAACTTTGTTTTTAGTTGACACAGAAAAACATAAAAATTATGCATATTAATGGGCACCATGTGATGTTTCAGAACATATATACATTGTGCAGTGTATAAATAGGGTCAAACATAGCTGTTTCTTTAAATGTTGATCATTCCTTCCTTTTGTTTTCTGGTTCTGGTTCTTTTTATGTCAAGTAATTTTGGATTGAATACTATTATGATAGAGGGATTTGGGATTCTGCTATAATTTTCTGAATATGTTTTGTTTTAGTAGGAAATTAATTTTGTTAGGCTCAAAGTTTAAATCTTCTGTATGTCTAGATTGTAGTTCAAATTTTTCTTCAAATACCAAAGGCTTCCAGTCTTTCACATACATGCATGATTCTGAGGTCAGCCTGGGATAGCATAGATTTCATACATTAATGGAAGGACTCCCTACTCTCAGCTCTCTCATCCATCCTTCATTGTCCAGTGCCTGTGATCACTTGAGGTCCTTTCCCTAGTGTCTGTAGTCAAATAGATAATGGGTTTTCTATTTCTATCTTAATTTTAGTTGTTTATGCTTTGCTGCTCAGTGGACTGCTGGTCACATTCCAGGCAAAGCTATAAACAACAAAACAAAATTAAAAAAAAAAAACCAGAAAACTTACACATTGTCCATTACTATTGAAATTTTTAACTCCATTTCATAATTTGCCTGTTTTTGTTTTGTCTCTAGACTCTTTGGTGTTAATAGTCTTATTTAGAATTTTTTTGGAGCTTGGTTATCTTTTGGTGGGCTAGTTTGTGAGGATTTATGCCATCAGATATGAAATAGATATCCCTTAATTACTTTTGTATTCACAAATATGTTTCAAAATTTAATCCATAATTTCCATGTGTTTTTACTTTGTATGTGAGAATATGGTGTGTTTTGAAATCAGGTGGTCTGCAGCAAAAATTTTTATATATCAACTTGATCAGCCACCTTGAAAAATTAAAATTTCATATGCACCATTAGCTCATCAAAAAGCAATAAAACATGAAGTTAATAAATACTTCAAATACTCAAAAATGCTATAAATTTTATATATTATAACCCACTCATCCCTTAAATAAGTAAGAAATAAAAAGTTAATGTCTAGTCTAGCTAGAAACTATATGGCATACAAAAAACATAGAATGTTGTCATATTTATCATATAAGAGAATTTATACTTGTGTTTTTATCATTAAATAAAGGGTTTAAAAATATTTGAACCAAAACAGATATTATGAAAGTAGGAAAATGATAATAAAAGTGTACATGAATAAATTAGAAAGCACAAAAAGTAGAATTTACTTTTCCCAGAAAAAAGCATCAGATGAGAGTAATTCAAAAACACAAAATTAAAATTTATTTTCTCAAAATAAAGTAACAAACAACTTTATTTCAACCCATAAGTGTTAAAAGCCAAAGGCAAAAAATTATGAATGAGGAAACTATAATCTTTCAAAAATAAAAACAAAATAACTCTACAAGTGGGCTTCCAAAATGTTGGTGGAAAAAAAATGAGAAAAGTTCCAGGACATACATAGTTTCCTAGAATAAACTGTTGAGTATTGGTGGTTTTGAGTAGTTTTGAAAACTCACTGAGCTGGATCCATGAGTCTATTGTATTGTCAGATTGGCAAATTTATACCATTCTTTCTAAGAACAATACATACTAGGAGAAGAAACAGGAAAAAACAGATAATTGGA
The DNA here is from genome assembly GCF_047511655.1 of Castor canadensis. Classification (NCBI taxonomy): domain Eukaryota; kingdom Metazoa; phylum Chordata; class Mammalia; order Rodentia; family Castoridae; genus Castor; species Castor canadensis. Next base: position 136,035,657 of record NC_133391.1, read on the forward strand.
ATAATTCTTGCTAATAATTGATTAGAAGCCAATGGCAAAGAACAAAGCAATTGGATATAAGCCAAGTGGATAAGGAAATGATATGTAGGACTTGAGGGTTGGAGATCGTGCTAATGAAAGAGAAATTCAATGGGAATGTGAGCACATGACACAGAAAGAGGGAACATGGTCACTGAAGTGGAGGTGTTTAAAATTTAAAAGGGGAAGCATTACTGGAAAATGACAAGTTCCAAATAATGTCAAATTCAAGAAGTAAATGCTAAAATAAAGATCATTGGGGCAGAAAAATTAGATGACACATTCTTGAGAATATCTTAGATACCCATGTTGCTGACAGAATTTGAAATAAAAGGAGGAATGCTTTCAATCAGATGCCAACGTCATCTTCAAATACTAATGATTTATCTTGAATTCTTTAAAGGACAAAATATGAATGAAGCAATTGGGAACCCAAAAAGCAATAGCATAGATCATAACACCTTTTGATGATGATGATAATAATAAAAAAATGGGATTATAGAATTGTAGAATGGAATGAAAACTGTAAGCCATGATGAGTAGTCCTAGAGGAAAGACTCAGTTAAAAGAATAAGAAGTCTCTATTTAAGAGAGTTTCGTAAGTGGAAAAATTCTCTTGTAAAAAGTATTTGAAATCTCTACCTCAGTTATAACAGTAGTGTTGTATTTGGGAAAATGGGTGGTGTTAAGCTAATTATCTTTAGAATTTCTCAAGCTTGTGATTGTGGCTGGTGTCCGTAGAGTCACTTTGCTATTGTGAGTAGTGGAGATGGATTATTAGGAAATGCAAGTTATTACTTAAAAGCAACGTATAGCCAAGTTTCAGGAAATAAACTCTATTCTTTAACAATGTCTGCACATTCCACTTTGACTTCAACTAAAAGGAGAGGAGACAAATAAAGAGTTGTCCAATTCTATCCTCAACTTAGTGTCCTAAAAGTTACCAAAAGTCAAAATACAAGTTCTCTCACTTAGAATCCTCATAGTTTCAGAATGGAAAGAATCAACACTTTATGTACCCAAAACTTTTTTTTTTTAACCTACATGAATCAGTACTGTAGGACAGTACTAATACTTCAGTGCTCTTAGTTGGGAGAAGCAAAGCCATTTCCATTTGACTACTGTAGTAAATAAGAAAGATTGTTTTAAAAGACCTAGATAACTTACACACCAGTATGTGACACAATATTTGAAAAGCAAAATCAGAAGGAAGATTCTGTAAAGGTCATTAGCTTTATTCTAATCGCTATTGAAAATTCCTGTTCTGAGTCATCCCCACAACACATTAGTGGAACCTCCACTTCACTCAGTAGTGTAGTCACATGGTCTCATGACTATGAAAGGATGGCAGTCTGTTCCTTTCACAATATTGTGTTCAGCCAAGCTAATCCATACTTCATTTATAGAACACTTCCAGGCCAAAACTAAACTTGCACATTTTTCTAATCAAATTTGAAGGCCTTTTCCTGAGACATTTTAATTTGATTTCACTGTGATTAAGAGAGGTGGTTATGCCTATGACAGCATGAGGTCCTGGCATCTGAACCACTGCCACGAGCAAGCAGAGACCCAAGTAGTGGAAATAGGGGGAAGTGGCTTTTCTCCAAGTAGCAAATTTCCTTGAAACATATCCTCTCAGAGCATATTAAAAAGAACTAGAATGTCTGGTTAGTGTTTAGATCACCTTATAAGATCTCACAAGTAAGCTACAGGTTGTGCACAATAGTAGCCATACAATAAATCCCCTGGAGATTTCATTCTTGTCTAGACTCATTGTTTTGTCCATCACTCAAAAGATTGCACATGATTTCATTTACAAGGCTATTGTGCGACCTCACTCTAGTTGGCTTGTATGGAGTGGGATGTTTCTTAAAAGCCAAGAGGTAGTGTTGTATATGACAAAGATCTCCTGTCCCAAAGACTTGGAAAACATAAATTACATACATTGATAGTTTATTGTCAGACAAATATCTGAAACCTTTCCAAATCTGATTCCTTCCTAGTAAATTTACCGAAATTTAGGAAATATTTTGTGAAATTTGCTCACTTATAGATATGAGTCATAAAATACAGTAATCAATCAGACTATATTTTGGGACAGCAATGAATTATTACTGTACCAAAACAGCCCCTTCTACATTTTGTAAATGTATTTGTTTTGATGTAGTAATATTTTTTCATCATCCAACAATAGGAAAAATTCTCATTTCTTTCCAAATTAACTGCAGATAACTTTTTCCTCATCTTTAAATAAGCCTAAGCATAGTATTTTCATATAGATAAGAATAAACTGTGACTATGGATCTAATCTTACTGGAGTTTTATCCAAACATACAAACTTTCAAAAGTGCATGTATCACTACTCCTTAACCTGAGTTGGGAATTCTAGCCAGGAGCAGCAGGAGGACAAGAGCCAAGTGAATTATAATGCCTAATAGTTACTACACTGGGAAGCATTGACTGAACAGCTGGGCCTGGAGCCAGGAAGCTCTTAGATCCTTACACTATGCACACAAATCATGGTTGATATTTTCAGTATAGGTTTGAGGAACATAGAGTGGAGCTTACACATAACTTCCCCTAAAGAACCAAATTAGGACTTTCATATCTCCAATTAAAACTCAACAGAAATTACTCCATTTCATCTGTCAGTTCTCACAGTATTTAAGAAATATTATATAATCCTAACTTGAAATACATGGTAAAATTAATTTATAACTAAAAAGTGCTACATAAGTGATTTACATAAAGACTCATTGTTGCAGTTAGAAGTAAAGTACATTTTCCCCTCTGAATTATGATCTCACTTTCTCTCTAAATCAACCTAAGAAGACACACAGGGTCCCTCCAGTTTTATGTTACATATCTTCAGCTCCCTTCTCAGTCGCTAATCATGTAATAATGTGTTTTGGTTTTTGTTTTTAATGCCACTTTTCTAAAAATGATACAAAAGATAATAATTTATTTAGACTTAAAAGATGAAGGAAAAGAAACATCTCTACTGTGACTTCTATAACCTGAGCCACTCCTTGCCCTGTTAGAGGTAACAACTGAGGGCTTCAGAGGTCATCTCATGAGCTTCAGTTAGATCATGAAACCCCATGAGAAGCCAGACTTCCCCCTCAAAGTAAAACTACTAAGAACGATCATTCCATAAAATGGACACTGGTAACTTTACCAATCTTTAGGTAAATAAAAGCTTTTAATTATTCAAAAAAGAAAACAATGAGTGTATATTAATATTATAATATCAGAAGTTATTATTTTACAAAGGCATTTTAGACCACACTCAATTTGGATTCCAGCCAATTCTCAAAATTCTATTTGTGTTCTTTACCATGTATTATATAGACAAACTGTGTGTGTAAAATAAAATAAAATAAATATGTGACACTAAATTTTAAAAATAATGTTGGATAAAAAATTTTTCTATGTGGCTAAAATATAAACAACCCAAAATTTACTATTTCTTTTTAAATTCAGTATAATAACACAATTCCATAAATAAAGGTAAAAATCAAATGATGATCAGGAAATAATATTTTCAAATCATGATAGGCAAAGAGCTCTAATTCTTAATATTTAGAAAGGAAATTTAATAGCAAAAAGATACCCAACATAGTAGAGGCCTAGGCAAAGGAAGTACATAAGTAGTGGGGAAAGAAATACAAATTGTAGAAAGCATGAGAAAGATGCTGATCAACTCATAAAGAAATGTATAACAAAATATGGTACTTTTTAATCTATCACATTGACTAATATTTCATTAAGAAATAGAAAAATTGATATTTTCATACAACCTACATGGAGGATATTTCATTCATATCAATTTAATTAATGAAATTCTACTAAGGTAAAAAAGAGAAATATGGTAAACTAATTTTCTTTGTGATACATATATACATGGAATTTTCAGAATGGTGGTGAGGGGAGATAAAAGAGAATGATGGAGGGGGCAAATTCAGTTATAATATATTGTAAGAGCGTTTTTAAATGTCACAATGTACTCCTAGTACAACAATAATTTTAAAAAAAGAAAAAAGAAAAATTTAAATATAAAAATAAAATACAATTTTAAGTGTATTACTATTCTAATAATTTGTCCTATGCTTATGTTTCCCACTGCTACACAAAGGCACATGTGCCAAGAACCATCAGAAATAGCTCAAAAATGCTAACAAACAGTAAGAAATAAACCATTTACTTATAGCTTGCTCATTAACTCAGTCAAGAAACATCCATACAATGTGTTTTAGCAGAAGTTGAAAATAATGTGTGCTCATTCATATGGAAACTGGATGGCACAGTGTTTATCGGGGAGAGACAAGTTGGGAAGAGTAGAAATGGTAACTACATGACATAATCCAATCCATAGAAATATTCTAAGAGGTGTGTGCATGCCTGTGGTTGTAGACACAGACAGAAAAGAAACTGCTAGTAATAATACCATTAGAAATCAAGACATGGAGAGTACCAGTTTTTACTTATTTTCTTCAGCACATGTTGAATACTGACACAACTGCTGCACAAAGTTTTTCATGTTATAAAATTCATTTTAAGATAATTTAAACTGAATCATAATTTTCTTCACCCTACTTTCATTTTCAAGTATATGCACATCCTTTGATATTGCAAATATTTAAGCATAATACTCTGCTCAAAATTATTATTTGTTTTTGTTTTGAGTTTTCCCACAGAACATCCACATTCTTTTTACAAAATCTCCCCTCAAGTGCTACATTTTGTTATGTATTTTTTCTGATTTCTATTGAAAAATAGAGCTCAGCTTATGCACATGCACAGTTTTAACATTACAGGTTATTTTTCTGTAGTTGTTTCTAGTGTTGACTCAGAGGGACTTATTAATTTAGAATAGCATCTCTTAATAATGAAACTTCATACATACAAACTTTAAAGCAATATGAAATAAGTAAATTTATCTTACAAGTGGGTTTATGTTTTAAAACACTCTATTTTACTTGGTTAAATAAGGGTCATTTTAGTTTGCATAAATGACCACAATCATTCATATTGATTATACAACCATCATTATTAAACATTCAGAAGATTGAATTTTGCATATATACATATCCAATCAATGTCTACAATCATATACACATAGTTTCTGTATCTTCATAATCAATTATAGATTGTGTTATTCTTAGGCTTTCAGATTAGACAGAACCATTTTTGCTCATATAGTTTCCTTGCTTATGAGGACCAATACCTAGTTTAGTCTTCAAATGCCACCATGTAATGTTTCTTTAAATAGAAATCTTCATATATCTTTAAAGAATAGAATTAGAAAGAGGTAAAAATAGTAAATGAAAGTAAAACAATTTAAAAAAGTAAAAAAAGGATTTTTTTTTAAACTACAGGATTAGAGTCTAGTGATAAATAATTAAAACACAATGAGATACTTTTTGTAGCATGTGAGTGACTTGACTGCCTGCTGGGAAGTTTGCCTGCTCAAAAGTGTGACAATGAAAGTGTTGAACTCAATACAGTGAATATTACATAATAAAAACCACTGTGGATGAGCCACAGAGTCTCTAAGACAATACTCACACATGCCCTAATATGAAATCTGTGTGTGAAATAAGAATTCATAAGTAATATTTGTGGAAGAAAATGCTGTTTGTTTTTAGAAATATGATCTTCTCTTCTTATATCATGATATAAAAAATAAAATTAAGTATAGTGGAAATGCTAATCATTATTTATTTCAATTTCAGTTGCTAAAGAAGCTAATACAAGCAATGAAACTAATTATCTTGAAATACATATTGTTTTAGATTTTTCTCTATATTGATACCACAAATCAATTTGTTAGCCTCAACCATGCACAAAGTAATTTGATACCTATAATGGTTTCTCATAGCTTTGATATCTTTGTCTATTCCCTAAATATCTTGTACTATAGTGTAAGCCCTGTGTTAAAAATTATTAGAGTTTTTATTAACATGTATTGATTAAGCATATAAGGTGAGGGTAGTGGGATATGTCAAGACTAATGAAATCAGGAAATTAGGATCTCTCTCTTATCATTTCTTTATGTTTTGCCTTTGAGTGGCTTTCATTAAGATCTTTGTAGAATATACTTTATTGTGAACTATACTCACTCCACCACAGAACAATAGAACTTACTCTTTCTAACTAATTTGGTACCCATTACACAATCTCCCATTTTTCTATTCACCTCCATTATTCCCACCCTGTAATAATCACTACTCCACACTACACCTGTGAGAGAAAACATGTAGTATTTTTTCTTTGTCTGACCTGTTTCACTTAATATGCTATACTCCAGTCCTATTCATCTTGTTGCAAATGATAGAATTTCACTTTTTATTGATGAATAATACTTTATATGTGATACACATGTACATATTTATATCCATTCACCTTGATGGACATCTAGGCTGATTCTATATCCAAACTATTATGAATAGTGTCACAATAAAGATGGAAGTGCAGGTATTTTTTTGGTATACTGATTTCACTTCTTTTGGATATATACCGAGAAGTGGAGTAGTTGGGTCACATGGTAGTCTTCACACTAGCTACAAAAAAAAAAAAAAACTACCAATAATGGAAAGACCTCTCATGTATATGAAATTGCAGAATTAACAATATGAAAATGATCATATTACTGAAAGTACTCTACAGATTCAGTGCAATCTTCATCAAAATACCAACCACATTCTTCACAGAACTAAAAAAAAACAATTCTAAACTTCATACATCATATAGGAAATGCAAAATATTCCAAAGAGTCAAAGCAAGTCTGAGCATAAAAAGTGATGCTGGAGGTATCACAGTATTTGATTTTGAAATATAGTGCACAGCCATAGTTTTTAAAAAGCAGCATGATATTGGCAATAAAACAGACATATGGGTCAATGAAACAGAACAGAGTTACACAGCTACAGTCATCTAATGAAAAACATACTTTGGAGAAGCCACAGCTGTTAATAAGCAATACTGGGAAAACTAGATATCCACACATAGAAGACTGAAACTGGATCTCTATTTCTTATCCTTATAAAAATCAACTCAAAGTGGATCAAAGACCTTAATGTAATATCTGACACTGAAATTACTAGAGGAAAACATAGGGGAAACACTTTAATGTACAGGCATAGGAAATGGCTTCCTAAATAAGATACCAATATGTTGTGCACATCACAACTAGACTGAGTTTCTACCTCTCTCCCACCCCTTGGTCAAAATGGCAGTCGTCAAGAAAAGAAACATTAAGTGCTGCCTAGAATGCAGGTGGAAAAGGAACCTTTACATTCTCTTAAGAAGTATGTAAATTAGTGAAGCAACTATGGAAAACAGGATGGAGGTTCCTTAAAACACTAAAGATGGAATGACCATATTATCCTGCTATGCCACACCTGGGCAAATCTCTGAAGGAATGTAAGTCAATAAACAAGTCAAGATTCCTGCACACCTACATTTACTACAGCACTATTCACAGTAGCCAAGTTATGGAATCAGCTTGGTGCTTCTCAAGGGATGAATGGGTAAAGAAAATGTGATATATAGAGATAGATGTATGTAGTATTAAAGATATAATTATCTGTAGTCATAAAGAAGAATGAAATGATGTCATTTGCAGATCATCATGTTAAGTTAATAAGCCAGACTCACAAAGACAGGTATCAAATTATCATATGCTTCCTTTCATATGTGAAATCTAAAGGAGAGAAAGAGAGAACATGAAAACACTGAGGGGACCATTGTAGAAGAGGAAAGGAGTCAGGCATGGTGACTCATGCCTATAATCCTAGCTACTTGGGAAGTTGAGATTGGGAGAACAATGATGAGACAGCCTGGGCAAAAAGTCAGAGACTTCATCTCAACAAACAAACCAGATGTTGTTGGCACACATCTGTCATCCCAACTACATGGAAAGAATACATAGGAATCTCATAGCCCAAATCCAGACAGGAAAAAACATGAGACATCATCTGCAAAAAATAACTAATGCAAGAAGGGTTGGGGGCATGGCTTAAGTGGTTGAGCACTTGAACTCAAGCAAAAGGCCTTGAGTTCAAAGCCCAGTATATTTGGTTAATGTACATTATATACATGTATGGAAATATCACAATGAATACCATTGTACAATTAATATAAGCTAATAATAAACACAGTAGTGTCAAAAATAACTAATTAATTAATTAATTAAACCAAAGAAGTGAAAGAACTTTACAATGAAAATTATGAAATTCTGATGAAAGAAACTGAATAAGATACAAAAAATGGAAAGACCTGACTTGTAGGAAATGGAGGAATATTTCTGAATTGGAGAAATTAATATTATTAAAATAATCATAATACCCAAGGTGATTTATAGATTCAATGTATTCCCCATCAAAATACCATGGCCTTCTTCACAGAACTAGAAAAAACAATCTTCAAATTCATATGGAAGCACAAAAGACCCTAAATAGCTAAAAGCAATCTTGAACCAAAAGAACAAAGCTGGACAAATCACAATATAAGATTTGAAGACAGTACAAAGTCAAAATAACCAAAATTGCATGCTGCTAGCATAAAAACATAGAGTTTTAAACCTGACCTCTAGGATCTAAAGCTGCAAGCACCATAAGGAATTGTGCAACATCCAACACTTCTTGGGAAATATTTCTGAATGTTAATTTTAGAATTTATTTCTTTTTATTTCTGTCTTTTTAATACACTATAATTAAATGTACTTGGTAAGAAAAAATGTGCTTTTAATAATTGTTTAAGCTCTCAGGATCTTTAGGCTTATTGATTAACAAATATGCATGAGTCGCCTTTGACATTCAAAATAGTGAGGATAACCCCTGGAACATCCAACCCAGTGCGCCTGGTCTGACAATTTGCTGGAACAAAAAGCAGTGTTGATGGAGGGACTTGGCCTTTGAGATCAGATGACTTGGGTAAGACTCCCACTCCCTCCACCTACTTGACATCTCACTTGGCCACAGTTTTCTCATCCAAGCAACAATTACTTAGTGAATACTCCTATATTCCAAACATTTGATGAAAATACTTTCCATACAAGTTTTTCTGGGGGGAATTTATTTTCATGAAGATTACTAATAAAGCACTTTACACAATGCTTGTAACACAGACCACATTTTATGCATGATAGCTACTGCAATTTTATCATAGAAAGGTATTTCATCCTTTTTTTGTAATCATAAATATTATATATATGGCTTCCCCAAATAACTTCATTCCCTTCATCTATCATGGATCTTTTGGGCATAAATGTATCTAAACACTTTAAAGTTGTTATTTTATTTTCAGCCCATTGTGTCTCTGAACAATAGCTCTAGTTTAATTACTTACTATATAAAACTATTTCATACAACAAATACTTTAATTCCCCATGCTCCAGCACACAGTGTCACTGCATGTTTAGAATTGAATTCAAAGTTAAGAGGCAGTTCTCATTGAGTAATGCTTATCAAGCACCACATACTTCTCTGAAGGCTTACACTTATTATACACTAAATTTTAGAGATTTAGAATTCTCTTTTGCTTTGAATATATAGCAAAACCTCAGACACCAAGAAGTGTCCCTGTGGTGCGGGTCTAATATTTTTCAGGAGTGTTAGTATTAGAGTCTTAGGCTGGTCCCAAATATATATTTTGCTCCACTTTGATGGCAGACATAACCCCTGGACCAAGAGCCAAGGCCATTATGGAATGACAAACACTTGCATTCTTAGGTCCTAGGAATAAACTATGACAAGGTGTAGTATGGAGATCTTATCTTTTAAAAAAAGAGAAGAAAAATAAAACATTTCTTAGAAGACCTGAATTGTACTCCTACCCTTGGACTGATCCTCTTCACCTTGTCTACCTGGTCCAGAGATTTCGCATCGGTAGTAAGAAAGGTTTAGACAAAATGAATTTAAAGATCTCTTGCAGATAAAAATCCTCAGATTCCTATGATAAGCAGAGCTGTTCTCTAAATATTATGTCAAAAACTAAAATATTCTTTTTTGGGTTCTAGAATATGTGTCTCTGCTGTTTCAAGAATTTCTGAATAGTCCTCAACCTTTAACCAAAGTGCCTATCTCAGTCCTTGAAGTGTAATTCCACTTTCCTAATCAGTGTTTACTATGTTACACAAACAAACACAAAAGAATTTCTGCATGGATGCAGAGTCACTATTGGACTCAAGCTATAAAGTTCCAATTAAGCATAAAGCAACAAATAGAAATGATATATTTAATAAACAGAGAATTCTTACCAAGTGCTAGACCTTCTCCTAAGTATTGTATCATGGGTGACTTATTGACTCCTCACAACAACCCAGTGAATCCAGCACTACTATAATCTCCATTTTGCAGATGAGAAAACTTGGTTAAGTGACTTCGCCCAAAATCACATTACTAGTAACTTAGCGGAACAGAAACTCAAATTAAGACTGTCCACTATTCCACATAGCCTTCTCATGTTCAACAGGAAATAATTTCCCTTTCTTTAGCCACCACATTAATCAGAATCCTAATGACCAAATTTTGCTGGTTTTAAAAATCTTATGCAAAAGAAGAAAGAGAGAAAAAAAATATTATGCATTCCTCCAGAAGTTTTAGAATTATCTTCTGATCACTTAGAAAGAAAAGCAAAGAGAAGTTATTCAAACTATAAAGTTGAATCATTTATCAATGAGCAAATATTGGGGGAGGGGCTAAAATTTTTAAGGTAGAGGTCATGAGAAGTATCTGGATACCATCTTTGGTATAGCAAAAGTAATATTTTCTAATGACACTAGTAATAATATATTACAAAAAATGTGGTTATGTATATATTGGTCAGTATATTAAGAAGATCCAGTCTATTGAAATGGTGATTCATTCAGGAAAAGGTCATTTGCTCTCTAGTTGAGGTATATAAATTTTCTTTTTAGTAGGCAAAAGGTAAGACAGGAAGAGGGAAAAATATGGGAAGTTAAGTTGAATTACCTGTTTTGCTACTTTTTCCTAATATATTGAGAATAAAGAAATGTAAAGAATTAATTTCCTCCCACACAACCACTTTCAACTACCTTCATTTACATGATCAGAGGAAAACATACCTTTTCTCTTTATATAAATATCAACAGCCACCAAACAAACCTGTCTTTATGGTGTTAAAAAGATTTAGATTATTAAAAAAACTGTCATTTTCCCCAAGAAAAGTGATTTATATAGTAGTTTATAACTTATAAAACTTCCTTATACATTTTTCCTTCACTTAAGAATTAAGAATCACTGTGAATCTTTTCTTAAATCCAATTTATTTTTAATGGGTATTGGAGAGTAAGACTGGTTTGATTCAGCTCTTGGCCACTTATTGCTGTGTCCTTTTGGCAACACACTTACTCTCAATAACCCTTAGTCTCCACATCTGTAAGATGGAGATGACAACTCCATTAATGAACTAATGAACATCAACTACACATTCATGCCAAGCTGTTGGTTAGAGTAATATATGTCATCCCTCAATTACTATGAATTCAAGCCTTCTCCTTCCTAATCTAGTGTTCTCTCTGCATTGGGGTTTGTCTTTGTCAATAGCCTCTGTGTTAGCAAATATGCCAGTTAAGAAGAAGCAGAACCTTAGTACCTCCATTTATTTTCTTGAGGTCTGTACTTTACACTTTATTGACTTATTATCATAGCACATGATCATAATGTAAAAATTGATTAGATTATAAAATATTTTATACTAGATGCTTTGTTTCTGTGTTGATAAAAATGTCTCCTCAAATCTCATTTATCTTTCATCTAAAACTATTTATTCACTGGAATTTGACCAGGAGGAAAGTAGCAGAAAAGTCATCATGTTTAGGTAACCTGCTTTTACATTTATGAAAGCAAAGAGACTTCCTTCCCTTATAATCACAATGGCACCACAAACAAAACAAACACACCAAAACTCACGTGGGATTACCAAAAAGACAAGTTGGGGCTGGATCAGACTGAAGGAGAGAAGTAGTTTGCGAAAATGAGATTATGTAAACATTGAATGAAATTAATTTAGGGATCTTGTAGTACCTGGTAAGAAATGGAAGATCTCTTCCTCACTTGGATTTGTCACAAGTTTTAAGAATAGATGAGAAGCAATGGATAAAATTGTCATGAAACCTGATATATAGATAGTTGTGTTAATACAGGTGGAAGGTAAAACATGGTCACTTGGGAACACTGTAAAGGGGTAGTTGAAATTGTAGACTCCAGAGTGACCCAACCAGGCTAGAGAATGACCTCCATCATGTGCAAATGTGCACCTCTCTGAACTTTCTCACTTGTATAAAGAGGATTGGTATGAAAATAAACAAAATATTGCTTATAAAATGATTACCACAAACTCAGGGTAACCCAAGTGATCAATTAACACCAGTTACTATTACTATAAGTTTATTGTGAAAAGTACTGCAAAATGCTTATTTAAATACTTTTAAGTAAAATTTAAGATTTTGCTTTCATACACTTTTGCCAAAGCCATTTTAAACCAAATTGCATCTATTTCATCCATCCTATGACGATCCACTTTTAACTAGTTCTTTTGCTTCTACCTGTCTATTTTTTTCTCTTGTTTTTTGAGGGAGGGGCGTGTCTTCCTATAGTACCCAAGGCAGTCTTGAGCTCATGGGCTCAAATGATCCTTCCAGCAAGTGCTGGGGTTATAGGTTATATACCACACGTGGCTTTGCGTGTTTTTGAACGTTTTCCTTCCTATGGTACTAAACATGACTTTTTCAAAATCTTCCAAAGCCCCTTTCACTGCTGTTAGGATAAAATGCAAATTCTATATACTAGCATCTGAAACATTCCATTGTTCTCATGTAAAACCAAACTGATCTGTGCCTTTGAGTCTTCACATTAGTTAGTCAGTATGACTAGAATGTTCCTATTCCAGAAATCATTCCTCCCAGTTACAAACCTCTCAGTAAAAAGTATCCCTTGAAGGTAGCCGTTATGACTCTCACTTGTGATTTTAGCACTCAGGATACCAAAGCAAGAGAATCTTCAGTTTGAAGCCAGCTTGGACTACATACTGAGACTCTGCCTCAATACAAAATAAAATAAAAGTTCTTTCCTCACCCTGCCACTTACATTTTTACAATATCCTATTTTATTTTTGTCCTAATATCAAATTATAACCTTAACTATTTAGCTACTTGATTATTATCTCTCATATCCATGATGGTAAGAATTCTGTCATCAAATTTTCCACTTCTAAACTAGGAAAAGAGTGTTCATGCTCCAACATAATAAAGGTTGTATATGACAGACTTATAGCCAACATTATAGTGAATGGAGGAAAATTGAAAGCATTTCCTCTAAAATCAGGAATGAGACAGGAATGCCCACTATCATTACTCTTATTCAATATAATGCTTGAGTTCTTAGCCAAGAAAATAAGGTAAGAGATAGGAAAGGAAGAAATCAAACTATACTTATTTGCAAATGAGATGATTCTATACTTCAGAGACCGGAAAAACTTCAGTAGAAGAGTCTGATACTCACATTCAGCAAAGTAGCAGTATACACAATCAACATACAAGAATCAGTATCTTTTCTATGTACCAACGATGAACTAGATGAAAAAAGGAAGTCAAGAAAGCTAATCCATTCACAGTAGCCTCAAAAAATACCTAGGAATAAGCTTAACCAAAGCTGTTAAAATCCTCAGAGTGAAAACTATTAAAGCACTGAAGAAAGAAATTGTTGAAGATAGTAAAAGATGGAAAGACCTCTCATGTTCCTCGATCAGCTGAATAAATACTGTTAAAATGGATATGCTACCAAAAGTGATATACAAATTTACTGCAATTCTATCAAATTTCCAATGACATTCTTCACAGAAATAGAAAAAAAGTCCTAAAATTCATATAGAAACACAGAGACCCCAAATAGCTAAAGAAAATCCTAATCAATGTTGAAAGTAATGTAATACTTGACTTCAAATTATACTACAAAGCCATGAAGAAAGCAACATGGTGCTGGTACAAAAAAAGACATGTAGACAAATGGAATAGAATAAAAGATCCAAAAATAAGCAGAAGTAGGTACTGCCATCCAATCCTAACAAAGGTGCCAAAAATATACATTAGACAAAAAGCAGCCCCTTTAACAAGCAGTCCTGGGAAAACTGAATATTCACATGTAGAGGAATGAACTAGATCTCCATCTCTTGCCCTGTACAAAAAATGAACTCAAAATGGGTCAAAAACCTCAATATAAGACTTGAAACTTTGAAATTGCTGGAGGTAAACATACAGGAAGACATCGAGAGATATGCATAGGCAAGGACTTTATGAAAAGGATTTCAATATCTTAGGAAACAAGAACAAAAATCAACAAATGAGATTGCATCCAATTTAAAGTCTTCTGCAGAATGGGAGAAAAAATTTGCCAGACAGTCATCTGACAGGGGATTAATATCCAGAATATATAAGCACTCAAAAATTGAATACCAAAATAAAAATAATACAATCAGTAAATGGGCAAATGAACTAAACAGACACTTTTCAAATGAAGAATTATAAATGACTGACAAATGCATGAAAGAATATTCATATTCAACATTCTTAGCCATCAGGGAAATACAAATTAAAACTACATTAACAGTCCACTTTAACTAGTCATAATGACTATCATCAAGAAAAGAAATCCAAAACAAGAAAAGAAAAGAAAGCAAATAATAACAAATTCTGGTGAATATGTGGGAAAAGGATATATCTTTTTCACTACTGGTGAGAATATAAGTTACTCCAGTCACTATGGAAATCAGTATAGAGGTTCCACAAAAAATTAAAAATAGAACTCCTGTGTAAGCCAGCCATACCACTTCCAGCCATACCACTTTTAGGTTTAAACTCAAAGACAAAGTCAGATTACTGTAGAAATACCTGCATGTCCACATTTATCAAGGCACTCTTCCCAATGGCCAAATTATGGAATCAGCCTAGGTGCCTCTCAGTGAATGAATGGATAAAGCCATTAAGAAGACTGAAACCATGTCATTTGGAGAAAAATGGATGGTAGTGGAGATTATCATATTAAATGAAATAAACCACTCCCACTAAGACACATATCATAGGTTTTATTTGTGGGAACTAAGGGGAAACAAAACAAAACAACCAAGATCATGAAAGTAAAAGAGGGACTACTAGGGAAGTAGCAGTGAAGGAAAAGGGGGGATGAAAAAAGGGGGATAAGAAAAAGTAATATGAGGGTGAAGGTGAGGAGAAATGACCCAAGCCTTGTATGCACATATGAATAATAAAAGAAAAAAAATGAGGGTGAAGGTGATCAAAGTACATTATATGCGTGCATGGAAATGTAATGATGGAGTCTTTTATTATATACAATTTATACTCACCAATAAACATCTATCTACACGATCTTTTTCACCAGCCTACAAATGTTATTTTTTCCATTCTTAAAGGAAATCCTTTGTTGATCCCACATATACCTTCACTTAAAACTCCTTTGTTTCCTTGTAACATGCTTATGAAAGAATAGTTTTGAATGAATGTATTCTGCCTAATGAAAGAATTCCAGGAAATCTAGTAAGATAGTCAATTGTAATTTCCTAGTTGCTAACATATGTCTACTTTTTCCTGACATTACCTTCTGGCTCCATTTAGGGCACTCCCATACTTGAACTAGACAGAAGGAGGAGAAATATATGTTCTCTATGATACTTTATAATTGCCAACTTTTACTTTTTTACTTTTTTTAGAGATGGGCAATGAATAGACTACTCTTCAAAGTGACTCCACTCTAAAGATGTTTTTTAAGACCTTCTAAATATATTAATGACAAGTGAATCCTCTTAGATATTAAGTACCCTCACAACACATGGCCAGACAAGAACCTCCATTTTAAAGTATTTAACAGAGAATCAAATATCACAAAACAAATAGAGTATCACTTTCATGGATTAGACAGTTATAATGCATACTCAGGTAAACTTGATTTATTATCCCAAGACTCATGTCTGAAAGCTTTTAAAGGAGACTCATATATTTAAAAAAATCAAAATGCTCAAGACAAGGACATCTGAGCGATGTTCTCCTAAACCTAGAGCCAAGTTACACAGTTAGAAATATATGAGTCTGACCACACAACTTCCCAGGCTGAAAACATACTTCTCATACTTAATCCACTGGTCTCCCTTTCTGCCACACAAAGAATGAATCTGATTTTGAAGTCCTCAAAAGAATTATTCTTTGTGATATAAAGTTATAATTCTCTTCTTATTCACAACCTTTATAAAATTATAGAAATTCTATAAATATGTATTTCAAATAATGAAGAAAACCTACTAGAATTAAGCATTTTGGAGAAAACTACTACTAATATGTGATTTTTCAGGCAACTGTGCAAATCTATAAATTTAGAAGATTTTTTTAATGCTTTCCACTTTTATAATAAACTGAATTTTTTTCTGTGTATTGAGAGTATGTATTACCACATAAAGTTCTTTTTCATTTGTTGATTTATTCATTAAAAATAATTAGGGTATGACTCCACCTCCACACTGAATTTTAATTTAAGCTCTTTTGGATCAGGGGATTAATTTTATCTTAATCGATAACATGCTCATCAGCAACTTCTAGTAGCCAGATTTAAATATTCATACGTTTGTTTCATTTCATAGGATAGGCAAAAATATTGTAGCTTTAAATAACCCATCTATATTAAACACACATTAAATTATTGTTATGGAACTATTGCTTACTATCTGTTCTGTGATATTGGGAGCTTCCCATTCAATGTGAGTTTGTTTCTGTCTGGAAACCTGCTTATGGATACTAGCAAACACATTAACTTTTTTTTACTATTACAACAATAAATTTCACCATTTAGTTAGTTGAAAAGTATTTATGTTGCTCTTTAATTTTTTCAAATTTTCATCAGCATACTTTGGCTTTTCTAGCAAAACTAATATGAAGTATTTGTAACTATTAAAATAATCACTTACAGGTAGAAATTAATATTCATCAATTATTCATATATACTGTTTTCAACTTCAAAATTCCTTTTATCAGTGTGCACAAATTCTTTCTTACAATGCATAAAAAAAACTAAGTTCAAGAGTGCCCTTTATACCAAAAGGGTTAAAAATAGGTAAAGACCTGATTCCACTTATTTGGACAGGAGGCGAGAGGTTCAAGGCCAGCCCAGGCAAAAGGTAATGAGACCCTATTTCAAAAACAAGCCTGGCATGGTGGCACATGATTGTAATTCCAGCTACTCAGGAGACAGAAATAGGTCAGCCCAGACAAAGTTAGTGTGACAGCATCACGCCCTGATTTCAATCCCCAATACCACAAAATTTTTAAAAAGTAAAGTGCAAGGCCCTAAATTCAAATCCCATGATGCCAAAAGAAGAGATAAAGTAGAGCCCTATTGTTCTTAAGTTGTATTTTCTCCTCATTCACCTTAAAGAAAATGACTGTTTCTATAATATCAACTTTTCCTAACTAACCATCTGTATTTAAATGATTTAGGCTTTCAAAGATATAATGTACATATATTGAAAAACTATCAACCTAAGATGAGACAGAGAGCTCTGATTGGGGATGTCACATCACAGTAGAGGATAGAGACCATCAATCAGAATAACAAGCAGGAAAAGCTCTGAAACTGGAATCTCCATGTACAAACTGGAAATGGTAAAGTAGGGCAACAGGATCACAGTTCACATCACAAAAGCCATCTCCCCAAAGCACTAATCAGCAAGACTAAGGTGCCAACGTACCCAAAAGAAAAAATGATAAGTGTCAATTATGCCCTGTTCTCATGTGATGATTGATGAAGACAGTGCTTCAGGGATGCTAGGAATACATCATTGCACCTACAATGATAATATATATATATATATATATATATATATATATATGTATGTATGTATTTTAAATCTACCATTTGAGGTTTTTGACTTAAATTGAAATAATAATTTCAATTTAAGAAATTTCAATTAACAATTTAAATTGTTAAATAGATGCTCAGTAACGTCTGAGTTATGCACAATGTGAAGAGATTGTATTTCCACCTTACAACTCTTGGAATTCTTTGGAGGTACAGTATGCTTGTCAGAAAAAGGTATTGAACCATAACTTCTTTGGAATCCTGCTAATGCTGGGTGTGTGAGAGCCAAGAATATGAATGAACTTTTAAAAGGCTCCACTTTTATGTTCCAAAGGGAAGTCAAAAAAATATTTACATGACCAAAAATGGTTCTCTTTCCCCCCATCCTGAATTATTCTATTTTTCTTTCTTCCTTTCAGAATCAATCACCAAGTTTTGCTTCACCATAATTCCTAGGAAGTTTTCTCATATTTATATCCAGCTTTGATTCTCTACTACCTGTATTTTTAGCCTGAGACAGTCTTCTCTCTCATCAATACATGTCAAAATGTTTTCCATCTATTCAACAAAAAATGTAGAGCGCACCAACTCAGTTTTCAGGTGCTTATGACAATAGACATGTTTGTATATTAAGTTCATGTCTCTAGCTGCAATCCTGGGACTAGATACCCTTCTCCATCACTTAGTCCAACAGAACAATAGAACACTGCAGCTAAAGAAATGAAGTTAAAATACAAACACTATGCTGCAGGAGTGGCTCAAGTGGTAGAGCCTTGCCTAGTAACCCCAAAGCCCTGAGTTCAAACCCCAGTACCACAGGAAAAAAAAAAGAAAATATAAACATTATGGTGTCTAATCCTCCTCAAAACCATTTAATGTCTCCCTTAGAACTTAGAGAACTCATTTAAGATTCCATAATATAGCTGTAAAGACCCTTCTGATCTTACTGGTCTCTGTATAGCTCCATAGCTTTAACATTCTAGCCCCATGCATTTATTTCATACTTGGTATTCCCCAAATTTTCAAATTATTTTGCTCCTGCTAACACCACAGAATCCTGCCTTTTGCTAATTTCCTGTCTACTAAAGGATGCCCATTGCTCAGTCTTCTAGGCTTCTGAGTCTCCTCTAAGAAGTCTTAATTAAATTCCTAGAAAACCTTACTCTCAATTCTCAGGCATTCTTCATTTGCTGCTTCTTTCTTATAATTTATCACATTATTTTGAAGTTACCTTTTGGTGACTCTTTCTACTTTTCAAAGATCATGAAATCCTAAAGAGTAAGAAGTGTGTCTTATCCATATGCAAACCCTAGCTACCAGCACTTAGAAGGTCCTCCATCAGTATTCACTGAATCCATAGGAACCATTTGTGTGTTTTCCTTCAAAGACTAAATCCTTTGTTTTTACAAACTTGATTTAGTTGAATTGGATTATTACACATATATTTTATCTATTCTGATTATAGCACAAGATGACAAAGGATATAATGCTCTACTTCTGACTTTTCAATGAGGTCAAAAGAAATTCAACTCATTTTTCTTATCCTTTGCCTGTAATATCTACACACTTAGGTTTTCTGCTTGAGAGAGGGAACATCTGGAGCAGTTGTTGCATGCTTTGGTATAACTCTGAGAGACACAAGAACATCATGAAGAACTATACTATTTAAGTACCCACCTGCATGCTCTACCAGTTTCTTTTACAGAGAATCAATTAATAAAAGCCTTTTGATCTCATGCCTGATCCACTAGAGCAAAAATTCTATCATTAATTACATCAAACTACTCCATGCTCATTATTACTCACTCATCCACTCTTGCCCTGCCACCCTCCTGTTGTCCATCAGCTTTCTATCTGTTGAACTTCTCATTATCTTTCAAGACTTACCTCAGCAATTATCTCCCCTGCCAATCCTTTTTACCCCATAATGCAAAGTTGCTCCATTTTCAAATTTTCATATCATGTGTGCATTTTTATTATTGAACAATTCCATTCTATTTTCACTGTAATTTCATTGCCTGTCTTTCACATTAGGGAGGAAAATCTTCATAAATGTTTTTAGTCTATATCCTCAACACAAAGTTCAGTCCCATAAATGTTGAATACAGAAATGAATAAATGATGTATCTTAACTTGCTAAAATATCTATAGTCTTTTACATAAAAATATATTTTACTTACTTAAAAGTAGAATAGTTATTTAACCTCTGCTAGTCAACTATCTAATAAAATGTCATCAATACATATGGTTATTTTTACTCAAGTTAATGCTGCAGTATTAGAAAACTTAGTTTAATTCTCCAGTAATATTCTTACTAATGACATGATTATTTTTACTTTCATTTGATATGAGACTAGAGGTGGAAGTGTATGAACAGCCCTGTTACAGATCTAACTAAATATTTGAACAGTCTTTTCTGTTACAATAAATTCTATTTTACTTTTCTTCAACAGTATAATAGAAAATTTACATAAATCTGTGAATCTGTTCATAAATTGTTGAGGATTAAAAAGTAGCCAATTTAGCTATCAGTGGAACATGAATTAAATATAGATGTGATGCTCTTTCCCTCTGTTCTCTCAAAATTGGAATGTGTCCTGAAGTAACAGAATCAAGGGGGATTTAAATATTATTGTGACTCAAGAGAGAAGTAAATGATATGACACCCAGGTCATTGTTTACCTATTTACAAAATTTTTCCCTGAAAGACATAGACAGCTTCACTGCCTAATTCACATCATGATATTGGCAACGTGTGAAAGTAGGGGATTTAGACCATTGCTTAAATATTTAGCATATCTGAAAGCCTGAAAGAATGAAACATCAAATTTGATATTCAGCAGCACAACTAAATGTCTCATATTTAAATTATATCACTCAAATGAAGAATTTCATTAAATATGGATGAATTCTACATAGAAGTTCTCAGCACTGATTCCTAGGTACATGAGCCTTAGGGTTCCATTACTACCACTGTGCTATCTCCATTGAGCACATCTGATCTCTCACTCCTACTTCATTTTTCTTCATAGAACTGATTCTCATCCAATATACTTTATTTAATCTATTTCTTTCTCTTTCTGCAATGTAGTTCTTAGAGGGTGGAAAAGTTTCCTTAATTTACTCACTGTTCTAGTTCAAATGTCTATCACATTACCTTTCATAAAATAGGCACACATAATTATTTAATGAATTATTTAGCTAATTAGAAAATGAGTTAATTTTTTCTCACAAGACTGATATATCATATGACTGGTACATATTTAAAATATGAAAACTTGGGCTGGATGCAGTGGTTCAAGCTTGTATTCCTAGCTACTCAGGAGGCAGAGATCAGGCAGATTATGGTTTGAGGTCAACCCAGGCAAAAGGTTCACTCGAGCCCATCTCAGCCCTAGGCTGAGTGTGGTGGCTATCCCAGCTACACAGGATAAATAGGAGGATTGTGGTCCAGGTAAGCCTGGGCATAAAGGAAGACCCTATCTCAAAACTAACCAAACCACTAGACCCTGATCTCTCACCCTGTACAAACACCACTGTAAGTGGGTCAGATCTGAAAGTAAGAGCTAAAACACTGAAAGTATTCCAAGAAAAATTACAAAAATTCTGGAAGATACAGTATAAGTAATTATTTTCTGAATAGGACTTCAATCACCCAGGAAATAAAGGCAAGAATTGAAAGATGGAACTACATTAAATTTAAGTTTCTGCACATCAAAAGAAAATTACCAGAATCCAGAGACAACTCACAGAATGGGAGAAAATCTTTGCCAGCTACTTAACAGATAAATGATTAATTCTAAAATATATAAAGACTTCAAAAAACTGAAGAGCAGAGTAATAAATCTAGTTAATAAATGTACAAATGAATAGATAGTTCTCAGAAGAAGAAATTCAAATGGCTAATAAATACATGAAGAAATGTATATCATGCTTAGCCATAAAGGAAATGCAAATCAAACTACACTAAGATTCCATCTCACTCTAGTCAGATTGGCCATCATCAAGAAAATAAACAACAAATGCTGGCAAGAATTGTGGAGAAAAAGGAACCCTAATATACTGTTTGTATGAATGTACACTAGTGCAACCACTATGGAAATCAATATGGACATTCCTCAAAAAACTAAAAACAGACCTACCTTTATGACTCCACCATACCACTCTTGGGCATATTTTAAAGGAGCATAAATCAATACAGATGACAGATAAACATGCATACCCATGCTTATTGCAGCTGTCTTCACAATAGCCAAACTGTGGAAACAGCCAAGATACCCATCAATTGATGAATGGACACAGAAAATATGACATTATATACAGAAAAAGCAAAATATTGCTGAGCCATAAAGAAAAATGAGATTTTGTCATCTGCAGGAAAATGAATGGAACTGGCGATCATCATGCTGAGAAAGATAATCCAAGCTCAAAAGGTCAAATGTTCTCACTAATTTGTGGCACCTAGACCTAAAATGATGGTGATGATGATGATGACAATGACAATGGGACGTGAATGTATATTGAAGATTATATGGGGAGGGGGAGTCAGCGGGAAGAGGGATGGGAAAAGGAAAAGACACCAGGGGATGAAGAGGATGGAAGCATGCTGTACATATACATATGAAGAAAGCATAATAAACCCACCAAACACTGAAAAAGAAGGAATAGGGAGAGGGGGGAAATAGACAATGGAGGGTCTGAACTTGTTCAAGGTAGACTATATGCATATATGAAATAATCAAAATGAAGTTCCTTTTTAACATTAATGTATGATAAATCAAAATAAAGATGAAGAAAATTTAAGTAACCAAAGCAAAAGGTGCTAAGGGAGTGGCTTAAGTGGTAGAGCCTTTGCCTAACAAGTGCAAACCTCTGGCTTCAACCTCCAGTGCCAATAGATAGAAAAGAAAACTTATTCTATCTTCTGATTCCTAACTTATATATAGTTATAAGATTTATAACATTGAGGAAGAACACATAATATGATATAAATTAACTGAAAAATGAGATGAAAATATATGTATAGTCATCTTACAAATGTGCTATTTTATTTCTTCATTAAACAACTGATAAATTTGGAGCTATTATAAACCCTGAGCAGAGCATACAAGTTAGAAGAGCCATAGATGCAGACAGTGACAGATTTTGATCCTTAGACATCGTGTTGAACTGGCTGTTTGTAATACTCCTAGTGACTGTATAAATGACCTTCTATTTTCTTTAGTGTTACGGTGTTGTGATTTTCAACTGGCGTTATATTTAGTCTTATTCAACTGCTAATAGTGCTCCAAAATTATTTATTGGATTTCATTTCAGTTTTCCTGGAATAAAATATACTGTGGAAGTCCAATCACATCAATTTTGAATACAGCCTGGTTTAAGCCTTACCTTTTATTTTTCTTTTAAGTAGAAGAGATTCAGCATTGCATAGATAGCATCATTAGTACATGTAGTATACTGAATGGCATCAACCAAATAAAAAGGACAAGAGTGGATTATCTTAGTGAAGATAACACAAATTGGTGGGTTTAGTGGCCTTTTGACAAGAATGCCAAAGGAAGCTCTGTCCATTGCAACAGAATGTTAATAGCTTGTGCTACTTCGACCCTGACAGCTCTGAGTTGAGAAGCCACCAATCTCTGTTACATCCACAGCTGAAGGGAAAAAAGTATATATTTCTTCCTAAGCATAGGCAAGCATTTAACTGTATAAAAATTTGTGGAATATGTTCCATGTTTGAAAGTCAGAATAAAAAGAAGACAACAATGTATAAGGATTCAGGGATTTTTTTTTTCACTTCTGAACCCATGATAAAAATTAAATACAGTTTGTAAGACCATTCAATTCATCAGTTAGATCTTATTAGAATAGCTATTTATGTGTTGTAAGCAATTTACATTTGAATTTTAATGAATTTTTCATCTCTATATAGTCAGGGGTTATGCTAAACATAGTCTCTATGTTTTTCTTTTTCTTTTTTAGTAAACTAAATCATAAAAGAATCTCTGCTAGGGAACTGATACTTCAAATCTAAAATGGAATCTCTTCATTAGGTCTATATTATTCAAGACTATAAAAGGAAATATTTTAACAATCTCAAGCTCAGTTAGCCACCAACTGCTATCTTGGCAGAAACCTGGTATGCATCTTGTTCTCAGGAAGTTTGGGTGGCATTATTTATAATTTGTTACTGGGGTAAATGCCCTAAAAAAATCTGGTTGCCATCATAACTTATGTACTAACCTCATAATTCTCTACCTGACAATTATACAACCTTCATTTATTTATTTATTTATTTATTTATTTATTTATTTATTTATTGTTTTATTATTCATATGTGCATACAAGGCTTGGGTCATTTCTCCCCCCTGCCCCCACACCCTCCCTTACCACCCACTCCTCCCTTTCCCTCTCCCCTCGACCCCCTCAATGCCCAGCAGAAACTATTTTGCCCTTATCTCTAATTTTGTTGAAGAGAGAGTATAAGCAATAATAGGAAGGAACAAGGGTTTTTGCTGGTTGAGATAAGGATAGCTATACAGGGAGTTGACTCACATTAATTTCCTGTGCATGTGTGCTACCTTCTAGGTTAATTCTTTTTGATCTCACCTTTTCTCTAGTTCCTGGTCCCCTTTTCCTATTGGCCTCAGTTGCTTTTAAGGTATCTGCTTTAGTTTCTCTGTGTTGAGGGCAACAAATGCTAGCTAATTTTTTAGGTGTCTTACCTATCCTCACCCCTCCCTTGTGTGCTCTCGATTTTATCATGTGCTCAAATTCCAATCCCCTTGTACAACCTTCATTTAATTAGATGACAATACACCACTGCTTAAACAGCACCCACTCACCACTCAGCTTTCAAGAAAAAAAGTACAGAAGATGCATTTCTGAAATTCTGCTGCCTAAACATCAACTGTTCTGAAGAAGAGTATTGAAAAAGGCAGAGTCAACAGTATAATAGCTATACAAAACTAATTTAAACATGAAATTTTCCATACAACTAATAAATCTACAGAAAATTCTATTATAATTATTGAATCATTATATTATTACCCATTATTTTATTAAAAATAAGTCATTGAAATTTTTTCTTGAAACCTGTCCTTTTGTTTGCTGTAAGAAATCTAATGGTATGATTTGCTCTTTGGGCATATAAATTTTCTTCTTTTAAATACTGTGTAAAATTAAAATCAAGAGGTTTTTAAATGTTACTTAAATGTAAAATAATAAAAAAAGAAACTGCCAATTTTATATTTAGCAAATGATATTTGAGAAAGCTTACTAGGAGTACATTTCCATCATTAGCTTTTACAGCAGAGTCACATACAGGGTTAAATTTCAGAAACTAGTTAAGTTCTTTTTTATTTGTGCAGATTTTACTTATTGTTCCTTTTCTTTTCCTTTTAGTCTTACTTTAGTTCATTAGATGCAGTAATATCTCCCTTGTCTGTGACAATTTCCATTAATATCTCAAAGGCAGCTATTAAGTCTCATTACAAGAAAAGATTATAGAAGGATACTGCACACAATAACAGTGAAGATAAAGACAATAGTCACATTTTCATTTATTTCTTTGTTCTTAAGATGTAAATCAATAGTGAAGATCTTTTGAGCCTGCTTTTTTAAGTTTATACTTTCAAACCTTTTGGAAAAGGGGAAAAAACCTCCATAGCTAAAGAAATTCTAGTATTTCCATTATTTCTTTTTCAAAATGCAACAAAGAAACATATCTGCTGTCAGAAATTTGCCACATTTATTACTCTCAAAATCTCATTGTCAGGAAATTCAGTGAAACTACTAGAGTTTCATCATTTACATAAGTTATTCACAAGAATTAACTGTAGGCTATAATGAAGCTAATTAGTGGTTGCTGCCGTGAGGCTTTGTAAAATGTTCATTATTACCAACAATAGTCCATCATTCCATCAAAATACTTAAAACATCCATTCTTAGACAATTATCTAAACAGATTGTGGAAAATTGTGTCAGAGTAAAACTCAAACCCCCAAGACTTGAATCTTTCATGTGTTTTAGTCTAAATAGATTCATTTAAAATAAATATATTGGTGGCTTTTATAAATCCAGACCTTGTGTCATTACTTTTTCTACTTAATATGCAATAAAATATTGATAATAAGCAAAATATAAACACCAGATGAATTATTTTCTGATGATAGATATAAAAAGTGGGATAATGAGGAATACAGACACTCCTGTTTTCCTTCTGTAGTTCTTCATTATCTGTTTTAATTTGGTACTGCAATTCTAGTTTATAGGCTAATACAAATAAAAATGTAATTGGTCACTTTGTATCCCTCTCACCACTCAAAAAATAAATGTTGAAATCAGTTACTAAAATTAGTGAGTGACAAAAAGAAAAAGTTCTGCCTGACAGCCAATGTTAATGATAAGAAGTTCTTCAGTACATGCTCTTTCATCTGCAAAATTAAATGTTTAATTTCAGAATTCGCCCTATATCAGGGCTTGTTGGCTATATTTTCTACTTTCCTTTTGCCTCAGAAAATGGTAAGTTTCCTCTCCTTACCCCTACAGTATCCATTTCTGTCTCCTTTCATCTCGTTTCACTTCCCTTCTTCATTCTCCTGCATTTATAAGTGCTTGCAACTCCCTTACCTTTCTTTGCTCTCATCCTTCAGATTACCATTTCACTTAAGGATAGTTAGCATTTGCTGCTTTTTCTTCCCCTCATCTCCTGTGTGCTGCCTGGTCTGTTTCCATCATTCATACAAGGGTGCGCCCTTATACATTAGTGTAAGCATTTTCATTACCTAACTCAAGAGTGTCTGCTCAATATTTTTCTCTTTTATCTGCCATGGCATACGACAAAGACAACCACTAGCCTTTCTCTCTGTGTGATGCCTGTTTACTGTTATACTTCCAATTCTCCAACATCTCTGATGACTCCCTTGCCTAATGCATGAGTTTGCTTAGATTTCCTTTCAGGATTTTCAGTCTTCATACTTCTTTCCTTAATAATTCAATCCATTCTCCCACTAACTTCAAGTATCCTCAAACATAGTCCCCCCTAAAAATATCTATCTGAATACATTAAAGAACTGTTCACAGGTGTCTTAGTGCATGATGTTAATTGACATTATAATATTATAGCAGCCATATTTGAAATGTATAATTAAACATTAACATATACTTATGTACATAGATGCATGCATGAAAAGGATTTCCATACATAGCTATATTAAAGGAACAGCTATTTGTTTTTGATTATGTAAGACTTCTATTCACATCCCCTGTAACAACCTAATAGTGGGAAATAGACTACAGAATTTTTACTTGATCATGAATGAATGGATAGTCTTCTCTCTCTCTCTCCACATGCATAGGTATATGTATATATTTATGTATATAGGGATAGATATACATACAGAAACATATACAATGCATAATAATATACATATTATACATAATTTAAATATACAATATATAAATATTTGTATGAATAAATATATAGATACAGCAGAAAAAAGTACATAGACTAATTTATACCATTTTTAGAGAACTTGTCACATTTTATTTAGGATTAAAGTAGTTTATCTGTCCATTGTTTACTCACTACTTCATTTGAACTTTCTTGAGATCAGGCACCAGCATAGTGTTTGATTTTTGTGCTCCTCACAAGCCCGGTACTTTCCTGTACTTAGATTCTCTATGGATATTTATGAAATTCAGTTAATTCAATTACTGACAGAGTGATTAACACTGAACTCATACTAAATCATATCTTCCCAAAACACAGAGAGATATAGAGATATAATGTGAATAGCAATATTAATTTGTCACGTAATAATTTTACTTGCTCCCAAATCTACCCCTTTATACACATACCTACCAAATTTTGTCCATTTTAAAAACTACTATAACTCATTCCTGTTGACAATTAAAGGAATTATCCTACTAACACTAAATTTATGAAACACAAAATATTATGACTTTAACTGAACTGTGATTTAATTCCACGAATATAATATTCTGTGTCATATTAGATTTTTTCAGTCTTCTTAATCCTAGAAAATAACCTTTAAAGACTGGAAAACTGAGATTATAGTAAATATCAAGTCCACCATCTGCAAGCATCTAAGAGGACCAAATTTAAACTAGGGATATATCTCAGTGCTGGAGCACTTGCCTAAAGGAACCAAAGTAATTTCTAAGATTAAAAAAGAGAAAATTTTTGTATTCAAAGTTGTAAAAAGCCAATAACATATTTAAACAAACTATTTCATATCACAAGTAGAAATGATAAGCAGCCATTGATGATCATCTATCTAATAGTGAAAATAAAGTAATTTTGAGATGTAATGGCAAGGAAAAAATTTATCTATTGATGTGCAATAGTTCATCAATATAACATACAAAACAAAGTATGAAATAACATGAAGTTATACAAAACTATTTCCAAATGTCCATTACAATTATTCATGCTAGTTATTAAAATAACAATATTCAAATATTTGCATGTTAGTCTTTCAAAAATCTCTTTTCTATTTACTCCTAGTTTTTAGCACAATTCTAGATCAGTCTCTCCTGGAAATATTTTCTAAAGAAATACTTATAGAATTCATAATTGTTTTAATGGGTACATTCTCTCAAACATTTTATAGCTGCAATTGAAAGCATTATCTTTCATTCAAAACTGTCAAATTTTCATGGACATAATTTCCCAGAAAAAAAATGTGTCTTCATTTGAAATATTCATTCCTGATCCAAAGAAAAGAGGTGAGTCCTCATCTACAAATATTTTTTCTCAGGATGATAGAAAAGACTAAATAAAGAATACGCTTCATTTTGAAGTATCTATGACGACTGAGTAGCTGTAACACCAGTTGGTGAACTCAAGTTCATTTAATACTTCTCTTATTCTATTATTTTACTCTTTCTTATTCTTATTTGCTAGCTCCCCTCACCAAATTTTGTATGTGTACATGTGTTTCTTTTTCTTGACAGTAAGGGGAATTGTACTCAGGGACTTGTGCTTGCTAAGCAAGTGCTCTACCACTTGAGTCATATCCCAACTCATTTTGCTTTGTTTTTAGTTTGTTTTTCAGATAGGATCTTGAGTTAACTTTGCTTAAGCTAGTCATGGACTTCCATCCTTCTGCTTCTACTTCCTTGAGTAGCTGAGATTACAGTTGCACATCACTGTACCCAAACTGCCACCCAAATATCTAAAAAAAAACAAAAGAGCTCTTGTCTCATTGATTCCTTAGAAGAAACTGGGGAAAAAGCAATGAGCACGAATAACATTTATAAGCATGTTTAAAATTTTTTAGGAGAAAATAATAAAATTCAAACATCAGACCTAATTTTTTTTTTGCATAAAACCAAGATCGTCTTGCAAATAAGGCTAATTTAAACATCTTCAGAAAGTAGCCCAATATCAAGCATGGATTATTTCAGGAATAGAGAGTCAGATGAATAGCACAGGATTAATGCTTTCTGTAACATGATAACAGCGTGAAAGTGTCAGAACTCTTTAATATGGAATGATCTTTCCCTAGAAGAAAGGAAAGAAAGACAATATGCCACCAAGGGGAATGTAAAGTTGTAAATTCCATTGTGTCACAGCCAGCAGCATTAAATACTAAGTCTTTAATTGGCAGTCTTAATTTTATTTTCTTACCAGTTATACACTTCTACAGTACTCAGAAAGGCTTTGTTTGCTGGCTGCTTGGTTAGTTTGGTGAGGGTGTGTCTACTAAAACATAAAAATCAAAGAAAAATTCATGAAACACAAATAGACTGTATAATTTGTCAGTGAAGAAAAACTAAATTATCAGTAAAATAAAGTGATTAATATTTATATTGTCCCTGTTTCCAACATATCATGCTAAACCTAAAAACATGATAGCAATCCAGGATGTTTCTATGAATTCTTAGAAAATGCCTTGTTTCTTAATGAACAAGGCATTAAGAAAACATGATTAAATTATTGACTTGTAAGAGCATGTGTTCACTGCATACACATCTCTAATCTCTTGCCTATTGCTATACTGTTAGATTATTTAAGTTTATTTAAATTGAGAAAAATAAATATTCTTGTTATAATAATACTCTTTTTTTTTTCATTTTTCTTTTATTATTCATATGTGCATACAAGGCTTGGTTCATTTCTCCCCCCTGCCCCCACCCCCTCCTTACCACCCAGTCCACCCCCTCCCGCTCCCCCCACCTCAATACCCAGCAGAAACTATTTTGCCCTTATCTCTAATTTTGTTGTAGAGAGAGTATAAGCAATAATAGGAAGGAACAAGGGGTTTTGCTGGTTGAGATAAGGATAGCTATACAGGGCATTGACTCACATTGATTTCCTGTGCGTGGGTGTTGCCTTCTAGGTTAATTCTTTTTGATCTAACCTTTTCTCTAGTACCTGTTCCCCTTTTCCTATTGGCCTCAGTTGCTTTAAGGTATCTGCTTTAGTTTCTCTGCATTAAGGGCAACAAATGCTAGCTAGTTTTTTAGGTGTCTTACCTATCCTCACCCCTCCCTTGTGTGCTCTCGCTTTTATCATGTGCTCATAGTCCAATCCCCTTGTTGTGTTTGCCCTTGATCTAATGTCCACATATGAGGGAGAACATACGATTTTTGGTCTTTTGGGCCAGCTAACCTCACTCAGAATGATGTTCTCCAGTTCCATCCATTTACCAGCGAATGATAACATTTCGTTCTTCTTCATGGCTGCATAGAATTCCATTGTGTATAGATACCACATTTTCTTAATCCATTCGTCTGTGCTGGGGCATCTTGGCTGTTTCCATAACTTGGCTATTGTGAATAGTGCCGCAATAAACATGGATGTGCAGGTGCCTCTGGAGTAACAGTCTTTTGAATATATCCCCAAGAGTGGTATTGCTGGATCAAATGGTAGATCGATGTCCAGCTTTTTAAGTAGCCTCCAAATTTTTTTCCAGAGTGGTTGTACTAGTCTACATTCCCACCAACAGTGTAAGAGGGCTCCTTTTTCCCCGCATCCTCGCCAACACCTGTTGTTGGTGGTGTTGCTGATGATGGCTATTCTAACAGGGGTGAGGTGGAATCTTAGCGTGGTTTTAATTTGCATTTCCTTTATTGCTAGAGATGGTGAGCATTTTTTCATGTGTTTTCTGGCCATTTGAATTTCTTCTTTTGAGAAAGTTCTGTTTAGTTCACATGCCCATTTCTTTATTGGTTCATTAGTTTTGGGAGAATTTAGCTTTTTAAGTTCCCTGTATATTCTGGTTATCAGTCCTTTGTCTGATGTATAATTGGCAAATATTTTCTCCCACTCTGTGGGTGTTCTCTTCAGTTTAGAGACCATTTCTTTTGATGAACAGAAGCTTTTTAGTTTTATGAGGTCCCATTTATCTATGCTATCTCTTAGTTGCTGTGCTGCTGGGGTTTCATTGAGAAAGTTCTTACCTATACCTACTAACTCCAGAGTATTTCCTATTCTTTCTTGTATCAACTTAAGAGTTTGGGGTCTGATATTAAGATCCTTGATCCATTTTGAGTTAATCTTGGTATAGGGTGATATACATGGATCTAGTTTCAGTTTTTTGCAGACTGCTAACCAGTTTTCCCAGCAGTTTTTGTTGAAGAGGCTGCTATTTCTCCATCGTATATTTTTAGCTCCTTTGTCAAAGATAAGTTGCTCTACAAGGAAAACTATACACTTCTGAAGAAAGAGATTGAGGAAGACTATAGAAAGTGGAGAGATCTCCCATGCTCACGGATTGGTAGAATCAACATAGTAAAAATGTCGATACTCCCCAAAGTAATCTACATGTTTAATGCAATTCCCATCAAAATTCCAATGACATTCATTAAAGAGATTGAAAAATCTACTGTTAAATTTATATGGAAACACAAGAGGCCACGAATAGCCAAGGCAATACTCAGTCAAAAGAACAATGCAGGAGGTATCACAATACCTGACTTCAAACTATATTACAAAGCAATAACAATAAAAACAGCATGGTACTGGCACAAAAACAGACATGAAGACCAGTGGAACAGAATAGAGGATCCAGATATGAAGCCACACAACTATGAGCAACTTATCTTTGACAAAGGAGCTAAAAATAATAATACTCTTGGAACTATCTTGGAATCAGTTCCAACACTTTATTGCAAAAAGAATTTTGTCACTTCCTTCTTGTGGTGCTGCAAAAGTGAATTTCTACCATCCACCTGCACCTCTGCAGGACACTCCAGGTACAAATATGAAACTATAAAGTCACAAACATATCTGCGGCAGCTTCCAAAAGAGTAAGAAGCATAGCTTTCTTTATATTGCCCAAAATAATGGATTTCATTATGATCTTTCCACCCATGCATACAATGTACTTTTATCTTACTCAACCCCATCACTCTCCCATAACCCAATCTGCCCTCCTCTTTGCCCCCTTCCAATAATCCTCTGTTGTTTGTTTGTTCGTGGATCTAAATTATGCCTATAAGAGAAAATATCATACTTCTCTTTGAGTACAGTTTATTTTGTTTAACATCTTGTTTTCAGTTCCATCCATTTTGCTGCAAATGACATAATTTATTCTTCTTTACAGCTAAATAAAACTCCATTGTGTATATATACCATATTTACTTTATCAGTTCATCTGTCAATGGGTACAGACTGATTCCAAAACTTGCTTATTGTGAATTGTGCCACAATAAACATGTATGTTTGTGTATCTTTATTATATGCTGACCTAAAATCTTTTGGGCATATATACAGACTGATATAGGAAGATTATATAATAGTTCTATTTCTAGGCTTTTGAAGAACTTATACTAATTTACATTCCCACCAACAGTGTTTTAGGGTTCCTATCCCCCATTCCATCCTCTCCAGTATTTGTTGTTTTTTTTCCTTGATGATAGCTAATCTGACTGGGGTGAGATGGACTCTCAATGATGTTTTGATTTGCACTTCTGTTATGATTAAGGATGTTGAACGTTTCTTTATATGTTTGGTTGCCAATTGTACTTCTTTTGAAAACTGCTTAATTCATTTGACTATTTATTAATTGGGTTATTCATTCTGCTGGTACTTAATTTTCTGAGCTCTCATATATTCTGGCTATTAAATCCTTGTCAGATGAATATTTTGCAAAGATTTTCTCTGTAGTCTGTCTCATTGCCCCAATAATTATTTCTTTTGCTCTGCAGAAACTTTTTTATTTGAGGCACTCTCATTTGTCCGTTATTGCTTCAATTTTCTTAGCTATTAGGTTTCTCTTCAGGAAACAATTGCATATGCTTAAGTCTTAAAGTGATTTCCCTATTTTTCCTTTAGAGTTTCAACATTTCAGGTCTTATATTGAGGTCTTTTGTCCATTTTGGACTGATTTTTATATAGGCTGAGAAACAGGGATCTGTTTCAGTCTTCTACATGTGGATATACAGTTTTACTGGCACCATTTGTTTGAAAAGACTGTCTTTTCTCTAACATATGTATTTGACACTTTTGTCAAAACCTACGTAGCTGTAGCTATCTGGGTTTATTTCTGAGTCTTCTATTCTATTCCACTGATCGATACTGTTTTTGTGCCAGTGCCATACTGGTTTTGTTACTATGGCTCTGTAGTATAATTTGAAATATGGTATTGTGATATCTCCACACATTGCTCATTTTGTTTAGGATTGCTTTGAAAATTCTGGGTCTTCTGTGTTTCCATTGTTTTATCTATTTCTGTGAAGAACGTCATTGGAATTTTGATAGGTAGTGCACTGGATCTATAGATTATTTTTAGTAGAATAGATAGGCTTTGAATTAAATATTATTATATATGAGTCCAGGTGTGTTTGGTGACCTATTTTGAAAACCATGAGGTTAGTTCTCATATTTCACTCTTTTTAGTAAAGCACATTCTTGATATGTCAAAGATGTATACATAAAATCTGACAATATGAAATTATAAGAGAAATGTAGTTTTCTATTATTTTATTATAAGATTGATATAACTTGGAGAGAAATTAAAAATTATGAGAGTTTAAATCTAAATATAGAATCAAAACTTATTTAATCACTATCCAGTATAGCAACAGACAATTATGATTACACCAAAATTCCCAGTGCCCTTCACCCAATGTCTATTGGTAAGTGTCTATTTTGGGAAAGATAATACCAACTCTATAATTTGTAACATTTGTTGGTTTTTATGTGGTGAATCCTATCTCTATGGGAAATTACAAGTTAGAAATGATTAGCAAACTATTAGAGGAACTGCTAAAAAACCTTATAATTGTTTGAAAGCTGGAAGGAGTTACTTCTATTCTCAACTTCAATGATTTCAGCCCCCTCCATCTCCCTGGAATTATCCAGCTTCCTGGTTCTGTGATAATCATGTCCTTGCTTTTCTTTATAATTTGGCAGCACACATATGCATATGAATACATGTTATATACATTCTGTAGTCCAATGCTCATGTACCATTAAATTTCATGTGTTGAAATTCTAACTCTCAAGGTGAAGAAGGTAGTAGGAGGTAGTGCTTTTGGAAGTATTTAAGTCATGGAAGCAGAGTATTCATTATTGGGATTAGTGCCCTCATAAAATAGACCCCAAAGAGCTAGCTAGGTCCTTCCACAATGTAAGGATGGCAAAAAGGCATCATCCATGGCTCAGGAAATGGACCCTTACTAGACATTTAATTTTAGAATCTCAGCCTACAGAAATGCAAGAAATGTATTTTTTGTGTTGCTTGTATTTTTATGTTTTGTCAGTCCAAATGGACTAAAACTGTGAGTGAGTGTGTATATTTGTGTGTCTGTGTTCCTGAAAAGTACAATGTAATTTTGCCTACTTTTAAACTATATGTAAATTGTATCATATTATGTATTAATTTGTACATTGTTTCTTTTACACTATAATACAGTTGCAGAATTCACCTGTGCTGTATTATAGCTCTCCTTCCTACATTTAAGATGTGCTGTATTTCATAATTTGTGAATGTACCACAAATTGTGTATCCTTTCTCTTACTGGACACTCAAGAACAATGCTGCTATGAGTATGCTTGTTCATGTCTCTTGGAGCACATTGACAAGAGTTTTGGGGATATATATGGAAAGGAAAAAAATTACTTAATAGTAACTTCTTACCCAAAATGTTTATCGATTCACTTTCCTATCATACAATAGTAGAAGAATTTCTGTTGTACCACATCGTCCCTAATTCACCAGTACTTGATTTTGTCAGGTTTCTTTTTTTCTGAAGAGGGAGTATTTGTAATGGTACATCATTGTGGTTTTTAACTTCTAAGATTACCAAGTAAACCAATTCTTTACATTTTTTCTTTTTTTTTTTTAATGCTAATATAAGATTTTTCTATTATTTAAATTTGTCTTATAATAAATGATTTACTATGTATAGCTTTTGAACATTCTGAATACACAAATATAATTTTCTATTACATGTTTTGCAAATGTCATCTACTCCACAATTTATATTTTTCAATTTATTTATGATAACTATTCATAAATAGAAGTTCTTAATTTATCAAATGTTTCTATTATGTTTTAAGAAATCCTTTGCTGTCATAAGGAGAAAAATCTATTCTCCCAAGTTAGTTCTTAAAATCTTGTAGCTCTGCCTTTTCCATTTATGTTTTTAATTCAATGTAGTAATGGATATTTGTAGTATTGTGTATGGTCAGAGCACAATTTCATTTTTTTCTAATGAAAATTTATACATTAATTATTATTCTATCCAGTAATCTCATTTTAACCCTTCATTGGATTATTACTGTATATTATCAATGTTTTTTAGGTATGTGCATCTTATTTTGCTCTTTACCTCTTCCATGTAACACTGTAATTCAGGAGCATGTTTCTTATGACTGCATTATATCATTGAGAATGTCCTTCTTCTGGATACATTGGTAGACTGATTTTTATTTTGCTTTCATTTTTAAAGATAGTTCTGCTTATTATAGTATTTTGAAACTAGTTGAGGTTGGCATTTATTTCTAATTCCTGATGGTAGAGAAGTCAATTGTTTAACTTGTTTCCTTGAAGTTAATTTATCTTCTCTGACTACTTTCAACAACTCCATCTTTTGTATGCTTCAGAAGCACTTTGATGCATCAGGGTATAGACTAATTTATACTTCTTGCTTCAGGTGTTGGGATTTTTAAGTTTATGTAATGTAGAGTATTCTGAGTTAGTAACTCCTCAGATATAATAACTGTCACATTTTCTTTTTTTCTTTCTGTAATTGTGACTAGATAAATTATAGAACATTTTACTCTAGTCATCTCACCTGTTAATCTGCATCTATATTTTCTATGCTGCATTCCAATTGTTTCTATTAACTTATCATCCAGGGCATCTAATCTACTGTTAAAGAGCTCAGCAGTCCATTCTTAATTTAAATTGTCTTATTCTTATAATTTCTAGCATTCTTTTGTACAATTTTTCAAATTTCTAAGATGCTTTTATACTTTCCTATTGCTGGATATATTTTTTGGTTTGTCTTTTAATTATTTTGGGGGGATGAGGTAGGATTAGAACTTGAACTCAGGGCTTTGCACTTGCAAAGTAGGTACTCTATCACATTTCCAATCTATCAGTCCATTTTGCTCTGTTTTTGTTTTTCTTTTTCTTTTCATTAGAGATGGAATCTTGCAAACTCTTTGCCCAGGCTGACCTCAATACATAGTCCTCCCAATTTCAGTCTCCTGAAGTAGGTAGGTTGACAGATGTGACCCACCACTGCCCAGCTGGGTTTTAATTTTTTCACATGGTAAGCATAATTATTTTATGATCTATGTCTGACAATTCCTGTATTTTGGAGGTTTACTCATAGAATTCTTTCTACAACTTACAGCTTTCGCTTGCTTTGAGATGCTCAGTTACTTTACAAATTTATTCGGTCCTAGAATAAAGGTTCTGTCATCTATAAAACACTTAGATTTGCTTTTACCAAGTCCTTGCAACCATCCCCGACCAGGGAAACTTCCAGCATTCAAATAAAAGAAGTTTTTGTGGCACATCCATGCTAAGATTGACTGATCATTATAGCATATTGTGGATTTTCCTTCCTTTCTGCTCTGCTCAGATTTCAATAAAATTTCCTCCATAACAGGGAGAAAGGAAAGACCTCCCTTTTCCACACTTAAGCTGAAGTTGTCTTTGTCATGCTGCCTTAAGCAGGGAAACCTAAGAATCCATCTTGAGTGGATCCAGGATTTGTTTTTTGTCTTCCTCTTCCCACAAGGCCTTGAGAAATGGATTTCAGTTTCTCCTGCCTCCACATGTACCCTAGAGACAGGAAAAAAAATAAAGTTTTCAAATCCTTCTGAATTCTTTCCTCTATCTAGACTTTTGTCCTGATCATGACTTACTGTCTTTATTTTGATACTTAAAGGAATATTTTCACAACTACATTTGCCAGCACATTTACTACTTTTCACAAGAAGTAGTTGTTCAATACCTATGGAATTTAAAAACATAAACTTCAAATAATTTTCTTAAAGGTAAAAAGGATTTTCTGAAACCCACATACTATGAACAAAAAGTCTGATAAATTTGACTTCTTATAATTTTTAAATCTTCTGTACCAAAACCATTAAAAAGAACATTTAATCAACTCCTTTTCTTTTAAATAATTTGTAGTGTAGAAGTTTTAAACTTTGCCATCAAATATATACATGTATGTATATATCTATGCTAATATACAGACATATATATAAACACAAATGTATATGAAAATCAATTAGAAACTAAATGCTTATAAATAAAGATATTATCTAAGACTACACAAAAGAAAGAAAGGAGGAAAACAGGGAGCAAGCAAATGGACAAATAAGATGTAAAATAAAAGCTTAGGTTTGACCATGGTCAAAGCAGTACACTACAAAAATGAGTAATACTACATCATCAAATGGAAAAAATTAAAAAGTGAAGAAGTTGTTACTCTTACTTGTTTCAGAAGTGTGCATTGGTATAAAGTTCTAGAAATAAAATTTAAAATAATTACCAAACTGTTAATTACACTAGGATGTTTACCTAGCTTTGTTATTTTAGGAATTTATTTTATAGATACAGATACCTGAAAAAAAGATATATGTACCAGAATATTTTCTAGTATTGCTTAATAGAAAAAACTGGAAAGAACTTAAATGACTGTCTAAGGGAAATGAATTAAATATGTGGCTGCCTATGCTTAAAATTATTACGAAACCATTTCTAGAAATTAAATTGTCTTTTTATATTCAAATGTGGGGAATTTTCAAGATAGATTGAAATATTTTGTTTTTTAAAAGATGAGAAACAATACATACAAAGTGGCCTTTAAAAAAATATTCTGAAAAGATACATGAAAAGCTAGTAGAAAAAGTTTTCAGGTTGAATCAGGCATCTGCTGATGAAAATACCTATTCACTATAAACTTATCTATACTTTGTGAACATTTTGTGCCATGAACACATATTACTTCTGTAACAAAACTCTGTTTAGAGAAAAACTAGAAATGTATGTGATAATTTATTCATATAAATAAATGTTCAATATAATCCTAAAAGTCATTTATACAACCTCACCTCTTCATCATGCTTCATTAGTAACTCTGCTTTCAAAGAATATTTAATAATACCTAAAATACTCATAATGTAATGTGAAAAAAACAGTATATACATATATGTAATGTGAATTAAGTATCATAAAAGTAAGAGGCAAGCAAATATATACAACGTAATTGACAAAATACCTCAAAACATATTTGAATGGTAACAATTTTTATTTCCTCTTTTATTGTTTTCTCTATTTTCAAAGTTTTCTATAACTATAACCTTGTTTTACAATTGTAACTATAAAATAAATATAAATAACTATAAAAATTTTAATAACTATAAAAAACAAAATATTATTATTGTGATTTTACATATGAAGGTTTGGAGCCATAAGAGAGAGCTCAATAAAAAGTTACGTCACTCTCCCTTGGAAAGATGTTTTCTGGGTTTTTTTTTCTTTCTTTTTTAAATTTTATTGTTTTTCATTTACTCACATGTATATACACTGGGCCACTCTTCCCACCCCCACCAACACCCACCCCCCACAACCTCCCCACTGCCCTCTTCTCCAATTTTGTTGAGGAGAACACATAAGAGATAAGAAAGGCATAGCATCTTTGCTAGTTTGAGATAAAGATACTTACACAGAGAGATTCCTAGCACTGCTTCCATGCACATATGTATTATAATTGGCATTGGTTCATCTCTGCCAGACCTTTTCACTGCTTCTTGGTCCCTTTCCCTTACTGGCCTCAGCCACTTTAAGATTACTGTATTCGCTCCTCTACAGTGAGCACATCAACTACATTCAAGTTTTAGGTTTCCTTCCCTTTTTCTATTCTTCCCATGAATATTCTCCCCTTAGTTTGCGACCCATGTCCAATAATATTACTTCATTTGTTTCAGGTCTACAATCTGCATATGAAGGAAAGCATGGGATTTTTGGCCTCTTGAGCATGGCTAACTTTGCTTAAGATGATGATCTCCAGTTCCATCCATTTATTTGTGAATGACCTAGTTTCATTCTTCTTTGTGGCTGAGTAAAATTCCATTGTGTATAAATACCACATTTTCTTAACCCATTCGTCAGTAGTGGGGTATCTTGGGTGTTTCCATAGCTTGGCTATTGTAAATAGTGCCACAATAAACATGGGTGTGCAAGTGCCTTTGTAGTAACCTGGATCACATTCCTTCAGGTATAGCCCTAGGACTGGTATTGCTGGATCATGTGGCAGATCTATGTTTAGTTTTTAAAGAAGACTCCATATTGTTTTCCAAAGTAGTTGTACTAGCTTACATTCCCACCAGCAGTGTATGAGGGTTCTTTTTTCCCACATCCTTGCCAACATTTGTTGTTTGTGGTGTTTTTGATGTTAGATATTCTAACAGGAGTGAGGTGGAAACTCAGTGTGGTTTTGATTTCATTTCCTTTATGGCCAGGGATGGTGAGCAATTTTTCATGTGTATTTTGGCCATTTGGATTTCTTCCTTTGAAAATGCTCTGTTTAGTTCAGTTGCCCACTTCTTTATCAGTTCATTGATTTGGGGCGAGTTTATTTTTTGAGCTCCCTGTATATTCTGGTTATTAGTTCTTTGTGTGATGTATAGCTAACAAAGATTTTCTACCACTCTGTGGGTGATCTCCTCAATTTAGAGACCATGTCTTTTGTTGTGCAGAAGCTTTTTAATTTCATGTAGTCCCATTTGTTCATTCTTTTTCTTAGTTGCTGGGCTGCTGGAGTTCTACTGAGGAAGTCCTTGACTATGACCAATGCTTCCAGAGAATTCCCTGCTCTTTCATATACTAACTGCAAGGTTTTGGGTCTGATATTAAAGTCAGTTAGCCACTTTGAGTTGATACTAGTACAGGGTGAAAGGCAGGGATCTAGTTTGAATTTTCTGCAGGCAGATAATCACTTTTCCTAGCAAAATTTGTTGAAGAGGCTATATTTTCTCCATCGTATGTTTTTGGCGACTTTGTAAAAAATAAGGTGGGCAAAGCTGCGTGGATTCATATCCAGGTCCTCTATTCTGTTCCACTGGTCTTCATATCTGTTTTTGTGCCAGTACCATGCTGTGTTTATTGCTGGCTCTGTAGTATAGTTTGAAGTTGGGTATTGTGATACCTCCAGCATTGCTCTTTTTGCTTGGCTTAGCTGTTGGTGGCCTTTTGTGTTTCCAAATGAACTTAGGGTAGAGTTCTCAATCTTTGTCATGAATGTCATTGGAATTTTGATGGGAATTGCATTGAACATGTAGATTGATTTTGGTATTAGAGCCATTTTTACCACATTGATTCTGCCAATCCATGAGTATTGGAGATCTTTCCACCTTCTATAGTCTTCCTCGATCTCTTTCTTCAGTGGTTTGTAATTCTCCTTGTAGATGTAAATCCTTTGTTAAGTTTATTCCTAGGTAGTTGATTTTTTTTAAGGCTACTGTAAATGGAGTTGTTTTCCTATATTCTTTTTCAATTTGTTCATGGTTGGTGTATAGAAAGGCTACTTATTTTTATAAGTTGATTTTCTCTCTTGCTACATTGTTGAAGCTGTTTATGGTGTTTAGGAGTTTTGGGGTATAGTTTTTTGGGTCTTTGAGATATAGGATCAGATTGTCTCCAAATAGAGATACTTTGACTATTTCTTTACCTATTTGTATTCCTTTTATTTCTTCTTCTTGCCTTATTGTTTTGGCTAGGAATTTCAGAACTATGTTGAATAGGAGTGGGGAGAGTGGGCATCCTTATCTCGTTTCTGACTTTAGGGTAATGGTTTCAGTTTTTCCCTTTTGAGTATGATGTTGGCTGTAGGTGTTTTCTGTTTTAAACATAACAAAAACCATACAAATATTAGTAAGTAAAAAGTAAAGTTGTGGAACCAGAAAGTCTCACATTTAGATCTTCCAATGAGCAAACTTACTTAGCTCCAAAGTCTTGACTTAAGAACAGTGATGCTTATATAGTTGAAATTATGATTCACTCATAACTGTTGTAATGAGAGCACCAGAAATCTCTTCCAGGTTCAGGATGAGCACACTGAAAGATAAATGGGAGGGGCTGAAGTGAATGAAAGATGATAGCAATGAGGGTCATTTCAAAGAAGAATGATGCATGTCTCTTTAAAAGAGGAATATGTTCTGATGTGTATGCAACTGTTTTCTGTCTGCCCAAAGAAGAGAATACTTGATTATAAACTATCAAATTAATATCTTTCATAATAGATGTGCATATGAACATATTTTTTGACTATTAAAATGAAGAAGAAAATGAAAGAGGTAAAGATATTGAAATAAAATTAAAGTAGAAAAAATATATGCATCATTCCTGACTCGAAAAACAGTCATAACTAAGGATGTGACTAAGTAATTGTATGATATAGTAAGCTAAAGAGTCATACAGTACATTCTCATTCTAGTTGGAACTATCATAGTTTTCCTACTTTGTTGGTTTATAATTATGTAATACATAATATGTACACTACTGAAGAAATATAGCCCTATGCACACCAAATATATTTGTTCTCTCTCTGACTCTCTGTCTCTGTCTGTCTGTCTCTCTCTCTTTCTCTCTCCCCTGCCTCTCCAATGCTAAATAGTTCCTAAACAAAAATAGGCCACTTTATTCATTAGTTTTCATCACAAGGTCTAGTGAGTACCCTTCAGCAAGATTAGATTTGTGAATTATTATTAAACAAGTCAAAAATATTTTCTTTTAATCTGTAACTATAAGCTTGTGTAATTTTTCAAGTATTTATGAAAGAATGTTCTTTTTTTGTTATTTTTAATTGCATCTAGTTGTTTTCCATGAATTTTCATATGAAATATCATTAATCATATATTTTTTTGACAGCTCAATTGCTTGCATGCACAGAAATTGTTTGAAGCTTAATGCTTATACTCATTACCTCCTTCAGGGAAGTTTTAAGACAATAAGCATCTATCCACCTGAAGAAAAAAATTCTGTCTTCAGTCTGATGAGGGCTCAATGAGTATTTGAGACAGAGAGTCCCTACGATGAACAAGCCTGGGAGATGCCTAACTCAGGTTATTATGTCTTTGAAGATTGGCTTCTTGCCCCTTGAGAAGGGAATTTCAGGAAGCATGTCAGTCCAAACCTCACATTTTCCAAGTCAACACTAAATCTTTCTATGAATTCATGAAAATAGCTTATTTCTTATGTATTCTTCATTATATACATTGTAATGGACCAATACGTTTTGAAAGTATACCTCCACAGTTAAATTAATCATTTACTCTGCTTTTTTGCATTATCTATTTTTTTCTACTCTGAAATATTTGGAATAATCTAAAATGTATTTATTTGCTTTGTATACTGTTTATGATAACATTCAGCAAATATAGCTTCCCATTAACTTATGAATTTAATTAAACTTTTGCAATAAATGAATTCATTAATAAATAAAGTTTGAGATGGATGAATTAATTAATGATGAATGAGAACTTAAAACTAATAGAAGACATCAATATTACTCTTTATTCAGTGACTTTTAAATGAAGAAAATTATCAAATTGATCATTTTCTCTTGTAAGATTGCAAATGAGTCACTATTATATTTCTTCATGTGGGAAAATGAGTTTCAATGGAACTTTGAAAATGATCTGAAATATGAATATTTCATTTTTACATAGTGCTTAACTACTTTTAGTATGATTTACTTCTTTATTTTATTTTTATTTAGTACTTTTTGGCATAGTTAAGCAACTGTTTAAGCTAAAGTCATCTCATCTATGGATACGTACATTGTGATTCTCCAGCAAACTCTAATTTTATTTGGGGAAAATATGTGAAAAGTTACTATGTAAAACTAAAAATCAAATGGAAATATCCTTTTGGAAGCATAATATTTTTCCCCTTACAGTAATTAAAATAATTTTTATTACATACATTTCCCTCCTACTCTTAATGTAGCAATTATATTTAAGTATCAGAAAAGTTTGTTAAAAATATTTATATATCTAAAATTGACTTTCTGCAAATATGTAACCTAAAAATGTAGTAAACCTTGCATAGTTAATGTTTGTGCTAAATTGTCATGTATTATCATCAAAGCTAAGAATAACATTTGATAAGATCTCTATAATATCATATAAAAGTAAATAAGTATCCTTATAAGAAAAGGAAATGTAGCAAGTTAAAATAATTTAAAAGAGTTTGTTATGAAGACTTATCTGTGATTATAATTCTTGAATGTATAAAATCCTTCTTTTTTATTATAAATAAAATAAAATTAAAATTTAGAGTCTTGTTTTAAGATTACTTTAGTTTGTAT
Source organism: Castor canadensis (assembly GCF_047511655.1). NCBI lineage: Eukaryota > Metazoa > Chordata > Mammalia > Rodentia > Castoridae > Castor > Castor canadensis. Next base: position 136,079,369 of record NC_133391.1, read on the forward strand.
GATAGCAAAGGAAAGCATTAATGTTTGAAGCCAGTGCAGATCAATTTTTATTTTTGAAAACAGCTTCTCTATCAAACAGTTTTAAATTGTCAGAAATTTGAGAGTGTCGTTTATTTGTTTTATCTTGGCATTATTTGACTAATTTTCTTTTTGACATTTAATAGAAAGAAAAAGAAAAGAAATTAGTAGCATTCTAAAGCAAGATCTGATGTTTTCTACCTTCACAAAGAAACCATCCTGAGACCAAAGATGATTAGATGGTCACTCTGTACTTTGTACCTGTTTTCTCAGATACCTATAATATATTCACAGTTTGTAATGGTAGACTTCTAGTGTCATGATAAAATAAGAATGTTTCACATATGAGGAACTAGTACTTTAGAGAATATTAGGAAATAAAAGAAGCCAGGACTTTATCAGGCAAGCAGGCTATTCAACATTTCTAGAAGTGAACAATCGATCACATTATAGAATACCCATTGTGTACAAAATATTATTTTCATGTATTTCTATCAGGGGTTTGCTTTTAAGAGAAAAAAGACAATTTGAAGTTTACTGTGGATATTTTGGTTTCACAGAAGAGCCTTCCTATAGAATCACATTAACACGATTTTGTCTTTGACTATTACCTCTAAGAGAGAAAGCTATTTTCTCAATTCAGGAAAAGATCCTGCTGATAAATGCATAGCCTACATGATAACAGCAAACCCAGCTGGATTTCTCTTTGGGAATCTCAGTACAGGTGGGTCTTTGTTAATGTGAGTTGCATCAACTTATAACAAAGACAAAATCAGCCATAAAACACCAAAAACTTCATGGGAATCTATAAACTAGCTATAATGGAAAGGTACATGGATCTGTAGAAAAAAACTAATTCTTTCAAGTGAACAGACTGCTGTTTGAGCTTAGGTAATAATTTTTCTGGATTCAAGGGGGAAAGATAAATAATTACTATTGAAAATCAATTGTTTAAAAATGGAGAAGGAGAGGGGAAAAGACAAAAAAGATTTCTTCTGCAACAAAGATGTTATTGGAGTTATAATTTTTGTAGAAAGCTACGCTTTAGTCTTTGCCCCCAAAACCTTAATTTTTATCCATTAATAATACCTTGAATTAGTATTTAGTGACAAGTATGTTGGTTTAATACTAATCATACTCTCTCAAAGTTCCCAGCTCTTAAGGACACTGTACACGTTGTCTGGCTCAAGCTTAAACCATGTGTGGTGTTTCCAAAATGACAACTAATGAACCAAAGAGATGCTCTTAAGGATTGAATTTAAGCAATCAAGTTCAGTGGTTTTCATTACTGATATCTAAATCACTCTAAATAATAAGTTGTGCTAACAGCTATGGGCATGAGAAGTTACTGTTACCCAGTAACAGGTATATGAAGTTTTACACAGGACCTGCTTTCAAACACTTTCACAAAGTTACTCAGTATATGGGAGATAAAAATCTTCTGTATTTTAGAGATATATTAATCAATCTAATAGCAAGGAAGTCCTGCCTAGGGAGGGCAGGTTGGAGGGCAGGTTGGTGTCTGTGGGAGAGTGGAGGAAGTGGGGGAAAGGTGTAAGAGGGTGAACATGATGCAAATACTGTGTACACACATATGTAAATGGAAAAATGAGACCTGTTGAAAGTATTCCAGGAATGGGGAGAGGGAGGGATAAAGGAGAATGAAGGACGAGATGAGTCCAAGTATGATGTAATTGATACATTGTAAGAACTTTTGTACATGCCATAATATACCCTCACAAAGCACAATAATAAAAAAATTAAAACTATAATTTATAAGATTTAACAATTAGCATTTTTATTCTAGTTCTGACTATAAATGCTAAATGGGAAAGCCACCAAAGATGCTCATATCCCAAGAACAGCTATTGCCTAATAAGAAACTCTCAGAAATCATACAGTTTTCATTATACAAAATTAAGGGATTTGTTAAACTCTTAAACCAAAGGGTTAAAATGAAGTCCCCTGGTACAGGAAAGTATTTTTAAGCCACTGGTTGTAAAACCTGAGAACTACCTGTCCTTTTCTCATCTACTTGCTATCCAACCTACTCAGCTACCTGTGTAAAAATTAGGTAATTTTGCCCAAATGTTTCTTGATGTTTAGAAGAAGTGGAAATTTTAATCTTAATTTTGAAATTTTCAGGTTTCAAAACTGTGCTACAATAATTCTCAATGTTTCTTTCATTTTCATCACAGCTCCTTTTTGTAGATTGAAAATTAATATAAATTGATCCTCAATTTAATATTTTTTGTAATACTTAAAATATGCTTTCACTTAGCAATATTATTTTTCTATTTATTTATTTATTTTGCACTTGAGTATCAAGGAAATTTTTCCTGCTTATGAAATTACCAGAGATTTTTTTCCCCCGGTGTATTCTCAATCATTTAGTGCAGGCATCTGTCACTCTGCTATGTAGCAGAATTTATGTTTATATTTTGCATCCTAGATGACACATGTAGCAGCATCAGTTATCTGGAAACTGTAGGTCATTGGCTGATATGTTCCTTACTGAGCACAGAAAAGTCAATGTACTGAGTACTGAGCACGGACAAACTTTTGACTACTTTCCATGAAGAAAGTTTTCAGACTTGAGAGAGAAGCATTCTCTACATTCAGTAGATGGTCAGGCTATATGAAAAGTTACTCATTGTCAATGGAGTATTTCAACCAAAGTGTTCATGAACGTCAATGACGTGAAAAAAAGCTGTACAGATGACTGATCACTTTTCACCAACCATACACATGTATGTCTCTTAAATGAACCTTTCAAAATTTAACCTACAAACAATAAGAAGAATCTCACCTTATCTGGAAGTCAGAAGTATTATTTCAAATTCACAAAACAGTAATAGTGAGACAGTGTCTTTGTGAACTAGTATGCTCTTCCCCAACACGTTCCTTGCATGTAGATGGAAAGCTTTTTGCCTTTTCGAATTCCAATCCAATCCCATGCTTCCGTTTTTATGTTTCTTTTGATGTTTCCGATTTAGCAAATAATGTGATTTTGACAAGTTTAGAGGATATGATGCTTCAAAAGGTTTTATCTTTCTAAATCACCATAGTTTTTATGGAATACTATTGACATCTATAGGCTGCAAATCTCTGAATAGCCACAATCAAATCATCAGAAATATGATTGAAGTGTATCAGTAACCATAAAAATATCATGGTATTTTATCAAAATACTGTGGTTGTTAATAAAGCAGTAATAGAAGATACACATATGTATCATAATATTGCATATTAGACATATATAATTCACAGTGTTTTAAATATCAATTGTATGCAATCACTGGAGAACATCTCAAATCTTATATAAATACACCAGTTATATGTCCTGTATACATATATACATAAAATATATTAAAATACATATTACAATCATTGCAGCAAATACCAAATAGTACACAAATTCACCAATTATATACCATCCATATGTATATACAGAAACACATTAAAATACATATTGAAAAATGATTCATGGCATTGGGAAAAAGAACATTTGAATCCCGACTGCTTATGGTTCAAACTTAGAGTCATCAGTTGGAACCTCATTGATCTTGAATTCTTTGAAGTATCTCATCCTCAAACTTATCTTTCTCAAATGGGGACAATAATACTGATATCTCAAGGTTGATGAAAGAACTGAATGATAGCATACATGTAAACATTTAATCTTCCACATTCAGATAGCAAGGACTCAGTAAAAGTGGGCTACTGTAATTACATGTGTATATAATTTGTTCCAAGTAACAGATAAAAATTATAATCAAAGATTTTGTTTCCATGGCAATTAATTCAAAAGTGGTCGCTAAACAATTAAGCATAACATTCAACATTAACACATAGGGAACTTGGATAAAGCCAGGTATGATGACTTACACCTATAATCCTAGCAAATTGGGAGACTGAAGTCATGAGGATAGCGGTTCCAGGACAGCCCGGGCAAAAAAGTTCATGAGATCTCGTCTCAGCAGGAAAAACTGGGCATGAGGGTGCATGCATGTCATCCTAGCTGTGGGGTAAAATACGAGGATCATGGTCCAGGCTGACCCAGGAAAAAAGTGAGACTCTATCTCAATGGCCAGAGCAAAAAACAGGTGGAGGCATGCTAGAGCATCTGCTTAGAAAGTGAGATGTCCTGAACTAAAACCCATTACCAAAAATTTTTAAAAAACAGTAATTTTGCTATTTTATACTCATATCCTTAATAAAATGTTTTAAGATACTGACAAATTTTTAACTATCAATCAGCTTAACAAAATGCAAATAAATAACAGACAGGATAAAGAAAAAAGTCAGTAAGTACACAGTGGGCATAGCAGCACATGCCTGTAATCCCAGCACTGGAGAGCAGTGAGCTCAAGAGTTTGAGACCAACTTGGGCTGCCATAATGAGTTCCAGTTTACATAGTGAGACACTGTCTCAAAAAACAAAAAAGAAAAATGAAAAAAGAAAAGAAAATCAATAAATACATGAAAGAAAAAAAACCCTCAAGTAGTTGCTGTATTACTCTTATATTAAAGTAGAATTGTTTTGCTACTGAATTTTGCACTTTCTTTTTTTTTATTTTGTTGTTTTAACATTTACTCACATTTGTATACACTGTTTGGGCCACCCTCCCCTCCCCCCTTTGTGCTTTGTAGAATCTATCTTTTCATAAATGCAGAGTCAATATATTACAAATAATTTTTACTTTACTTTTGTCAATGGTTATAAACCTAAAGAGTTAAGAGGTAAGGAAAGAAATGACTGTAATGATAAGGTTGTTACTCAAAATCACTAGTGTACTGACTCTGCATTCTGCATTGTAAATATAACGTGTTCTAAATTTAACTTGGCAAATACAAATTACAAAAATAATGCACACCCTGCATAAATATTATTTACAAATATTTCTTAGTTTATACTTTCCTAAGATGTTGCTTGAGGACAGGTTAAATGTAGCATTTAATTACTAATTGCAGAATATCATGTTTATAAAATATGATATCTATGTTTTTTTACCTGGCCAGAAAAGTGATCATCCATTTGTAAGATCACAGTGCTTGAATTAGCACAGGTTCATCATTTCTTTTGCAAACTAACAAAAACAAATCAACTATCTAAAAAAAATTAGAATCCTCCAAAAAATGCTATGGTTCTATGAAATCTCTTTTCTTGTTCTCCTGAATATTGATATAAACATGTATTTTCTATTTTTAAAAAATTACATTTTCCTTTGGAAGGAGAAGCAGAAATTCTTTTCCTCAAGACCATTCTGTCTCCAAAAACCACTGACAAGATCAACATGTCTTTTGCAGGCTTTCCCCAAACCTAAGTGTTTGAAGTCTGCTCTCACTTATGCTGTAGGTAGAGGATTTATTCTTCTCTTTGGAATAAATGGTAATAAACAGCATTTGAAAAAAATGAATTTTGTTTTATAAAATGTCAGTGGGCTGTAATTGGAAGTTAATAGCTTTACATTTCAAATGTATCACCAGGAGAGCATTTTCTCCACTCTGTCTTACCACATCTCCATCAGCGATGGTTTGGCTGACTGGTCACCAAGACTTCATTTCATAAACACAAATGCCTCTGGGAGGTATGAATTTCCCAATATCTATTTTCTATATCATGTACAATATTTTCTTTCTTAAGAACAACAGACTGACTTATAATAATCTGTTTTGACAGTGGTTACATATAAACACTGTGTTAAATATTTTAAGTCATGAGAGAGTATGGACATATGGATACAGTTGTGTAGGTCTTGTGTAATTATATGCATTATATGATTTCCTATTGTTGGAGACCATCTTCTATTCATTTAATAAGGCTTTTGCAAATTGGCAGATAGCATTTGGTTTAAAATACACACAGGATATTTGCAATGAAAAAGGAAAAAAAAAAGTCCTCTGCCTTTTCTCTGGTGTAGAGCAATTTGTCAAGTAATTAGCCAACCTAATTAAATTTTTGTAGCACTAATCAAACGAATATGCTAAAATTTTCTTTGCACAGCCAGTTTGCTGTCTGCTTGCATTTAACTTGATGGTTTGAAAGGGGCCCTACTCTGTCTGCCACTCCACTTAATAACCTAATTTGCATTTTATATTGGTAAATCAAATTAAGCACCAGTGGCTTTTAGTATGATTGACTGTGGTCAGGCCTGTTCAGATGGGACTTTTTCACAGAAAATTAGGCACATTTTAATATGACTAAGGCTGTGCTTTCTGTGTTCAGCAAACTGCATTCATTCAGCTAATTAAAAGTGCTCGCCTCCCCCACCCTCTACATATGATAGATTTATCCAGCTGGTGTGTCCATTTTCTTTTATAAAATTTCTTGTTTGAAGTTTTTATTCTTAAATATAATAAGATTGTCTAAGCAACACTTCAAATCAATCTGCTTGCAGTGTACAAACAATACTTTGTTAGAAGTGATTGCATTGAGAGGTGGGTGAATGTTTGTAAATACAGATCCATATGAGGGCTTCTAGGTTTTGATTATTGTGGGATCTTAAATTTAGACAATTTTCATTTGTTGGCATATTAGTAGTAACCAAAGCAGATGAATTGTACCTTATGCCATATTAAGGAAAATTGCTGTACTATTTATTTATTTGTAAGAGAACATTTACATTTTTAATGAAGAAGAAAATATAATTAATACAAATTTCAGAACCTCCCTAGAACCAAATAGAAGCAAGATTCATTCTGTAGTTAACAATGTATTTCATAATAAGTGAATATTTCTCCATTCCATTAATGGGAAAATGAGAGAGAGTAAGATTAAATGACTTGTCCATTAATGTAAAGAGCACTAAGAGTTTATTCTAATTTTCATGACTTTCAATCTGCTCTTTTCCACATCTCACAGTCCCTTTGAATACACTCTAGTACCAATCACTTTGTTTCCTAAATGACAATTTATAAATACACCACCTAGAAAAACTACAAATCTCATTGGAATTTTAGGCTCTAAAATAATGGAAAAACTTATTCTTTACACCTATTTCTTACTAGACAATATGTATGTTCAGTCGTAGGATTGCCAAGATCTAGTTCTAAGATTTTTAAAATATGTTTGATCATGCTGTAAACAACAGAAACAACAAAAGTTCCATGCATGCTAAACATTTACTTGTCTGAAAATAGATGAAACTAATGTTCTAAACACCATTAGTTTAGACTGATTAATCTGAGTCTTTGCCAAGTGAGTAAGAAACCCTTCTTACACTTGGAAAACAACACTCTTTAGCTTGAGACTTCCTTATAGTTGTTTATATAAATTTCAGAAGCTTTGGAAAGGTCTAGAATGATGTACAGATGCAGTGCCCTAAAAGTGGACAGCAAAATTAGAGCCGAAAACCTGAAATGAAATGAGCTCTATTGCCTCATCATTACTTTGTGCTCTGCCTTTTGCTAACAGAAGTTCAAGATAAGTACACCAACTAATACCATGCTCCAACTATCTTAAAACCAATCATTAAGATAAATCTTTAATTAAATAGAGAATTAAGATTATGAAAGAGATGGAGTCAAACATGTCAATTGCCAGAGGCACATTTGGATATTCTGTTTTACTTTAATTAAGGTAATGGGGCATTTGTTCTGAAACCTCAGTTCAGTCCATTAAAAAAAAAAAAAGAGTCACAATTCTGAAAAAGGAAAAAAAAAAGTAAGAGATTATCTAATGGTAGTATTTGGCTTAAAGGAGGACTGGATTTCAACTCCTGAGTCTCTCAGCCCCTCATAGGTGTGGCTTTCAGAAGTTCTTCCTGAAGACTCTATGCCCTTTGCCTTGCCAGGAAAGAAGTTGCTGATACTATTTTTCTTGATGAATTTTCTCACAGACTTAACCTTATCTATATTTCTCATGAACCACATAGCTCCAAGTACTTTGTTCTTTTTCATAGGTGGTATTGTCATGTCTTTGGGCATCTTTCTATTCATGTGAATTGCTATGCTAATATCTTTTTAAATTTTTTAGGCTACAATTGCATGCAATGCTCTTAAAATTTCTGAAGAAAGACATCATAATATGTTGTGTCAGGTACATATTAAAATATTACATCGTTATATAAGTTAAATAGCAATTAAATATCAGTTCTTATGGCAAATGTGACTACACAACTTCAAACTCTCTCCATATTACTTATGTATATATCTGAACACACTGCTGATTAGCCACTCTAGAATAGGCCTCTATTCATATTTAACAATTACCATGCATTCTATTCTTTCTCTAGGTTATTGATGCAAAATTGTACTCATTAGCCATATAAATTTGTTAAAATCCTTACATTCCTCACTAAATATTTTCAAATGTTTATAATTGTAATTCTTATAGTTGCAGTTGTTTTTGAGTTTAAAGGAGATAATTGTTGTTGTTGTTTTGTGACAGGGTATCCCCATGTAGCCTAGGCTTGCCTTGAAATCTCATTTCTCCCACTTCAGCTTCCCAATATTACTATTGCAGGCATGCGCCACCATGCCAAGCCAAGAGAATATATTTTAAGATAAGATAATATACAATAAATACATAGGAGAATACTTTATGTTTGTTATTTAAGAAAATCTAGGCAATTGAAAAGATTAGTTTGGAGAGGAGCAGCTTTTAAAGAAGATGACAAGTTCAATTGGCTAATACTCTGATAGCACTTTGATAATCTCAGTTATTAACAAAGAACATCAAGTCTATCATGTATTTCCCAATATAAATCCACTGATTTATATTTTCCTAATTCCCATAGTCATTTTTGTCCACTTTGTGTCCTAACCCATTGAAAATATTTAATTTGGGGATTGGCTATTCACCATAGATCATATATTGCATTAAACAATTTTTGCATGATTCTAGTTCATAAAGTCATCCTTACATTTCTGAATACCCTAAGTTATGCAATAATGAAAATTCTTATTACACAATTATATCAACAATGCACTAAATTTTAAACATTATATTCTATGGTTTTGTTCAACTTTTAATTTTAAAATGCAAACATTCACAAAAAGTTATAAAGAGTATAAGAGATACCACTTACCTTTCACCCAGTTTGCTGTCATAGTTAAAACTTATTTAATAATAGAAAATGGTTGCACAAGAAGTGATTAAACCTTATGTACATTGAGAAACTGGAAAACTGAAATTGGGAAGATGTATGTATAGTTCTATGTCATTTTATCATGTGTTCAGCTTCCTGTGAACACTGACAGACAATATACAGCAAGGCAGAGCTTGTGCTTAGCATACTGGAGGCCTTGGTTCCATGCTCAGTGCATGTACACACGTGCACACACAATACATAACAATTTTATCAACGTGAAGTTTTTCCCTTGGACTACCTCATTACATTCACAGCTACCTGTGTCACTTCAGTCCCCACCTGCTCTAACTCATGGCAATCCCTAGTCTTTCCTCTGTCTCTATAATTTCGCCTTTTCAAAAATGTCATATAAATTGACTTACACAGCCTATGACTTTCTGAGATGCATATTGTTTTCAATTAGCATAATGCCCTTGACATATGCCCTTGACATTTCTGAATATCATCACATACCAGAATTTGTTTAAGCATTTACACATGAAAAGATGTTTGTTATTTTTCTAGTTTGGCGCTATTATAAACAAAAGTACTATGAACATTCACATATGTGGTTTTTATAGACATAACTTTTCCTTTCTCTGGAGTAAATGCCCAGGTTATGATTATAAGTGTAAGTTTAAATTTTAGAAAACTGCACACTGTTTTCTAAGGTTTCTATACAATTTAAAATTCCCAACTTTTCTACATCCTCACCACCATTTGATATTTTCACTTTTTAAAAAAAAATTTTAGCTGTTCTGTCCTGTCTGGGGGGTGGTACCAAGTGGGAGGGGGAGATTGTGGGGAAAGGGTCTGGGGAGTAAATATAGTGCCAATACTGTATACACATCTATATAAAAAGAAAAATGATACATGTTGAAACTATTCCAGGAATGGGGGTGGATAAAGGAGAATGGTGGAGGGGTGAATTTAAGTATCATACATTGTAAGAACTTTTGTAAATGTCACAACGTACCCCCACCCAACAAAACAGTAAAAAACATTAGCTGTTTTAGTAGGAGTTTGATAATATTGAGTTGTCTTGTTATACTTACCTAAAGGTTACTATTGTTAAGATATTTTCATATGCTTATTTTCTACCCATGTATTTCCTCTTTGGTGAAATGTCTCCATTTCTATCATAGTCTAATTGTGTTGTTTTCTGTTTTGTTTTGGTTTAGGGGAGCAAACTTGTCAGTAAAGGTATTAAACACTGGTCCTTATGCTTGCTAAGCAAGGGCTCTGCACTTGAGCCACACCTTAGCTCCATTTTTACTTTAGTTATTTTTTTTCAGATGAGGTCTGGGACTTTTGCCAAGTACCATCCTCTTGTACCTCCACCTCTCACACAGCTGAGTTTATACATGTGCACCACCATGTCCAGCTTGTTTGTTGAGATGGGGTCTTGCTGACTTTTGTTTTTGCCCAGGTTAGCTTCGAACTATGATCTCTCATCCCCATCTCCCACGTGGCTGTGATTACATATGTGGATCACCACACCTGACTTGTTTATTTTTTAATACAATCTTTTGAGAATTATTCTGTACAATCTAGATATAAGTTCCATGTTTCCTATATGGTTTGCAAATATTTTCTTCTCTTCTGGACCTTGTCTTCCTAAACAAGGTATTTTGCATAGAAAAAACTTTTAAATCTTGATGAAGACAATTTCTTGATTTTTTTTCTTTGGTAATTTTGGGGTCATGCCTAGGAATTTTTTACAAAGTTCTAGGTCCTGAAGATTTTCTTCTGTGATTTATTCTACAGACTTTATAATTATGGCTTTTACATTTAAATCTATATGCAGTAATATTATTGGACATGGGTCACACACTAAGGGGAGAACATGCACAGGAGGAATAGGAAAGGTAAGGAAATTAAAACTTGAATGTGGTTGATGTGCTCCCTGTATAGGAATGAATAAAGTAGTTTTAAACTGGCAGAGGCCACTATGGGAATGGGACCAGGAAGTAGTGAAGAGGTCTGGTAGAGATGAACCAATGTGGGTTGCAATACACAAGTGCATGGAAGCAGTGCTAGGAATCTCTTGGCATAGCCATCTTTATCCCAAACTTGCAAAAACTCTAAGTTTTTCTTATTATCTCTTATGTTTTCTCTTCAACAAAATTGGAGAAGAAGAAGGTAGAACAGGTTCTGCTTGGAAGGGTGGGGAAGGGGGGAAGAGGTGGGAGGTGGCCCAAACAATGTATACACATGTAAGTAAATGTAAAATTGATAATATGAAAGAAAGAAAATAAATGAATCTATGATCCACTTTGAGGTAGTATTTCATAAAATATGATACTTAATCCAACATGTTGTTTACAATTGGATATCCAATGTTTACAGTACCATTTATTGAAAAGATTACCCTTACTCAAGTTAGTTTTGCACTTTTTTGTCAAATATCAATTGACTCTAAGGGTTTATCTGGTTTCTGTATTCATTTCCTCTAATCTACTTATCTATCTATTTGCACAAAGTGTTTATTTCTACACTATACGCTGAGTCTTGAAGGCATATGGAGTTATCTTTCTTTTCTTTCAACATCATTTTAGTTATTCTAGATAATTTTAAAAAATTAAAAAAGTCTTTCCCATTTCTATAAAATGTCTTTCTAGGTTTATGATAAGATTATATTGCAACTATATATTAATTTGTGGAGAACTGACATCTTTACTATGTTGAGCCTTCCAATCTATACTCGTGGTATATAGCCCTTCACTTGTTTTGATCCTTGAATTCTTTTATCAACATTTCATACTTTTCAGCATGCAACTCCTGTGTATGATTTGGTCGACTTACTTCTAGTTAGTTTTTAAATTAGGAACTGAATAACCTTAAAAGCTATATGATTATTCAAGTAGGAATTATCTATTTCATATTGGGTTAGTTGTAAGAGTTTCTGCACTTTAAGAAATTGGCTCACATCTAAATTATGAAATTTATGTCTTGTTCACAGAGTTGTTCAGCATTCATTTACCCTTTTAATTCTAGTTTGTAGTAGTAGTCCTTATTTCTTTCCTGATAATGATAATTTTTGTCTTCTCCTTTTCTCTTTATCAGCTTTGTTTGTTGTGTTAGAGTTCTCCAGAGAACTAAAATAAACATGTTGTGTAAATATATCCAAAAAGATTTATTTTAAGGAATTGGTGCACACAATTGTAGAGCCTGGTAAATCCAAAATACGTAGGTCAGGCAAGCAGGCTAGAAACTCAGGCAAGAATTGACATTGCAGTCTTAAGTCCAAACACAGTCTGGAGGCAAATTCCTTAATTTGAGGACCTCAGTCTTTTCTCTTCAGGCCTCCAACTGATAGTTTGAGGCCTAGCCTTATTATGTGGAGTAATCTGCTTTACTAAAAGTCTACTGTCTTAACTGATAATTACCGCTAAAAATAGTTTCCCAGAAAACTGGTGTGTGAACAAAACTGGATTCCATGATTTAGCCAATTTGACAAATAAAACTAACCATCACAGTAAACAATTGTGAATTTCTCTGATCTTTTTAAAGAAATTGGTTTGTTTTTGTCAATTGCCTTATTTTCATTTTTACTGATTTCTCTGGCACCCTATCCACATGATTTCCTCTTCTTGCTTTGGGTTAATTTTGCTCTGAATATTTCTATTTTTTGAGATGGATCAGTAGTCAAGATATTTCTCTTTTCTAGAGTAAGCATTTAATGTTTGTTGCTTCCCTTTCAACACTGTTTAATTGGATCCAACAAAATTTGGTGTGGTGTATTTTCATTTCAGTTCAATGTATTTTTAATTTCCTTTTATACTGCCTCTTTGACCTATGGTTTATTTAGAAATATATTCTTTAATTTCCAGATACTTGGAGATTTTATTGTTGTGTTTCTGGTTTTGATTTCTATTACTCTTCCATTGTGACTATGAAGCAAGCTTTACATAATTTTAAATCTTTTAAATTTGTTACAGTTATAGATCAGAATATGGCCTATGTTGGTTATATGTTCCATACTTGAATAAAATGTATAGTTTGCTGTTGTTCGGTAGAATGTTTTATGAACATTTATTAGATCGTATCACAGAATATTATTACTGAATTTTATACCCTTACTTGCTTTTTATCTAGTTGTATTACCAGTTATTGAAGGGGGCATGTTGAAGGCTCCAAGCACAATTATACATTAGTCTCTCATCCTTTCACTTCCATAGTTTTGGCCTTATAAATTTTGTAGCAATGTTGCTTGGTTTATACACATTTCAACAACTATATTTCTTGTTGTATTGACCCCTAACCATTATGACTGTCTCTGTGTCTTGTAATTTGCTTTGCTTAGAAAACTAACGTAAGTCATACTAGCACAGCTACACATTCTTTTGTTGATTTTCACACTGTGTTGTCTTTTCAATTTTTTTACTTTTAACCTTTCTAAATCATCATACTTGAAGCATAGGTAGGTGATTTTTTAAAAATATAACTCAACTTATATATTTAAACTATTTATATTTAATAAAATTGTTGACATATTAGGGATGAAGTCTACTATTTCATTTTTGTTGTCTGTTTTTGTTTCATTTGCTTTCTTTTTCCTGCTTTCTTGTAAATACTAGAAAGCTTATTAGAATTCCATTTGACTTATCTATTATAGTTTTCAGTATATCTTTGTGTTATTTGTTTAACTACACATATATGATGTGTGCATATACCCACACATATGAGGGCATATATATATAGGCATATATATGATATGTATATGTTTATGTACACATGTATACATTCATATATAAGAATATAAGGAGAAAGTTGTATATATAAGTATATTTATATGTATATATCACCTTCTATAAGTGTCAATATTTTACCAACATTTAAAAATGTAAATATCTTGTTTCCTTATACACCACTTTACCTTCTGCATATATGAATTTTGTTTCAATTATCCAAAATGGCTTAGAAAACTCAAGAAGTATAGAAAAACCTATCGTAGTTTCACTCTTTAGTACTTCTTCCTGCCTAATGTTCTGATATTCCTCCTTTGATCACTTCATTTCTATTTAATGAAGTTTCTCTGACATCTTTTAGGGTTAATTAAATTTTCTGGCTACAAATTCTCTTAGTTCTATTTCCTCTGAGGTTATTTGTTTACCCTTAATTCTTGATGAATATTTTTATTATATATAAAAATCTGGGTTGATATTTTCTTTCAGCCCTTGAAAATTGTTATATGATTATTTCCTTCTATAGCCTCATGGTTTCTGATAAGGAAGAAATATGCCAAATTGTTTTCCTCCTCTAGGACAGAGATCATTTTTCTCTCACTGCTTGGAAGACATTTTCCATTTCTATACCATGCAAAAGTTTAATTATAATATGTTTTTACATAGAATTCCTTTTACTTTAGTTGGTGTTTGCTCAGTTTACTGGTTCTCTAGATTTGTGTCTAACAAAAATATGGTTTTGTCTATTACTTATTTGTATAGTTTTCATCACCACCCTCTTTTCTTTGTACTCAAGGACTCCATTGAAAAGAATATTAGATATTGTGCAAGAGGTTTGACAAGTTTTGGGAGCATTGTATTTTGTGTCTATATTTTATCTTGTGCTTAGATTGAGTAATCTCTATTTTTCTGTCTTCAGGTTCATTGTTTTTTCCTTTGACTCTTCCATTCTGCTACTGAGCCCATATGTCAAAGTTTTTATTTATTGTATTTTTTCAGTTCTAAATTTTCCATTTGACTATTCTTCAGATTTTCCATTTCTTTTCTAAATCATTCTACTTTTTGCTTTATTGATTTCAGGCACATGTCTAAACTGCTCTAAATTACCTGTCAGAAAAATTTAACATTTCTTATGTCTCAGTACTGACATTTACTGATTTTTTTCTCATTCCATTTGAGATTTTCCTTGTTTATGTTAAGATGGGTAACATGCAATTAAAACTTGAAAACGTGGAGCTTATTATGAATCTTTGGATCTTATTTAACTATTTGCCTTAGACTTATCTTGACAACACTCTGGGATGAGAAGTAAAGAAAGCCAGGAGTTATTGCCAAGTGGGTATGGAAGTTCAAGTTCCAATCTTAGCTTCCATTGATACCCATAAAAGAAGGACTACTAATTATTGTTGAAAAGAAGTATGAGTCCTTGGCTCGTACTTCCACTGATAGTACCTGTCTGACAGGAGGAAGAGGACCCTCATTTCTTCTTCCCATGTCTTCCTCTGACATGGTGGACAATGCCCTCATTATTGGTGGATGATGGTTAAAGTCTTGACTTTCCACCAGGCCTTGTCTAACAAGACACCGGTAAAGCAGGAACATTGTGCCCTTGTTATTTTCTTTTGGGGATGAAAGTTCAAGATCAAAATGTGCTCTCCACTGACAATGTCCTACCCAGATTCTTTTGTAGTTAGAAGGAAATTTGACCTAGTCCTGACCTAAGGAAACCTTCATAATCTCCTATGATGATAACAGTCAGTCATATGCAAAAGGCAGTTGACGATTCTGTCCTTTTGCTCTCTTGTATATTCTCTGATCCTCTTACTTGCTCTCTTTTGGCCCATTGCTCAACAGAGATGCTCAAAAACTCAACATTCAATTACCTTCTTTTTTCTGATCCATCTTAATAATTTATTTCCATATACAAGTTACCTCAAAAGATGTAACAATTACTTCTACAAATTTTTGTCTTAGGTAATTATTCAGTAGTGGAATTTACTACTTCTAGACCATACATTGTATGTATACTTAATTTCACCAAAATTTATAAAATGTTCCTCAGGAAGAATTATATCAGTTTATATTGTGATAGGCAGTTCATAAGAAATTGTTGTTTCCTATACTGGAAAAAATATTGACATTGAATTTCTAACTTATAATAATTGGATGGATATAAATATCTACATATAGTTTCAATTTTCACTTATCTGATTAGCTATGAGATTACTCATGTTTTCATGTATTTGCAAAGCATTTGGATTTTTCTTCACCTTTGACAATTTTTCTACTCATTTTCTTGGGGTTGTTTCTTATTGATTTATACAAATCATATTTAGGTATTAAACCTTATTAGTTATAGAACAATGTAAATGTTTTCTCAAAGCATGCCAATCATATTCTCAATGCTTCCTTTTTGTAGGAAACTTTTAATAAATAGGGTTACATTCCATAATAATAGTAAAAGTAAGGTATAGTAAACACACAAACTAGTATCCTAGTCATTTATTATCTTTATCAAGTTGTTTTTGTTGTTTCTGTTGTAGTTGGATTTTCTGGTTGTTAATTTGTTTTTATTTTGTTTCATTTTTGTGGACTTAGGTTTGAACTCACTGCTTTGCATGTGCTAGGCAGATACTCTATCACTTGAGCCACACTTCCTGCCCTTTTTACTTTCAGGCCCACACCACTGTGGCCAGCTATTGCTTGAGATTGGGTCTCACAAACTCCCACTCATGGCCACCTAGAACCACGATCCTCCAGTTCTCAGCCCTCCAAGTACCTAAGACTAGAGGCATGAGTGCCCAGCACCTGGCTTTTATCAGTATTTTGTACTGTAGATAATTGTATATTCTATTCTTTTATACTACTGGCAGCACAGCAGTGTGTTTTCACCAGTATCACCACAAACATGCAAGAAATGTTTTATGCTACAACATTGGCACAGTGCTTTCCTTTTTTTAAATAAAAGCCTTTAATTTTGATTAGATCAATCTTTCATTTTTGCCTTATGACATGTCTCTTGGTGTCTCATTTAAGAAATCCTTCACCCTAAAGTTCTAATTCTTTACAGTTTTACTTGGTCACATTTAATTTCTTAACTCACCTTAAATATGTGTTCCTATATGGTTACAGAATTTGCTATTCCTGTATAATGAGCTAGTCATCCCAAAATCATTGTATCTGTTGTTTTAGGTATTTTAGTGGGACAATACAAAAATAAGCAATTAGAGAATTTTTAAAAGCAAACAGACTAGTATATTAGGATAGTTGTAACTATTACAGAGAAATACAGCTTATAATTTTCAGGGTAATTAGCAGATATGTTTCTATTATAAGGACAAGCAAATACTTATCCTTCTACTACTTCATACCATTTCAGTAAAGATCACTGCATCACTTCATCTTGAAATTTTACATGTCAAAAATATGTGTGGAAAGTGAGTGGCAAATTTGGATGATTAAGCAGAAAAGGTTTAAAAGAAAACTTCTATTATCTATATAGCACATTTAAGACATGAATTTAGAATTTTATTTACAAAGACAATTACTTTCCTCTTCAACTTATTTTATTTATGTAGACCCAGACTCAAAGAAAAAACCTTTTATATGTCTATATGCACCAACTTTCTAATACCCTAAACTCCTTAACCACAGCCTAACGTTTTACTTCTAAAACTCAATTCCCTAGACATATTTTAGCCTTGGTAATAGAGTTATTTACCTGTACAGACCAAATTTTAAAGTCAAAAAGTTCATAAGAATTAGAAACTTCATAAGAGAAGAAACTATGCTAGTTATATATATAAATAGGTTTAAATAAAGATTTTGACTATAAAATGCAGTAATGAGGAAAAAAGTATTTTACTGCAATTATATGAATAATTGGCTCCATTTTCCACTTTACTTTGCTAGTTTAGATTTGTCCTAACACATGAGAATAAATTTATGATAATAGAATTTTGAGCAAAGAAGTGAGACTTAAGAGATATGAAAGAGTGTCATTAATTGAAATATTGTAGTCCCCAAAGAGCTAAATTTTTTAAGAATTTGTGTCTTTTTTCTTTTAAGCCATAAGAATAACAAACTTATTTCAGTTCTTCAGGTAAGAGAAAATTCTTCTTACATTTCAAAGTAAACTCAGTCTTGTACTTACTGAAGTCAAATGGGTAATTATCAGTTAATACAGTATTTCCTTAGAGGGGCATTAGCACAGAAGCCATAATATAAAATTCACATTATGCACAAATAATTAACTTCCTTGCCCTTGTAGTTTGTTAGGTGATTGATAATTGTCAGAGCCAGCAATGGGACCTGGCCTTGTAAGAAAGCCCCAAGGAACTGAGGCAAAAGTCTCAGACCAGACTATACCTGTGTGAGTTGGCATCTGGCCTTGTGAGAAAGCTCCAAGGAACTGGGGTAAAAGTCTCAGACCAGACCTTGCCTGTGTGAGTCAGCATCTGGCCTTGTGAAAAAGCCAGATGCCCAGAAAAACAGTATTCAAGGTTCCCAGATGGCTTCGTGTCCTTCAGATGTAAATAAGAAAGTTATGTTGACTGTGTGCTTCTTCTGCTTCTCTGTTCTGTTTTAAAGGAGACATAACAAAGAGTTAATTGTAACTGTGCTTCCCTGTGCTAATGTAACCTTGACACATAATACTTGGCATGCATTTTCTGACCAAATGCTCTCTGTGTAAAAAGAGTTTATAAAAAGCAACGTATACTTCATTAAAGTGGCTATTGAGCAGGACTCAATAGTCCCCTCATCTTTCTACAGCTTCGGTCACCCAGGTTCTGCTGATAAACGGCATACAGTTGGCGCCCAAACAGGGACCTGAAGGAGAATTTTGAAAGTGACGTGAAGACCCTCACAGAAGGAGGTAAGTGAGACAAGATGGGGCAAAATCAGTGCAGAGTCCAGCCTTTTCTTTCACTCGTGCATCATTTTTTATTACGAGGAGGAGCTCAAGTTTCCAAACATCAGTTAAAGGACTGCTTAGAAGTAATTTGTGAGTATAATCCTTGGTTTCCTGAGGAAGGTACTTTAGATAAAGAAGTTTGGGAGTGAGCACGTAAAAATGTTGAAAAGGCATACAAAAAGGGAGAAAAGATACCTGTTTATTTTTGGATAATATGGGCTCTGGTTAAGTTGTAATTCTTACACTTGAAGGAGAGAGAAGGGAAGAAAATTTAGAAAAAGATACTGTAGTCTCCCTTCATGAGTATGAATTAGATACAGGAGATATGGAAAAAAATCACTAAGGAAGTAAAAGGTGTTTTAGTCATGGCTTTACTGTGCAGGAGGAAACTAAAAGTAAACTGCTGCTTGCAGCACCAGCAATTGCAACAGCTCCTCCAAGAGAGACTGCTGATTGTTTTCCTCCTCCCCCAGAGGAGAAGGATTGGAATGAACATCCTGAAAGGGGAAACATCGAAGAGGAAATGCGTTACTTACATATTCACCCTGACAAGGTCTTGGGAAGAAAGAATGACCCCACGTTAGCAGCTCACATTCCTAAACCCCGATGACTGCATAAATTGCAACTGCTGTTTCCTGTTATGTTTAGTATGAATAGCAATAACACTTACAATGGATTGGATATGAATCTTATAAAAGACTTTAAGAAGGCTCATGCAACTTATGGTCCTGCTTCTCCTTTTTGTAGAGAATATTTTGCAGGATGGAGCAATGATGCTGGGTAGATTCCCTATGACTTTCATATTGTGGCCCCTAAATAATGAAAAATTACAGGCTTTAAAACAATAGTCCAATAACAATTAGAACACAAACATATAGAACCTTCCTTTTCTCTTTGGAATTCCCCAGTGTTTGTTATTAAGAAAAAATCTGGAAAATGGAGACTTCTTATAGATTTAAGACATGTAAATGAATCTATGGTAACTATGGGAGCTTTACAACGTGGATTGCCTACTCCTGCATGTATTCCTAAAGAATGGCTTTTGATTGTTTTAGATTCACAAGATTGCTTTTATACTCTATCTATACATCCCAAAGATAGGGAAAGTTTGCAGTTTCCATTCCTAGCTTAAATCAGCAAGAACCTTTACAAAGATACCAATGGACAGTGCTGCCACAGGGTATGACTAATTTCCCCACTATATGTCAGTATTTTGTAGGAAAAATATTACAACCTATTAGAGTAACATTTCCTGATGCATACATCATCCACTATCGATGACATTTTAATTCCTCATGCATGTTCTAAACAACTACAAAAAATTTTTGAAATCACACAAAAAGCTTTACAAGTAGGAGGATTAGTAATAGCTCCAGAAAAAATACAAAATACTACTCCTTTTCAATATTTAGGTCATGCAGTTGAGCGACTCACCATTCATCCTCAAAAGTCTGCCATATGAAAAGACTTATTAACAACTCTAAATGGCTTTCAAAAGTTACTAGGAGACATTAATTGGCTTTATCCTTTAGGTATACCAAATTGTAAACTTACTAATTTTTTTTCTATCTTAAAAGGTGATACTGCCCTGGACAGCCCTCGGACTTTAACACCTGCTGCTGAAAATGAATTACAATTTTTTGAATCACGGTTACAGAGTGCCTTTCTAACAAGATTTGATCCTTTAAAACCTACTTCTTTGTTAATATTTCCTTCTCCACATTCTCCTACAGGAATTTTAGCCCAAGAGAACTCTCCTTTAGAGTAGTTATATTTAAAACAAAAATAAACTTAAATGTTAACTTCATATATTGATCTAATATCCTTTTTAATTATATAGGGAAGAACAAGATACCCACAAATTTTGGGATTGATCCACAACTCATTATTTTACTCCTTACTAACAAACAGTTTGGAAATCTGTTACCCCTTAATGATAATTTAAGTAATAGTATAAGCGATTATTATGGATATATAGGTAATCATTACCCAGCAGGTAAGTTGTAGGATTTTTAAAATGAATTCCATTTATTGTTAACACTATAGTAAAATTTAATCCTATATCTCATGCTTCAGTTTATTATATAGATGGGTCATCATCTGGTAAAGGAGGCATACATGGACCTGATTTACATGAAACTATTCAAACTAATTATTCTTCTGCAAAACAGGGAGAATTAGAAGTTCTGATTTATTTGTTACAAAAGCTTACAAATAAAACATTAAATATTGTCTCAGATTCAGCTTATGTAGTAGGACGGTTTCCTGCTATTGAAACTGCTCTTATTTCTACTATTCATAAAGTTATGAAAACATTATCCACATTGCAACATTTAATACAAACTCGCACTTATCCCTTATATGTTACTCATATTGGGGCTCATTCTAATTTGCCTGGCCCTCTAGTGCGAGGAAATGATATTGCAGATAAACTTACATGTACAGTGTTTTCATTCCTTAAAAAAGAACATCAGCATTTACATACTAATGCCAACAGATTACATGTGCATTACAAAATTCCTCTTCATACTGCTCATGATATAGTTAAATCTTGCCTGTATGTACTCCTTTACATTGTAGATCTCACCCATCTTGTACTAATCCTCAAGGTCTATGTACTGATGAATTATGGCAAATGGATATGACTCACATAACCTTTTTTCCACAGCATGTTGTTATTGATACTTATTCTAAATTCATTTGGGCTGTTCCTCAACGTAATGAAAATGTTCATGTCATCATTGCTTCTCTTTTACAATGTTTTGCAGTTATGGAGTGCCTTCTAAACTTAAAACAGACAATGGACCTGCTTATACAGGTCCATTGTAAAGAATGGAACATTGTTCATATCACTGGCCTCCCTTATAATCCACACGGACAAGCTATTGTTGAAAGGGCACATAGAACTTTTAAAACACAATTGTTAAAAAATAAAAAAGGGGGAACTCCCTGAGATACCTTAGCATTAACACTTTTCACTTTAAATTTTTTTAAATTTACCTCAGGGTAATATTTTGACTGCAGCAGATAAACATTTTGATGAACCTCCCTCTTTGCCAGTCATACAAATCCTGATTTGGTATAAGTCTTTTAAGTCTTGGTTGCCTGGGCTCTTACTTAAAAAGGGTAAGGGTTATGCTTGTTTTTCTACAGATGTCCATGGACTCCTTAAAACATTATGGGTTCCTCTTTGGAGCATCAGGCCCAGGAAAACCAATGAACATGTCCAACAAAGTGGTGACCACCCCTCAAAGGAGACTTAAATATAAACAAATGGAGCAGGCCACATACAAGATGAATGCTCTTACTTCTAAGGAGAAATGTTCTTGTCCATATTACGTGAAAAGTTCCATCCTTACTTGGGGACAAATTAAAGCATTATCAGCAAAAGGTAAAAATGTCTTATGATCTACTGAAAGCCCCATTACTTCAGAGAATCTTTTTTTGGCCATGGTTGCTATCCTTATCTGTACATCTGCAGTAAGTGGACAAGTGTATTGGGCCTTCATACCCCATCCTCCTCTATTAAGATTAGTGGAATGGTCTGAAAGGGGACCTATTGTTTTTACTAATGATTCTGCCCAACTCTTTCCTCCTTGGAAAAGTACTGGACCAAATCACCCTTTGGAGGAAGGGACTGCTATGAATACATCTTTAGGATATATATATCTTTAGAATATATCTTTAGGAATTGGACTACTTGAGACATTCTCTTTAAATTTTACAGTAATTAATAATACTAACATGGGAAAACCCAATCTCCCAATATGCAATATGCAATGTTTATATCCTATAAACATTGGAAATATTCCCCTCCTCATTGGAGCAATTGTCTTGAGAGCACTAGAAAGTTACTTATATCTACTCATAATTTCTCTTTTATTGATTGGTGCCCTCATGGACGCTTTATACACAATTGTCCTGAAGATTGGAATAGGACAGTCTGTGATTATATTAACAAAATTGTTTGGCAAAATAGTCCATTACATAGAGAACATCATATGAAAGGACTAATGGCATGGCATGATGGGGGAATGTCATCCCCAAGGCCCCGATTGCTAATACAAAATATTACTTATCTAGAGCAACCTAAAATCTGGAAATTGGTTGCTGCCTCTGCACCGATTACCAATTGAAAAGGAAACATTTCCAGAAGAAAATATTCCTGATCTGATTATGTCTTTGATTATAATGCATATGTTAGCTTACCATATGTCTTAGCTCTTGGAAATTTTAGTTTTAATTTTACTTTAAAAAGTGTTGACTGCTTTGATTGTAGATAATAAACCTGTGTTAACAATTCTTTGTCTTTTAATTGGTCCTCTCGAGCATTGTTTATATTAAGGACAAGAAAAGATGTTTGTTTGCCTGTAAACTTAACAAGAGAATGGCAACACTCTCCTTCAGAAGGTTTAATGACTAAAGTAGTGTCTAAATTATTGACACAATCAAAAAGATTTATTGAATGGATTATTCTTGCTATGGCTGGTCTGATTGCCATTGCTACTATGGCTGCCATGGCAGGAGTAGTGTTACAGGCTTCCATTCAAACACATGAGTTTGTTGAACAATGGCAAAATCAATCATACATGCTATGGACTACCCAATTTAAAATCAATGAAGAGATAGAAAGCAAAATAAGGACCTACAACAAGCTGTATCATGGCTAGGGGATCAGATAACTAGCATACAATATAAATTAATGCTTTCTTGTGATTGGAATATTGCTATGTATTGTGTTACTCCAGATTTAGTTGGGAACAAATAAAATACCATTTACAAGATCTTAAAGGTAATATCACCTTAGATGTGAAAGAATTAAAAAGGGACATTTTTAGCACATTCAAAAGTAAATTGTCTGTCATTTCTTATAAAGTCTTGGCAAAAGGTATTGCAGATGATTTACAAGGTATAGATCCTAGGTCTCAGCTTCAAAGCATTATACATAGTTTATTAGGAGCCAGCATTACTTTTACTGTTTGTCTTATTGGTTTTGTATAGGATACTCCTGTCTCCAATGACAATTAAAATCTTACAAAACTTCTAAAGCCATGGGCACATTGGGATTGCTATGTTTAAAAAATAAAAAAGGGGGAATTGTTGGAGCCAGCAGTGGGATCTTGCCTGTGTGAATTGGCCTCTGGCCTTGTGAGAAAGCCCCAAGGAACTGGGGCAAAAGTCTTGGACCAGATTGTGCCTGTGTGAGCTGGCATCTGGCCTTGTGAGAAAGCTCCAAGGAACTGAGGCAAAGGCCTTAGAACCAAACTGTGCCTGTGTGAGTTGGTATTTGGCCTTGTGAGAAAGCTCTAAGGAACTGGGGCAAAAGTCTCAGACCAGATCTTGCCTGTGTGTGTTGGTATCAGGCCTTGTAAGAAAGCCAGATGTCCAGAAAAACAGTATTCAAGGTTCCCAGATGGCTTTGTGTCCTTCAGATGTAAATAAGAAAGTTATGTTGACCATGTGCTTCTTCTGCTTCTCTGTTCCCATTTTAAAGGAGACATAACAAAGAGTTAATTGTAACTGTGCTTCCCTGTGCTAATGTAACCTTGACATGTAATACTTGTCATGCTTTTTCTGACCAAATGCTCTCTGTGTAAAAGGAGTTTATAAAAACCAATGTATACTTCATTAAAGTGGCTATTGAGCAGGACTCAATAGTCCCCTCATCTTTTTATGGCTTCAGTCACCCAGGTTCTGCAGGTAAATGGCCTACAGATAGTAATTCAATCGTCCTATTTAGATATCTTGGATTTGTTTTTTGTTATTCTTTTATGGGAAAAGGGTGATAAAAATGAATTATTTCAATTATTATTTCAATAACTCAAACTTCATTCAATAATTATTTCAATTATTATTTTAATTTTCAAATGTGCTTAAAGCTATCACAATCTATTTACTAAGTGAAAAGTATGTACAAAGGGAAGTGAGGGGGAGGGAAGGAAAAGATTTACATTCTGATAGACATAGAAATAATGGAAGAGAATGAACAAAGGTGGTGGAGAAGGTGATTTCTAAAATTGAGTGTAGAATTGGCCAATTTGGGAGTTACAAACTGATACATTTAAGTTACAGTGTGACTAATAAATCCTGCCACTGCTGGGCTGTTGATATTAGAAAGCTTCTTTTACATTAGCAGTGTACATACATAATTCAACTTAAAAGACCATCTTTAAATTTTACTCCATCCATGTTTGAGTGGCCAACTGGTTATGGAAGAAAAAAAAAGCAGCTTAAATTATCTGTGCCAAGGATAAATGATCTGGCCAGTCCTGGAGGAAAACTAAACAGAGATGATAAATACAAGGCTGTAAGAAAATGATAGGAAAGGAGGTTTCACTCAGAACACCAGGGACATGCTATATCCTAGTGATTCGAAACATAAGCAGACTGAAATCACATTCCATGTTTTTGCAGATTGTTCTGACTAAATTAACTGCATAGAAACTACTCTGTTGAGCAAGTACATACATGTGAACATACAAAGGAAATGAAACCAGTAACTGTGGATTTAAGCACTTGTAATTGGAAACTTTCTAAGAAAACTCAATTAGAATGATACATGTCATATGTGACTCTTTGCTTGCCATATCTTCTACCTAAATTTTTGAATGATTATCCTTAATGCTTACCATAGGGCTCTTTGACACTACAAACATCATAATATTTCTGCTACTCTTGACATTCTCCAGGACATTTTTTTAGTGCTCAAGAGGAAGTGTTTTCTGAGGGCTTTCTAAAACCATCAGATGTTCTGTGCTCACACCTGAATCCCTACATTAATCTCCAGCAGCAAACTACTACCTGCTTCAGGGCAAATCCTATCCTGAAAGCTAACTGGCAGCTCCCAGTTCACATCTACTATTCCAAGCCATTGAGCCCAGATGGCAACAACCTGCTATGTTGAGTCATGTCTAACCCCTTTAGATACACTACCTGCCCACAAGCTTTCACTTTCCTCCCTGTTGTGGATTGAATTATGTCACTCCAAAAGTTATGTTTGAGGACTAACTGCCAGTTCTTATGAATGGGTGCTTAGATAGGAAATGTGATAGTTACAAGTGTAAATGATTAGGCAATGAAATAAAGTGGGCCTTAACTCTGTTGACTGCTGTTTTCTTTCTTTTCTTTTCTTTTTTTTTTTTTTTTTTGGTACTAGGGCTTGAATGCAGGGCCTACACCTTGAGCCACTCCACTAGCCCTATTTTTTTGTGTTAGGTATTTTCAAGCTAGGGTCTCGTGAACTATTTACCCAGGCTGTCTTCAAACTGTGATCCTCCTGATCTCTGCCTCCTGAATAGCTAGGATTACAGGCGTGAGTCACTGGCAGCCGGCTATGACTGCTCTTCTTAAAAGGAGCGAATTGATAACATAAACACATCAAGAGAAGAAGGAGGAGGAGGCATGTGACCATGGAAGCAGAGATTGGAGTGATGTAACTGTAAGACAAGAAACACTAAGGATTGCTTGCAACCACCAGAAGCTATGATCCAGCAAGGAGAAATTCTTCCTAGATGCTTTGGAGGGAGCACAGCCCTACAGACACCTTGTTTTCAGATTTCCAACCTCCAGAGCTGTCAGAACATAAATTTCTCTTGTCTGAAGCTACTCAGTTTATGGTAATTTGTTATGTAGCCCCAGAAAATTAATATATCCATCATGCTTTGCACATCTACTTTATTAGTCAGACTTCAAGTATTTTACTTGGTGAGATTTTATTTAAAGGAACAAGTACAGAACTTAAAGTTGCTTATTGAGAACATATTATTTCCTAATTGCATGGGAATCCTTTTACCTTAATTATTTATTTCCTCTCAGTCCACACAGAACTTTTCATATTTTTCTACCTACTGGCTTCTTGACAAGTTACTTCCATGTCTTAAAAAGAGAAAAACAAAATGAAACCAAACAAAAAAACCCTCCATGTAACGTTCTGCCTCTGGCTGAGGTCCTGTTTCTCTCACTTGCAGGCTTTCAAGGAAAAGCATAACAACATCAAAATTCTGATTTGAATCTTATATCTATTACTTTGAACAAATTACTAATTTTGCAAAGGCACTCCCTCTGAACTTCCAGTTTCTTATTTCTAAAATGAGGATAATATCTAGTTTTCAGTCTTATCAGGAGAATCAAAAGTAGCATATATTTCTTCCCCTCTTTCTCTAATTTTCAAATTCTCAAACAAGTGATGTTACTCACGTACTGGGTGCATATCGCTGTAAATGTTCTTCTTGAAGAATTTACATTTAATTCAGGTGAGATGTTTCTCTTGAGCTAGGTAAGGTCACATATGCCTGTGAGTCCACCACTCAGGAGGCTGAGGTAGAAGGTAGAAGGATCATGAATTCAAGGCCAGCCGGGATACAGAGCAAGATAAAGTTGTTGACCAATCTGCAATAAATTTTCTTTTCACTTTTTTATTTGTCTTTTTAATTAAGCATACTATGTATTTATTCATTTATTTTGCCATGCTAGGGATCAAATCCAGGGCCTTCGACATACTAGGCAAATGTTCTATCACTGAGCTAAACACGGACCTAAGCACATGTTTTGTTGTATGTCCCTGGATTAACTCATGATGTAATCATCTTGTTATTCTTTTGTAGGTATCCTACAGATTACAGCATCACCCTGAGTTATCTATTCAAAAACAAGCTATCTGTGAATATTTTCTTAGCCCTTTTCTCCAGCTATTCCTATTATTGTCATGAAGTTTAATTCTACATTTATTTTACAATCTAGCAATATTGTTTTATCATTTTATAGTAGAAATAATACTTATCCAAATATTTATCCTCCCCCTAACTCTGCATTCCATAATTTATTTACTTATTGTACTTAGGAATATTTTCTTTTTACTTGAGGAATTCTCAAGAGATAGTAGATTTCCATGAATAATAAAATATCTCAGGATTTGTATGACAATGTCTTTATTTTCCTTTAATTTCAGAAAAATACTGCCCTTGTTTATAAGTTCTAGGATACCCATTATTTACTTCTAGAACTTTAAAGTCTGTACTCCTTGCTGATGGCTTCAATTGTTTCTTTTAGGAGTTGTTAAATGATGCTATTTTCCTCCATAGGGTTCACCTTGTATTGTGCTAGGCAGATAGCTAGTAGAGAGAGGGACAATTATTTTCCTTTCAACTAGAATCTGAGCTGAGTCAAAAGCTGGGAGAAACCCTGCTCGGCTGTTCAGAGATTTAGGAATTGATTTTTCATAGCTTCCTACACTACATTCAACAAGCTTCTAAGAAACCAACTGTGTACTTGGAGCCTCTGAAAATTTTTCCTTTTGTCCTGCTCATTCTCACCAGATAACTGAAGGTGTTTTCTCTACCCCCAAAGGCTTCTCTTTTTCTCAAAGTGTCCCTCTACTGAAATAAAGGCTGAGTTGTTAAGCTCTTGATTACATCTCAGTTAAGCAAATACTACCAAAGGAAAAGCATTTGCAAATTGTCAGCTTATTTTTCAGGTTTCCTTTCACTAGAATATAATCTCCACAGTCCATGTTGTTTTAATAGCTCTCTAATCACTTTAAGTAAATTATTTTTGCATTGTTTTTGTCAGTACTGGAGGTTTAAACTCAAGGCCTTGCACGTGCTAGACAGATATTCTAATGTTTGAACCATGACTCCTGCCGATATTTTTGTACTTTATCCAGTTTGTCTAGGAGTTCCTGGTGTATTGTTCATCTGAAGGAAACTATTCTACTGTACTTGGAAGTTTCTTACTCTAATTTTACTTACCACCTTCTATAAATAATTTCTGTATTTTTAATCTCTAGTTCTGAAGGTGTTTTAAATATTTCAATAAATTTTGGACTCAATTCATGTCTCAGATACTTATTGAAGTTTCATTATGTGCCTAATACTGCCTTAGATACTAAGAATACACGTGTATTTTTGGCCCTCAAGCTAATTGTGTTCAAAATGGAACTTGTCTTCTTTTCCAGCAAAATCTAGTGAATTATTCATTTTTGTCAGAAGCTTTGATAAAATCAAACTTTTGTTTTGAAATCTGTCTATTCATTTATCCATGTATTCATTGGATTGTTTATTATTGTAATTTTTGGAGCTCTTTATATATTCTAGATATTAATCCTTTATCCAATGAATAACTAGAAAAAAATTTCTTCCATTCTGTAGGCTTTTTTTGATTCTGGTACCTGTTTCCTTTGTTATGCAAATGCTTTTCAAGTTGATGCAATCCCATTTTTCAGTTTCAGTTCTTATTTTCTGAGCAATTGAGGTTCTGTTTAGGAGAGTTACCTATGTCTTTAAGGCTTTTTCTTATACTTTCCTTCAGCAGTTTCAAAGTTTCTGATCTTACATTAAGATCTGTTATCTACTCTACAACAAGATTAGAAATAAGGGCAAAATAGTTTCTGCTGGGTATTGGGGGGGAGAGGGAGGGGGCGGAGTGGGTGGTAAGGGAGGGGGTGGGGGCAGTGGGGAGAAATGAACCAATCCTTGTATGCACATATGAATAATAAAAGAAAAATTAAAAAAAAAAAGATCTGTTATCCATTTGGAATTGATTTCTGTACAGTGTGAGAGATAGGTGTCTAGTTTCAGTCTTCTACTATGGATACCCAGTTGTCAAAACACCATTTGTTGAAAAGGCTTATTCCCAATATATGTTTTTGGCTCCTTTGTCAAAATCAGATAGCTGTAGCATGTGGGCTTATTTCTTGATGTTCTAGTCTATTCCATTAATCTATGTGTCTGTTTTTATGCCAGTACCTTGCTGTTTTTGTTACTATGGCTCTATAATATAAATTGAAGTTAGGTATTGTGATAACTCCAGTATTGATCTTTTTGAAAGGATTGCTTTAGCTGTTTGATATCTTTTTTGCTTCCAAATGAATTTTAGGGTTGATTTTTCTATTTCTATGAAGAGTGACATTGAAATTTTGATTGGAATTGCAAACAAATACAAGAAGAAATATTCAACATTTTTACCTATAAAAGAAATGCAAATGAAAACAACACTGAGATTCTATCTCACCCCAGTCAGAATGGCTATCATGAGGAAAACAAACCACAGCAAATGATGGCAAGGATGTGTGGAAAAAAGACTTGCATACACTGTTGGTGGGAATGTAAATTTGTGCAACCAGTATGGAAATCAGTATGGCGGTTTCTCAAAAAGCTATAGGCCTACCATTTGACTTTGCTTTACCACTATTGCGCATATATACAAAGGAATGTAGACAGTTGAGGTATCTGAACACCTATGTTTAGATGCAGCACTATTCACAGTAGCCAAACTATGGAATCAGCCTATGCATTCGTCAACCAATGAATGGACAAAGTAAATGTATACACACACAATGGAGATTTACTTAGCCATAGAGAACAACAAAAATTTGTCACTTGCAGGAAAATTAATGAACCAATAAAGAAATGGGCAACTGAACTAAACAAAACTTTTTCAAAGGAAGAAGTCCAAATGGCCAAGAACACATGAAAAAATGCTCACCATCCCTGGCTGTAAGATTCCATCTCACTCCTGTTATAATAGCTGGCATCAAAAACACCACAAACAACAAATGTCGGTGAGGATGCGGGAAAAAAGAACCCTCATACACTGTTGGTGGGAATGTAATGTAGTACAACAAATTTGGAAAACAATATGCAGACTTCTTAACAAACTAAACTTAGATCTGTGATATGATCCAGCAATACCATTCCTAAGGATATACCCAAAGGAATGTGATTCAGGTTATTCCAATGGAACCTGCACACCCATGTTTATTGCAGCACTATTCACAATGGCCAAGCTATGGAAAGAGCCAAGATGTCCCACTACCAAGAAAGAGATTAAGATAATGTATTTATACAGAATGGAATTTTACTCAGCCACAATGACGAATGAAATTTTGTCATTCACAAGTAAATGGATGGAACTGGAGAACATCATCTTAAGTGAAGTTAGTCAGTCTCAGAAGGCCAAAAATCACATGTTCTCCCTCATATGCAGATTATAGATCAAAAATAAATGCAGTAATATTATTGCACATGGAACAAATGCAATAATATTATTGGAAATGAGTCACACACTAAGGGAGAATGTACACGGGAGGAATAGGGAAAGGGAAGGAAAACTAAAACTTGAAAGTCGTTGAAGTGCCCTAGTTGAGGAGTGAACAAAGTAATCTTAAACTGACAGAGGCCAGTGAAGTAGGTGAAGGTGACCAGGAAGTAGTGAAGATCTGGTAGTAATGAACCAATTTGGGTTGTAATACACATGTGCATGGAAGCAATGCTAGGAATTTCTCTGTATAGCTATTTTTATCTTAAAGTAGCAAAAATGCTATGTATTTCTTATTATCTCTTATGTTTTCTCTCCAACAAAATTGGAGAAGAGGGCAGCAAACGTTCTGCTTGCAAGCAAGAGGGGTGGAGGAGGGGGAGGGGGCAGTGGACAAGAGGTGACACAAACAATGTAAGTACACATGAATAAATGAATAAAAAAAGTTCATGTATTCAAGCTTCCTTTATTTTCCTTTCAAACATCTATAACATTTCACTTATATTTATTCAAAGATTATCTCTAAACTAAGTCTTGAAACAAATCAGTATTTTCAGTGACTAATATATTTTTCTGCTTCATTAGAATATTAAGAACTTGGGCTTACTGTTTCAACCTAGTACTTTGTTCCTCACTTTTGATTCAGAAAAAAAATAGCCCTGATTTCCAATGTAAGTTATTCACAGTTGTATTTTAAGAACTATTAGGCCTTGGCCCAAAAGATCAAACATCATATGTTCTCCCTCATATGTGGACATTAGATCAAGGGCAAACACAACAAGGAGATTGGACTTCGAGCACATGATAAAAGCGAGAGCACACAAGGGAGGGGTGAGGATAGATAAGACACCTAAAAAACTAGATAGCATTTGTTGCCCTTAACGCAGAGAAACTAAAGCAGATACCTTAAAAGCAACTTAGGCCAATAGGAAAAGGGGACCAGGAACTAGAGAAAACGTTAGATCAAAAAGAATTAACCTAGAAGGTAACACACACGCACAGGAAATTAATGTGAGTCAACTCCCTGTATAGCTATCCTTATCTCAACTAGCAAAAACACTTGTTCCTTCCTATTATTGCTTATACTCTCTCTTCAACAAAATTAGAGATAAGGGCAAAATAGTTTCTGCCGGATATTGAGGGGGTGGGGAGGAGAGGGAGGGGGAGGAGTGGGTGGTAAGGGATGGGGTGGAGGCAGGGGGGAGAAATGACCCAAGCATTGTATGCACATATGAATAATAAAACAATAAAAAAATTAAATTAAAAAAAAAGAACCATTAGGCTTGATTTGAACTTTTTAAACCAACAAGTTTCAACACAGGATGAAGCAATTTCATCAACATTTGTCTGATATGGTTTCTGCAAAACTCTAAGACAGTTATGCCTTTTGCAAAGCTTTCTGACACTCCTGCTAAATTTCATTACTTTTGCTTCCTTCTTCAAGATACACTTTGTTTTGGTCATTATTTCTGCCCTGAATCCATTTCTATCCCTTGATTTGACCACAATTTTTATGTTTTTTGTAAGATACACACAGGGACATTTGTATATTGTGTCTCCAAAACCCATAATTTATGTAGAGAAATTTTATCTACCACAAAAAGAAATAAAACATTAAAATGAGTTTGTGTTTGGGGAAGAATAATAGTCACAAATCAGGTTTTTACCATAGAAATTAGATTTAAAAAAAAAATATATATATATATATATATTGGAGATGGGTGGTAGTGGTGTATAGAGCATTGCTGGTATCTTTATAAGACAAAGGGAGAGAGAGTTGCAAAGAAGACCATACAAAGATAGGGAAACAACTTGAGCATTACATCTGTGAATCAAGGGATGCCAAGGATTTCCAACTGTCTCCAGAAGCTAGGAGAAAGGCATGGAATGGATCCTTTCTCATAGACCTAAGGAAGAATCAGCCCTGCTAATAACTTTATTTAGACTTCTAGTCTTCAGAACAGTGAGAGAATAAATTTGGGTTGATTTAAGCCACCTACTTGATTACAGTGGCCATAAGAAACTAGTATAAAAGTTAAGATATAGTGTTAGGAATTTGAGATTTTTCCCCCCAAAATAATCATTGATTCTAATAGATGATTTTATATCACATAGGCATTACAACCATAAGTACCTTGCTATTGGAACATACCAGTAAAAGAATCTATAACAAAATAAAGATGTCTTCTTACTTTAATGCAGTTTCAAAATAATAAGCTTATCAGTTTTTTAATTTGATTTAAGAAAGAATGAATTCTTATCTGTTAGGGAATCATTACTCTGCATTTTTTGTCCTTACTTTTTTTTTTCTTTATGCATAGATTTGATTTTTTAGAAATATTCAAGGAAAACTGGGAGAGTATGCAGGTGCTTTTTCATTTTTGTTAGAATGTATTTGTTGTAAGGAGGGATTCATTGTGACAATTTCAAATAGGCTTACATTGTACATTGATTAGATTACACCCACCTCCTTTCACAACTCCTTTCTCAGCCCACTTAAAGAACTTACAAGAGGTTTCATCATTCTATTTCATATATGTGTATGAAGCACATCAACCATATTCCCTCACCTTCATCTCTTCCATTCACTCTACCCCTCCCATAAGTATCCCTCCACACTGTACCTATTTTACAGTCCTGTCTTTAATTATTAATTCTAAAGTCAATGTTTAAAGGTATTTCTGAATGTATCTCCACTGTGAGTATACTTTACTTCAGTAATTTCAACACCTTCCATTAATCTCCCTCATCCCTTCCTTCCCATCCACCCCATTCAACAGCATTAAGTACATATCTTTGTATCCTTTACCCATGCAGATGTAATATATTTCAATACTGTTGACTCTTTATCAAGAGTATGAAGTTTAAGGCAATTTTGACTTCCATATCTTTTCATGTATGCATGCATTCGTCTAGTAAAATCCACAGTCATTACTAAATTATAATCACTCTACCAAACAAGTTGAAAATAGTGTCTACCCTATCTTTCAAATTCTTCTTATATATTTGAAAAAAGCTCTCATAAATTGTGTGTGTACCAAGTCACATATACAGATGATTTTGGAATCACGTAAGTGTGAAATAGCATGTAGATATAGTACAGGGGGCATAAAAATCAGATGTTAGACAGAGAGATAGCCTAATCCAAATAGAAATGTATTTATTTATAATTCTACAAAGATATTTGTTATAAGGATTCAGTTCATGTGATTTTGGAGGCTAAAATTCCTAAGTCAGCAAGCTGGAGACCCAAGAGAACTGATGGTATAGTTCCAGTCTGAATCCACAGCCCTAAGAAGCAATAGAGGTTATGGTTTAAGTTTTAGCCCAAAGGCAGGGCTCCAACGGCCAAGTCAAGTTGACATATAAAGTTCACCATCATATTTAGTTTTTCCAAAGATCTCATTTCCAATAATGATTTTATAGACTACTTAGAGATCAGGTCAATGTAAACTGCTATTTACACACAACATAAAATGTCCTTGATTTTTAAATTAGTCATTATTGTAATAACTGGAATTTCACAACAGATAAAACTTTATTTCTCTGGAATTCATAATATACACACTGAAATTAAAAGAACAAAAAAAGGGTAGTCATCATATAGAAAGTTGCTTTATTCACCTTCCAAGGAGAGAAAAATTATTATCCAGGGAAGTACAGGTATAGGTTCATTTTTAATCTATATATTGTCTTCCTTATTTCTCTTCATATTTTACATTTTTCTAAAGACTGGTTATTTCCATCAACACTGGGTAACCAAATATGACTAGAATTTCAGGAACTATTTACAATTTTGATGCTATTGATAAACTTTATCTAACATGTACAGTACTTAATAGTTTTGATAATCAGAAATAAATATAAAATTCTACTAAAATCATTTATTTGACCTAAAATTATGTGTTTGTCCCACAGACATTTTATTTCTGCTAAAGGAGAAAAAAACCAACCACCAACTGAAATCAACTGCACCATCTAGAGAAACTTCAATGACTATGGCACTCTTCAGAATAGCAATCATCAAGACAAAAGACAAGCAGGGATGAGGATGTACTACTCACTCATCACAGTGCTCGACGAAATGGAGAAAACTCACGTGTTTAAGACAGTTCTCCTCATCAAGTAATTTATACTTTAATTAGAAAAAATGGTGACAAAAATAAGAAGATTAAAATTATGCTTATCAAAGTCTAATACAAATGAACCTTGAGAAAAATGAGGGACAGTATTGTAGCAATAAGTTGATGTGCATGAATATAATGTGCTGGGAAGGTTCAAAATATCTCTCAGCTCTGAGAAACC
The DNA here is from genome assembly GCF_047511655.1 of Castor canadensis. NCBI lineage: Eukaryota > Metazoa > Chordata > Mammalia > Rodentia > Castoridae > Castor > Castor canadensis. Next base: position 136,114,402 of record NC_133391.1, read on the forward strand.
AGTAAGGTTAGTTGAAAGAGCCAATGATTTAGAATGTTAGAAATCAGAAGTTATTTTCAAACTGTATTGACATTCAGTAGCATTAATGTTATGAAAGATTTACTAGCAATGAAATGTTATCATCTCTAGAAGAATTTGTCTCATGTTGAATAAAACACATAAATTTAGAGTTTGTAAGTGAGGAATCATGACCAAATCTAGCTAATGGCTAGGTTTTATAAATAAAGTTTTATTGGAAGCCAGCACACTTATATTGTTTATATATTGTCTTGGCTGTTTTACACTATAATGGCAGAATTGATTAATAGGTACAGAGACCATATGGACCACCAAGCCCAAATTTTTGATTTCTGTACCTCTATAAAAATAAGTATCTTAAGGCCTAGAGGGAGTCTGCTTCCATTCACTGCATGGGGAACAGGAAATGCTTCTTTCTCTTTCTTTCCCCTCACTGTTCTTCTCCTAATAAACTTTACTGTTACTTCTAAAAAAAAATTTTTTTTAATGTCCTGGAGTAAAGTGAACAAAGACTGTCCGAATATAGATTATTTAATAAATGGATGAACAAATGTGATAATATGACATGGTATTGCTTAAATACACAGTTACTAGGGGGAAGATATTCTGATATGGTTTCTAGATAAGATAGTGACCCTATCAAATTAGTTTATATAATTTGTAAGTACTGTTCAACACAATCTTGGATCCTTGTGAAAAATAAATAAAAATTGAAGCACACAGTCTTTTCCTTGGAAGAATTTCATTTCAAATAAGAAACACATGCTGCTTTAATCAAAAAGAATGGTCTATAATGCAATTCTGATAATTTGATACAAACCCTAAGTGCCTTTGTACTTTTTTAAAAGTATGCTACCATTACTTGGGTCATCAAGAAAACAAAAACAGGAAATCAGGAAAACTAATTGTTTAAAAGTATTTCAGTCTCTGGTCCAATATGGATATCATGTGCCTAGTAACTTAAAAGTGTTTGCTTGGACCTATTATAATGTGAACTGCTTTTAGGCAGAGTAGCAAAGTAGAAATAACTCTTGAGAAAATTGCTCCATGTGGAATATTTTGTTTCTTAAGTTTGTATCAACATTTCTTAACATTTTATGTGCCTGCAGGGGAACAAGGCTTCAAGATACAGTAGTCTGCAAGCCTAGGTTGTTTAGTGCTTTGTTTAATGCTTCTTTTAATAAGTCCAGTTTCTTCCTGCTCTGGTTTTTGTGAAATCATTATGAGTAATGAATGAGCTACATTCAAATTTTCTCATAAATTTTCAACTTCATTCTATTTTCTTAAAATGAATTTTGCCTTGCTGCCCTTGTCTTGTGATTGATTACCAAAGGGGTTTCTACAAATACATTTTTTAAATTAATCAGTGGACTTCATATAATGCTGTAAAAATTGTCTCATAAATGATTATAAAATTAGGTTTAGCTTGAAGGTATGCTATAAATTGCCTGGCTTTACAATGTAAAATATGCACCATTGCTGAAATCCTCATCTTAAAATGTATTTTTCATAAGGCAGAGTTAGAAGTTGCACATGTCCTTGTGTTTATTTGCTTGAATATTACATCAGCATCGGAAAAACCATGGATGGGATGAGGAGAGTGAGAACTGGATGGTAGTCTATGTTTAATCAGATATTATTAATCAAATAATTAAGTTCTATTTATCCTATATCATAGATTTCAGATTAAAAAATAAACAATGTTTAGTAATGTGTGTTGGTAATTATAAATATAATGCATAATCATTATGGGGAATTTAGAAAAGTTTTAAGAAAAAGTAATAAATACCATAATTTGTAACAGTACCATTTTAAAATAAACACTGACATTTAATTGAATTTCTTTATGCTATTTTATTATTGAAATATATAAATTTAAAATTAGATTCAGAAGCATACACAAATTAAGATGAAAATATGTTTTTATTTTATAAAACTCAAACTTTTACATATTTTATTTAACTTCATAATGACTTTTTTTCACCTAACTTACATCTTTGATCGCATAAACTTTAATGGCTGCATAAAACTTTGTAGTTTGGTTATAACTTAACACTACTTAGGTTATTCTAAATTTCCTCAAGTACACAATGTAAAAATGTAAAAATAACTGAATTTTCACCTTTATTGAAATATAATTCACATTTCAGAAAAAATTCACCTCTTTAAAATATACAAATCAACAATTATTAGTACATTCACAGAATTTTATGACCTGTACTATTTAATTTCAGGATATTTTAAACCACCATAAGAAGGAGACTAAGGGAAAAAGAAGAAAAATATAGGAGATGAACCAATTTGGGTTATAATACATGTATACATGGAAATGTCACAAGGAAACTTCCTGTGTAGCTATCCTAAACAATGTCATTTTTTTTTCCTTTTCAAAATCAGAGACCAAGAGGGCAAAACAAGTCCTTTCTGGGGGAGTTGGTACCAGTGGGTGGGGAAGGAGGTGGGGAAAGGATGAAGGAGGGTGAATATAATGGAAACACTGTGCACACATATATGTAATGGAAAAATGATACTTGTTGAAACTATTCCAGGAATTGAGTGATAAAGGAGAATGGTGGAGGGAGTGAATTCAAGTATGATATATTTCACATATTTTAAGAACTTTTATAAATGCCACAATGCACCCCCACCCAGCATAATAATAAAAAAATTAAATTGAAATTAAATAAATCAGAGCACAAATATCTTGCACCCATTACTCATCACTAATCACCCACTTCACCTGAGAACCTGGCAATCAATTGCCTTCTTTTTGTTCTTGTAAGTTTAACCTTATCAATAGGCTTTTCTATAATAACAAGGGATGACAAATACAAGAACTGCAAGTCTCAGATTTTATTGAAGGCGTCCCTAGAGAAACCAAAAATAGGACAGGAGACAAAAATCAAGGTCTAGAGAAAAATTTTCACCTCTGACAATAGAGCTATGGCAAACAGTAAACATAGCCTAAAGCCTAGCCAGTTAAACATAAGATCTCCCACTAAAGTTATATCTTTCTCAATTAATTTTACTTAGCATATTATGTCTGACTTTGAGCAAAAAAATAATGTATGTTAAATGCAAAAAATCCATTTGAAAGAGTCAAAGTATTCATCAGAATCAAAACTCGCTATGGCAGAGATTTAGGAGTTATCAGAGATTTTTTAAGGAGGGGTAATGACTATATTATTATGTCAAAGTTTCTAATGTAAAAAAGTAGACATTACTCAAGAATAGATGAATGAGACACAGGTGGTGTGGTGACTATGACTGTAATTCCAGCAATTAGGAGGCAGAAACAGAAGGATCACAAGCTTGAGTCCTGACTAGGGTACAAAAGTTATTCTGGGCTACAGTAAATTATGAAACCAAATCTCAAAACAAAAAAATGAATAAACAGAATAGGTGGAAACTCTTAGAAAAAATAACAGGGGAGAAATGACCCAAGCATTGTATGCACATATGAATAATAAAACAATAAAAAAAAAAAGAATAACAGGACAGGAACTAATACAGAAACCTTAAAACGACAGGTTATCATGAGCAGGGGATTAGGAACCAAGGTAAAGATCAGTTAGAGTTGAATCAACATGGGACATAACACATGGGTATATGAGAGCAATAGTAGGAATCTTTCTGTACAGATATCTTTAACTCAACTAGCAAAAACGCTTTGTCTTTCTTATTATGCTTATGTGTCTTCTTCAACAAAATCAGTCACAAGGACTGAACGGGACCTGCTTGAAACTGAGGGTGGGGGAAGGGTGGGGGAGGAAGGCAGGGTGGACAAATGACCCAAACAATGTAAAAAGCAAAAAAAAAAAAAAAAAAAACAGAACTAAGCACAGACTTTTACAAAAAAAAAAATCAATGAACAAATAATTATGGATTAATTGTTAGGAGAATTTTCTGGTTAAATATTTAAGTAAAATAAAATAATACCATTACAGAAAAAAAATCAAAATTACTGCAAAGAAATAAAGGTCTTTAATGAGTTCATCAATAAGTTGAACATAGACAAAAAAAGATCAGTGAACCTTAATATACGCCAATAAATCCATCTCAATTTAAAGAACAAAAAGGAAAAAAGAATGAAAAAAGACTAGTACATTCAACAGCTGTGAGGCAATTACTAAAGGCATAAAACGTACATTAGAGGAAAACCAGAAGAAAGAGCAAAACAAACAGAAATATTCAAATGGCTTAGAGTTTTATAGAATCAAACCACAGATCCAAGAAGTTCAGAAGATAACAAGCAAGATAATAAAATCAAAGACAAAGAAAATGTTGACAGAAGACAAAGGGGAGAAAAACCTTACTGGTTTTTTCAATTGGAGTCCAATTATTTTGGACTCCTCTTCATAAACCATACACAAAAAAGAAAATAGATGGAAATATTTAAAGTCTTTAAAGTATAAAACTACTGACAAAATTCTGCAATGAGAAGCTATCTTTCAAAAGTGAAGGAAAAACTAGACTTTCTCCAATAAATGAGAATGGAGAGAATTTGTCACTAATACACCTACTATCTTACTCCTCTATTGCTACAACAAAATAATTGACTGGGTAATTTGGAAAGAATGAAAGTTTATTTGGTTCACAGTTCTGCAAGCTACAACATCCCAAAATCTGGCATCAGCATCTTCTTATCACCTTATGAGGGCCTTCTTACTGAATCATAACAAGACCAGCAGCATCACATGGCAAAACAGAGCAAGGTGTTACCTTGAGACTTTCATTATCCTCTTATGAAACCACAAAGCCATCATGGCAGTCTCATCATGACAGCCTCAATCAATTTTTGTTGCTGTGACAAAATACCTGAGAACACAACTTAAAGGCAGAAGGATCTATTACAGCTCTTAGTTTTAAGGATTTCAGTCCCTACATAGCCATCTGGCTCCATTGTTATGAAATTGAGTTGACAAAGGGCGTGATGATGGAGAGAACTTAGTGGAGGGTGTAAGGAGCAGAGCTCCTCATCACATGGTGGTGGAAACCAGAGAAAAGAACAGAAAGGTCCAGAGTCAAGACACACCTTACAAAAGCAACCTCTCCCAGCAGAGCCCCCTGAGTAGTCCGTTCACCTCTGGAGTCGTCAGGGATGAACTTGTCATTGAAATTGGAGGCAGTAGTGCTGCCGACCTCCAACCAAGCCTGCAATACATGAGCCTGGGGCACTTCATATGCAAACCACACAGCAACCTTGTCCAATCCTGAGTATCTTCCAAAAGCACACTTCTCGATATTGTACCACTGTATATATTTGGGGATTAAGTTCCTAACACATGAATTCTGGGGGGCACGTTGAAACTGTAACACTTGCTTTCCAAGAAATGTTAAAAAAAAAAAAAAGTGCTTGAGGAAGAAGGAAAATGTTGTGATCAGAAACCCACATCTACATAAGGGAACAAAATCACAGAAAGAATCAATTAAGGTGAAGTAAAATCTTTGATAGTTCTTATTTTTAATTGATTTAAAAAATAATGTTTTGAGAGAAATAACTATAACATGAAGGTATTTATTTCAGCTTATGGATAAGCGAAATGAATGACAACAGTGTAATAAAGGATGAGTGGTGAGAACTGGTAATACTGTGTTTTAAGGCATCTGCATAAAGTAGTATGTTGCTATTTGGAAGCAGACTTAAATTTGTTTTAAAAGTACATTTCAATTTCTATAGTTACCCCTGAAAAAAAATCTTAAAATGTAAACATGATAATAGAAGAAAGAAAATAAATTTATATAAAACACTAAAATAAACCATGAAAGGCAGAAAAATATGAAACAAAAAGAAACAACATGAGCAGTGAATATAAAATAATTTCATATTGTTCACTATATTAATCCAAATTTATACTTTTGATATTAATCCAAATATAGCAATCATTTTACTTATGAATTATCAAAATTTTCAAGTTAAGCAACAGTCTGCCAGGGTACATATTGAAGCAATACCCAACTATGTCTACAAAATATCCACTTTGTTTATTTAGGGTGGAACTGGGGTAAGAACTCAAGGCCTCACATTTGCTAGACAGGTGATTCTACCACTTGAGGCATTCTATCAGCCCAAAATATCCACTTTAAATATAAAGAACCAGAGAGATTAACTCTAAAGTTATATCTCATATTAATGCTAGTTAAAAGAACGCCAGAGAAGATGTAATATTTTAGAGAAATTATATTTCAGAATAGAGAAACTGATCAGTAATAAAGAGGGGAAAATGTTTCCAAGAAAACTTGAAAGTAGAAACAGACAAACCCACTAGTGTAGCTGGACACTTCAACATCACTCTATGAGCAATGCACAGAGTTAGCAGGCAAAACAAAGCAAAACCAAAACAGTAAGGGTATAGTTACATGGAACTCCACCATCAATCAAGTTGATATAATTGACAATTATAGAAAACTTCATCCAATAATTCTAGAATACACATTCTTCTGAAGTTCCCATGAAACATACACTATAACACACAATAAATATACTGGACCATAAAAACACATCTTAGCAAAATTAAAAGGGTAGAAATCATACAATGTATATTCTAAGACCACATGGGATTAAACTATAGTAGCTGGAAGATCACAAAATATTTTGAAGTTAAACAATACACTTGTAAATAATAAATGGCTAAAAGAATCCTCAATAGAAATTTTTAAATATTTTGAACTAAATAAATATGCATTTTCTCAAAATTTATGATAGAGTGAAGCTGTAATTAAATTTACAGTATTGAATAAATGTCAGAGAATATCTTAAAGTGATATTAGCTTCCATTTTAGTAAACAAAATCGAATGTGAGTAGAAGAAAATAAATAATAAAATTCTAGTAGAAATCAATGAAATCAATTTGAGAAAATCAATAAAACCAAAAACTGGTTCCTTGAAAAAATATACTAAATTGATAAAACTGTAATCTTACTAACCAAGAAAAAATTACAAATTTAAGAAATTGAGTCATTACTTTTCCTTTGGGTAAGGGGTAATAAAGGAATATTATAATATCAATAGCTTTATGCCCATAAATTTGATAGTGTAGATGGAATGGACTATTTGCTTAAAAGATGCAATTACCCACATTAATACAAGGAAAAATAAATATAAATAAGCCCATGTTTATTAAGGAAATGAATCAATAATTAATAAACTCCCAACACAGAAAACACTTTACTTGGCTAGGTACTCTAGAGAAATCTATTAAATATTTATGGAAAAATACTACCAATTCTCTATAAACTATTCCAGAAAATAAAATAAAAGAGAATAGTCTTTAACATTCTGTGAGGCCAGCATTACCTTAATACCAAAACCAGCTAAAAACATTAAAGTAAAGGAAAACTGCAGACCACTATACCATTCATGTATAAATGTAAAACCTCAACAAAATAATAGCAAATTGAATCCAACAAAGTATAAAATTAATTATACACCATGACAAAGTCGGATGGATTCCAGGTATGGAAGGCTGTTTCAACATTTGAAATCAATTAATATAATCCTTAACATAAACATTTCAAGAAGGAAAAATTATGTGATCATAACAATAGATGCATAAAAAGCATTTGTCAAAATACAACACTCATTCATGATTAAATAACTCTCAATAAAATAGAAAGAAGGACACATTCCTCAACTTGATAAAGAACTTGGTACAGAATGGTATCTGCAAGATGGTAAAATAAGAGGAACCAAACATCTCTCCACCTCCCCACAGAAAGTTCAAATAACAACTGTCAAGTGTTTAAAAGAACTTTGTAGAAACCCTAAAAGTTGGGAATTAGCCTAAAACACTCATGTGTACCATAGTATCAGATAAATGATGCATAGGAAGTATAAGTGAAATACTCTCACAGCATGTGACTCATGCTTCTTTTTCAAGTTGGCACAGTGTCATAGAGTCTCTGGGCACACAGAGACTCCTTTTCTATAGTGGAAAAATAGAAGTGGAGATGGGTATCTAACATTTCTAGTATTCCTAGATACCTATCACAGAGCCTACTGCAGTCTCACCTCTCAGGGGACACAGGATAATGACATACCTATATTGCCTAGGATCAGAGAGGAAAATAGCTCCCAGGGTCCAGTGTGTGGATCCTTGTGGTAGCTCCATGTTACTGGCAGTGGAAGTGGATTGCAAAGTAACCTGTAAAACCAAGCTGGTCACTCTTAGAATCATGGTAGAAAGTTCAATCTAGTTTGGTTCCAGGATGGTAGGTCTCCATGCCAACTCTCAGAACCCAGCCCAAGGCCCTGTTTAGGAACAGAGATGCCTGGCACAGTATTTCAACAAAGCACAGGGCTAGACTTGTGCCACATGGGTGATCAGAAAGTGGCTATGCTTAACTACAAAACCCACCCCAAGAACCTATCCATGAAGGGAACATATCACCACAGCATCTTTCATTAAAGCACATAGGTTACCTTTGTACCACTAGGTGAGTTTTTAAGCACTGTCTAAAAACCAAAGCCCCAAAGAAAAGCCAGACAAAAAAAGAAACCTCAGTTGTTTATTTCTACTGACCATAGTAGTTATTTCTCACCATGTTGAGCAATGACATCCCCTAACTTCAGGACCCAACCTGCAGGTGTGTTCAATTGCAAAACTGAATGAAGTTCAATATTTGTGTATTTGTGATTTATTGATGGTTTCATTTGTCATTAATTATTTGTACCCTAATTTTTGCTGCCATTAAAGAATCTATTATTGAACAACAACAACAACAACAACAAAAATGAGTAGAACGTATATTTGTGTCTCTTCCTGATCAGAGAAGATCTCAGCATCCTACCAGAAAGTGCACCTAATTTCAGAACACAACCCATGTTGTTTACACACAGGAAGCTCAGAAAGTGGACCTATATGACCTTAGAGCAAAGGCAACTGTCCAGACAGCTACAGAACCTGATAGCAAGCTTTACTTGCCCACTGTCATTACCAGCTAGTCCATCTGGAATCCAAGACTATACTTAATAGTGAGTCTATCCCTGTCATAGAATGCCAGAAAGTGCAGAACACATGGCTGTCTACTCAATGTATAGACAACAATGTAAGAACACAAGGATTATGAAAATTAATGATCATGACACCTCTAAAAGAAAATAATAAAACTCCAATAATGGATCCTAAAAATCTAAAACTTAATGAAATGACTGACAAAGAATTCAGAATATTCTTCTTAGAGAAGATCAGTGAACTATAACCATATAGACATAAAATTTGATAAATTTGGAAAACAAAGTGAAAAATTTTACAAAGAAATAAGAATTCTTAAAAGACCAAATAAAAATTCTGAAGATGAAGAGCACAGTAACTAACCTAGAAAACCCAATAAAAAATGTTCAGGTATTAAAGGGTTGGTCCACACCAGGTGGTGCTACTTTGGGAGGTTCTAGAAACCTTAGGAAATGGGGCCGAGCTGGAGGAAGTAGGCTGGTGAGGGGTATGTCTTTTGGGGCTCTACCCTGTCCTAGGTTCCTCTGGCACATGCACAAACCACCAAAATCAGAAAAGTCAAAACTATGGACTGAAACTGAAGAAAAAGAATTCTCCCCCCACCTTAAGTTATTTATGTCAGTTAGGAATTATAAGTAACCCAGAGCTGATATAAAAAGAAATGCATCGAAACAGAAATGTAGACCATTTTATACAAAGAACTTGAGATTCCATGGTCTTTGGCATGCACAGGGCACCGGTGACCCAGTCTTCCATGGATATATAGGGATCATTTTTATATATTCAACATTGGCACACCTAAATATATAATGTGAATATGAATAGATATGGAGAAAGAAGTGCATTGTGATAAAAAAAACTTCATGTTCAACAATGGACAGTTCATCCACACAGAATCAAGAAGAAAACACTGGACTTGAACTATGCTTTCGATCAGTAGTTCCAACAGACATATCCAGAACATCCCATTCAACGGCAAGAAAATATACAATATTCTCAGGCACCTTAGAACTTTCTCTGGCATAGATCATATGTTTGGACACAAAATAAGTATGAACACATTTAAGAAGACTGGAATAATATCAAGAATCTTTGTTGATCATACTGATATGAAACTAGAAGTCAATAACAAGACAAATGTTGGAAAAACTCACAAAAATGTAGAAATTAATCAATTATTCAAGAAAAAAATCAAAAAGGAAATAAAAATATATTGAGGCAAGTTAAAATGTAAACACAACATGCCAAAACTTATGCAATATAGCAAAATCAGGTCTACGAGGACAATTTATAGCAATAAAATACTATATCAAAAAGAAAGAATTATCTCAATCAAATAGCCTAGCATTACACATCAAGGAACTAGCAAAAGAACAATAAAATAAGCCCAAATTTAGCAGAAGGAGGAAATAACAAAGATGAGAGCAAAAATACAAGAAACTGAGAATAGAAAAACTTAATAATTAACAAAACTGAGAGTTTGTTTTTCTAAAAGATAACAAAATGAATAAGCCTAACTAGATTAGGAAATAAAGAGAAGCAGAGTATTGTGGTACACATCTGATCTGTAATCCCAGATAAGGCAGAAGAAGTTTTGAAGTTTAAAGCCATCCTAAGAGACCATGAAAAGAAGAGAGAGGAGAGGAGTGGAGAGAAGAGGAGAGAAAAAGGGAGGTGAGGGGAGAAGAGGGGAGGGGAGGGGAGGGGAGGGGAGAAGAGAAAGATAGAATGAGAGAGAAAAAGAGAAAGGACAAGAAAGAAAGAGAAAAAGAAAGGAAGAAGGAGGGGAGAGGAGGGAAGGAGATGGGAGGGGAGAAGAGAGGGAGAAAAAGAGATAGAAATGATAAAAATAAAACCAGAAAGAGGATATTACAGCTGATACCACAGAAATAAAGCATAATAAGAGAATAAATGAACAACTAAATATAAACATATTGGATAACCTACAAAAGTTTATAAATATGTAGACACATATAACTAAATAAGTCAAAAACAACAGAAATTTTATTTTATTTATTTATTTATTTTTTTGGTGAAGATAGGTTTTTATTTATTTATTTATTTATTTTATTATTCATATGTGCATACAAGGCTTGGTTCATTTCTCCCCCCTGCCCCCACCCCCTCCCTTACCACCCACTCCACCCCCTCCCTCTCCCCCCCCTCAATACCCAGCAGAAACTATTTTGCCCTTATTTCTAATTTTGTTGTAGAGAGAGTATAAGCAATAATAGGAAGGAACAAGGGTTTTTGCTGGTTGAGATAAGGATAGCTATACAGGGCATTGACTCACATTGATTTCCTGTGCGTGTGTGTTACCTTCTATGTTAATTCTTTTTGATCTAACCTTTTCTCTAGTTCCTGGTCCCCTTTTCCTATTGGCCTCAGTTGCTTTTAAGGTATCTGCTTTAGTTTCTCTGCGTTAAGGGCAACAAATGTTAGCTAATTTTTTAGGTGTCTTACCTATCCTCACCCCTCCCTTGTGTGCTCTCGCTTTTATCATGTGCTCATAGTCCAATCCCCTTGTTGTGTTTGCCCTTGATCTAATGTCCACATATGAGGGAGAACATACGGTTTTTGGTCTTTTGGACCAGGCTAACCTCACTCAGAATGATGTTCTCCAATTCCATCCATTTACCTGCGAATGATAACATTTCATTCTTCCTCATGGCTGCATAGAATTCCATTGTATGGAACAACAGAAATTTTAGACAGAGAAATTATAAATACAAATATTGAATCAATAACAAAAAGCTTCCCCTCAAGGAAAAGCCAGAACCTGATGATGCTGACAGTGAATTATACCATGCATTTAAAGAACATCAAGTCTTCTCAACATTTTCTTTAAAAAAAAAAAAATCAAAGTTGAGAGAAGAATTTTAAATTCTTTTTGTGAGCCAGCTTTACCTTGCTTCCAAACACAGCCAATGACATTACAAGAAAAGGCATGCTGGGGGCTGGGGATGTGGCTCAAGTGGTAGAGAGCCTGCCTAGCAAGCATGAGGCCCTGAATTCAAACCCCAGATCTGCTACACATAAAAAAAAGACATGCAATATCCTTTATCAACAAAGATGCAAAAAATCTCAACAAAATACTAGGAAAGCCAACTCACCCACATGATAATTATTCAAGTGATATTTATTCCAGAGATGCAAGGATGGTTCAATAAATGAAAACCTGTAAGTGTGACTCACCTCATTCAACAAAATGAAAGACAAAAACAATCTGATCCTTTCAATAGATGCAGAAAAGGCATTGGAAAATTTTTGTTCTTTCTGACCAAAAAAAAAAAAAAATCAACAAATTAGGTATAGAAGGAATGTACTTCAACACAATAACAGCTATAGAAGACAAGATGACAAGCCCACAGTTAATATTATATTCAAAATAAAAAGTTGAAAACCTTTCCTCAGTATCAGGAAAAAGACTTCTATCCAACTGCTCTGGAGGTCTTTTTCAGAGCAATTGAATAAGACAAAAAAAGAGATCCAAATAGAAAAGGTAGTTTGAAATCCTGAATTTTCTGGTGATTCATTCTATGTGTTTTAAAGAAAAAAATAAGTTAGAACTAATAATGAATACAGTTAAGTTAAAGATATGAAATCAACACACAAGAACAAGTCACATTTCTATATACTGAAAGTGAAACATTGAAAAATAAAGAAAGCAATCCCATTTGCCATAACTACAAGAAAATAAAATAAATAGGAATAAAATTAACCAAGAAGGTTAAAGAAAACTATGACACTAATGAATGAAATTTGAGAAGCAACAAATAAATTGAAAGGTATTCTGTGTTCATGGATAGGAAAGATTAATATTGTTAAAGTGTCCTTTTTGCCCAAACAATATACAAATTCAATACAATGCCTATCAAAAGTCCAATATCAATTTTATAAAACTAGAAAAATCCTCAAATACATGAGAAAGTACAAATAAATTGCCAAAGTAATCATGAGAAAAAAAATAACAAAGCTGGAGGTATCACATTACAGGATGTCAAACAATATCTTAAAGCTAAATTAATTAAAATTCATAGAACTGGCATAAATATAGAAATAGTGACCAAAGGAACATAATAGAGAGCAAAGAAATGAATTCAAATATTTATGATCAATTGATTCTGAACAAAAGTGCCAAGAACACATATTGGGGAAAGAACAATCTCTTTGTTTGGGAAAATAGATATACACATGCAGAAAAATGAAATTAGACACTTACCTCACACCTGTTATTTGCAACAACATGGATGGAACTGACAATCATGTTTAGAGATATAAACTTGTCATTCTTCACGACAAGTACTGCGTGATCTCACTCAAATGTGTAATCTAAAAACGTTGTTCTCATACATTTTGAGAGTAGAACAGTGGTTACCAGACACTGGAGAGTGTGATGGAGGGACAGGGGAAAGAATGACCAATGGGTACTGGGTTACAGTTACTTAGAAGCAGAAAGTTCTGATGTGCACAGTAGAGTGACTATAAGTAACAACAATGTGAGATTTCAAAAAGCTAGAAAAAATGATTTTGAAAGTTCTCACCATAGAGAAATTATCAGTGTGTGCTTCATATGTTTAACCTGGCTTAAACATTACATGGTACCTCTAATGTGTACAATTTTGGTTTTATGTATGAGTTAAGGAACATTTAATTTTTAATGGAGGAGACAAGATGGTACATTAGACACCCAGCACCGAGTACTTTCCCATGCCTCCACTAATATGAAACAAAACCTCATTTTCATGGCTATAAAGAGCGGTGGGTGGCAAGGCAAGGCAAGGGACAGAAACAAGAACCATTAGACAGTCAGAGACCAGGGGAAATCCACAAGTATTGTACTTTAGATATATAAAAGAAATAATTAACCCTAGCAGAAAGTAGTAAGAAAAATGGTAGACAAAGAGGAGGATCCACCCAATGGAACTTCAAGCAAAAGAACAAAGAAAAGACTTCTTGTGAAAGTCCACATGCATACCAGCTGGCACTCTGCAAAAAAAGAAAAAATATTAAGATGGAAGATCTGCACCCCGCACAGCAAGCAAATACCAGATAGGGGCTCTGGGCATTTCCTAATCATTTACTGGTGCCTTGGAGGGGAATTCTTAAGAACAGGATTAAAGACAAACCTCTGCTGTGAACAGCAGAAGTGCCTGCATTTTTATGTTTCTAAATCTCAAAAGCCTCACCCCTTGCATTGGATAAGCAAGTGATCACCCTGAGAATCAGTGGGGACCCTGGAAACTAGTTGGGACTGAGACTCAGATTCATAGATAAAAAACAATTTGGTGGAGAGTACAAGTAACAAGCCAGAGCCACCAGGAGTCCCCTGAGCTGTTATGAGCCTTTGGGTGAAATCTTGAAATTTCAGGGAGCTGAAAGTGAGCTAGGATGGAGCAGGAATTGTGGGGAATTGAGTCAGTGAGTGAGCTGAGAGACTCCATGAGTCAAGTCTGGAGTGAGCTGGGAGTCACTCTGAGGTTGAGCCCACTTGAACTGAGCTAGGAGGCTGGGCTTTACCCTGAGCCCATAAAAACCCTTTCTGCTTTCTTGCAATGCTGGGATTGGGCTCAGGGCCTTACATGTGCTGAGTGGGTTCTCTGCCAATGAGTTACATCCCCAACCAAGACAGCCCTTTCTGGTCTAACCTGTTTGGACTTCAGAAAGAAAAACAACTGCCCAACCCACAAAGTAAACTGCAGAAGACAAGCTGAAGGGAGGGTGTGCACATGGGACAACAACTTTCCTCCTTAACAAGGAAGAAATATTTACTGGTGGATTCTTTTCCTTTTTCTTTTTTTGTTATTATTATTATTGTGTTCTAGTCTTTTTAATACATATTTTAGTATGTGCTCTTTCACCATAACTTCTTAATTTTTCATCACATATACTTTTTCCATCTTTCTTATCATGATTCTTCCCCATATCCCCTTCTTATTACTTAATTATTAATACCTATAACCAAAAATCTTTTTAACTTCTATTTTATCTTCTAAATACTTTAGTCCCTTTCTAACTTTATTGAGGGTGTGGTTGATGTTTACAATTGTTTTTAACTACATTTAAATATATAGTTTGTTTTTTAATTCTTTCTAATTTTTTAAAATTTTCATTATACTTGTGTTGGAGGTACATTGTGACATTTGCAAAAGTTCTTACAATTGAATTGCTATCTGTTTTCTTTACTCTGAGTGGTAATAAAAGAAATACCCATTCCAATAGATTTGCAAATCACAATAAAGAAATACAAGAAATATGTTAAAGCAGGCAATATGGCTCCTTTAAAAACTCAAAATGCTTCAAAAATGTAGTCAAAGATACTGAAATGGCTAAAATGCTATACAAAACATTCAAATCTTTACCTTTAAAAATGACCAATGACCTCAATGAGGATTCAAACAGTTAAAGAAATCAATTCAAGACCACAACAAGAAGCTTAGTAACATGGATGAAAAATTTAATAAGGAAACTGAGGTTCTAAAAAACTGAAAAAATGGGAATTTTGGAAAAGAAAATCTCAATAAATTAAATTTTAAAATACAGTAGAAAGCAGCATCAATAGATTAGATCAAGATGATTGAAGACAATATCAAGGAACTATTACATTTAAGCAGCAATGAAAAATTAAACAACCATGCTATAACTTTCAAGAACCATGGGGCATGATCCAGAGAGGCCTAAGAATCCATGAGGTAGAAGGAAGAGCTGGAATACAAACAAAAGGCATAGAAAACCTGTTCAATGAAATTATAGCAGAAAATTTCCCAAATCAGAAGAAATATGTGGATATCCAGATATAGTGGGCATAGAGAACCCCAAATAGACATGAGCAGAGAAGAAACTCTTCACATCACATTATAGTAAAAATATTGAAAATACAGAAAAAAACGAAAGAACATTGAGAGCTGCAAAAGAATAATGACAACTTACTTACAAAGACAAACTTATCAGAATAACTTTAGACTTCTCAGCAGAAGCCATAAAGATAGAAAAGCATGCAAAGACATAATTCAAATCCTGGAAGCAAGCAGCAGCCAACCAAGAATACTGTACACACAAAAGTTATACTTAAAATCAAAGGTGGAACACTGACCTTCCAAGATAATCACAACCTAAAGCAATCCACAACCAATAAGCCAGAAGGGCAGAATATATTTAAAGTAATCCTACATACAGAGGAGAAAGAAAGACAGTAACAAATGTTAAGAAAGTAAAGAATATATTTCACAATAGGAGTATATGAACAAAAGAGACCAGGAAAGAATCAAACATATTCAACTCAGTGAACCAAAAAATTCCCAAAATAAACAAGGGAGAAAGAAAAGAAAAACACAGTACTTAAATCAATCACGACAACAATAAAATCACAGGGATTAGTAATATTGCTCAATAATTACTACCCAAAAGTAAATGGTCTTAACTCCAATCTGAGGTGATAGACAGTCTAATTGGATTACAAAAACAAAAGATCCAATTCTCAATTGTCTACATGAAACATACCACACAGCAATGAGACACACAGACTAAAAGCAAAAGATGAAAAATTATGTACCAGAAATGCAGAAGTTGGAAGCAAGCAGGAATAGTTGTACTCAGATCTTCAAAATAGACTTCAAATAAAAATTAGACAGAAGAGCTAAAGATAATTACATATTAATAATTTGAACAAAACATCAAGCAGATATAATGAGGTGGGGCATGGTGGTACATACCTGTAGCACCAGCTAATCAAGAGGTAAAGACAAAAGGATCATAGTTCAAGGCCAATCCTGGCAAAAGAGAGTAAGACCCTATCTCAAAAGAAAAAGCCTGATTGGACCTGATAGCAGATGCCTGTAATCCCAATAACTCAGGAAACAAAGACTGGGAAAATCATGGTTAAAGGCCAGGTTGGGCAAAAAGTTACCAAGACCTCAAGTCAATCCTGGCAGTACGTGACTGTAATCCCAAGTATACAGGAGGCATAGGTATGAGGATTACACTCTGAAATTAATACCTGGCAAAAAGCATACCATCCTATCTGAAAAATAACTAAAGCAAGACAAAATTAGAATCATGGCTGAAGTGGGAAAGTGCACTTGGCCAGCAAATGCAAGGCCTCGAACTCAATCCTCAGCACCATAAGAAAAGGAAGGAAGGAAGGAGAAAATATTACCATTATAAATACGTATGCACCAAGTGTCAATGCAACCAATGTCATAAAACAAACACTACTGGCCTTAAACAGGCAGATAGCTCCAGATACAATAATAGTAAACAACTTTAATAACTGCTTTCATCAATAAATAGATCATCTAGAGAAAAAGTCAACAAAGAAACCTCAGAATCAAACTGCATCATAGATCAAATAGACTTAACAGAGATCTATAGCGTATTCATCTAACAGTCATGAAAAACAAATTCTTCATAGCAACCCACAGAAGTTTTTCCAAAATAGGTTACATTTGGGGCCACAAAGAAAATCTTAATAAATACAAGAAATTTGATGTAATTTATTGCATCTTACTGAATTATAATGGAGTAAAATTAAACATCAATAACAAGAGAAACTATAGAAACTATAAAAACATTAAAATTTAAATGATCAGTGGGTCACTGAAGAAATTGGGGAGAAGTTTTTTAATTACTAGAATCAAATGAAAATGGAAACATCACATTCCAGATAGTACGCTGCAACACAGGGAGTTCTAAGAATAGACTTCACAGCTAGGAGTACCTACATTAAAAAATTAGATCTCAAATAAATTACCTAATGATGTACTTAAAGTGTTAGAAAAACAAGAACAAGCTAAATTCAAAATTACTAGATGGGAAGAAATAATAAAGTTCAGAGTAGAAATTAATGAAATGGAGACTAAAAGGACAATACAAAGAAACAGTGAAACAGAGTTGGTTCTTTAAAAATGTAAACAAGATTGAAAAACCCTTAGCCAAACTAACAATAAGAAAGCAAACAGCCAATCTAATTAAGTGAGAGATGGGGAATGGGATATGACTACAGATACCAATGAAATTGAAAGTAAGATTAGGGATTATTTTGAAAATTAGATTTCAATATATTATAAATTTTAGAAGTGTTTAAATTTCTAGACATATTTGTCTTACCAAAATTGAAGCAAGAGGATTTAACAGAAAAACAATGACATTGAAGCAGAATAATCTGTTAAACAAGAAAAACTCCATAATCAAGTTTGTTTCATTCCAGGTATACAAGGATGATTCAAAATCAGTAAATGTGTTATGGCACATAAATTGAAATGCACAAAATAGCATATGACCATCTCAATAAATGCAGAAGAGCCTTTGACAAAAGTCAGCACCCCTTCATCATAAAAAAAAAACCTGAAAAATCTAGGAGTCATATAACTCAACATACTAAAGGCTATTATATGACATAACTATAGAAAACATTGTACTAAGTAGTAAAAACCTAAAACTACTTCCTCTAAAATCAGGATTGACACAAGGATATTCATTCATTCCCTCTGCTCTTATTCAATATAGTGCTTAAATTCTTAGCCAGAGCAATAAGGCTGGAGAAAGAAATAAAGGGATACAAACAAGAAAGAAGAAGAAAGATGATATGATCCTATATTTAAAGACCTTCTAGGCTCCACGAGAAGATGCTTACATCTGATAAGTATTTTCAGCAGAATAGCAGGAAACAAAACCAACATGCAAAAAATCAGTGACTTTTCTACATACCAGTGATTAATAGGCTGAGAAAAAAAATCAGGAAAACAATTGTATTCACAACAGCCTAAAAGAAACCTAGGACTAAATTTAACAAAGGGGTGAAATATTTCTACAATTAAAATTATAAAACCCTGAACAAATAAATTGAAGAAGGCAGTAGAATATCAAAAGACCTCCTATGTTCATGGATTGCCAGAATTAATATTATGAAAATGGCTATATTACTGAAAGCCATCTACAGATTCGATACAATTCCCATCAAAATTTCAATGCCATTCTTTACAGAAATAAATAAATAAGAATACTCAAGTTTATATGGAAGCACAAAAGACCCCAAATAACCAAAGCAATCCTGAACAAAAAGACCAATGCTGGAAATATCACATTACCTGACTTCAAATTATACTATAGATCTATAGTAACAAAAAGAGCATGGTAGTGCCACAGACAGATATGTGGACCAACAAAATAGAAGAGTAAACCCAGAAATAAGCCAATGCAGCTGGAAGCATCTGATTCTCAACAAAGGTTTCCAAAACATATGTTGAGGGGAAACAAATGGTGCTGGAAAACTTGATAACCATATCCATATGGTAAAGACTGAAAGTAGATCCCTATCTCACATCCTATAAAAAAACCAAAATAGAAATAGAAATAGAGAATTATTCCATAATTGTCATATAAAGATCTAATCTTTGTAGTAAGTAAGTGCTTCCCAATTTGATCTATAGATGCATATGATAGCAAACAAAATCATGGGATATTATTTTGTAGATATCAATAAACAAATTATAAAGTTCAGATGGAAAGACAAAAATAGTCAACACAATAGTGAAGAATAAAGGCACAGAACCAAATCTACCCAATTTCGGAACTTCTTACAAAGCTGCAGTAATCAGGACAGTAAAACATTGGTGAAAGATTAAACAAATGATAAATGTAACAAAAGACATACAAGAAATAGACACACACATATAAAACCAGCAGATCTTTGACAAAGGCAAAGGCAATTGAATGGATAAGGAAAACTATTTTTTTTTCATTTTTCTTTTATTATTCATATGTGCATACAAGGCTTGGTTCATTTCTCCCCCCTGCCCCCACCCCCTCCCTTACCACCCCCTCCCCCCCAATACCCAGCAGAAACTATTTTGCCCTTATTTCTAATTTTGTTGTAGAGAGAGTATAAGCAATAGTAGGAAGGAACAAGGGTTTTTGCTGGTTGAGATAAGGATAGCTATACAGGGCATTGACTCACATTGATTTCCTGTGCGTGGGTGTTACCTTCTAGGTTAATTCTTTTTGATCTAACCTTTTCTCTAGTACCTGTTCCCCTTTTCCTATTGACCTCAGTTGCTTTAAGGTATCTGCTTTAGTTTCTCTGCGTTAAGGGCAACAAATGCTATCTAGTTTTTTAGGTGTCTTACCTATTCTCACCCCTCCCTTGTGTGCTCTCGCTTTCATCATGTGCTCATAGTCCAATCCCCTTGTTGTGTTTGCCCTTGATCTAATGTCCACATATGAGGGAGAACATACGATTTTTGGTTTTTTGAGCCAGGCTAACCTCACTCAGAATGATGTTCTCCAATTCCATCCATTTACCAGCTAATGATAACATTTCGTTCTTCTTCATGGCTGCATAAAATTCCATTGTGTATACATACCACATTTTCTTAATCCATTCGTCAGTGCGGGGGCATCTTGGCTGTTTCCATAACTTGGCTATTGTGAATAGTGTTGCAATAAACATGGATGTGCAGGTGCCTCTGGAGTAACAGTCTTTTGGGTATATCCCCAAGAGTGGTATTGCTGGATCAAATGGTAGATCGATGTCCAGCTTTTTAAGTAGCCTCCAAATTTTTTTCCAGAGTGGTTGTACTAGTCTACATTCCCACCAAACGTGTAAGAGGGTTCCTTTTTCCCCACATCCTCGCCAACACCTGTTGTTGGTGGTGTTGCTGATGATGGCTATTCTAACAGGGGTGAGGTGGAATCTTAGTGTGGTTTTAATTTGCATTTCCTTTATTGCTAGAGATGGTGAGCATTTTTTCATGTGTTTTCTGGCCATTTGAATTTCTTCTTTTGAGAAAGTTCTGTTTAGTTCATGTGCCCATTTCTTTATTGGTTCCTTAGTTTTGGGAGAATTTAGTTTTTTAAGTTCCCTGTATATTCTGGTTATCAGTCCTTTGTCTGATGTATAGTTGGCAAATATTTTCTCCCACTCTGTGGGTGGTCTCTTCAGTTTAGAGACCATTTCTTTTGATGAACAGAAGCTTTTTAGTTTTATGAGGTCCCATTTATCTATGCTATCTCTTAGTTGCTGTGCTGCTGGGGTTTCATTGAGAAAGTTCTTACCTATACCTACTAATTCCAGAGTATTTCCTACTTTTTCTTGTATCAACTTAAGAGTTTGGGGTCTGATATTAAGATCCTTGATCCATTTTGAGTTAATCTTGGTATAGGGTGATATACATGGATCTAGTTTCAGTTTTTTGCAGATTGCTAATCAGTTTTCCCAGCAGTTTTTGTTGAAGAGGCTGCTATTTCTCCATCGTATATTTTTAGCTCCTTTGTCAAAGATAAGTTGCTTATAGTTGTGTGGCTTCATATCTGGATCCTCTATTCTGTTCCACTGGTCTTCATGTCTGTTTTTGTGCCAGTACCATGCTGTTTTTATTGTTATTGCTTTGTAATATAGTTTGAAGTCAGGTATTGTGATACCTCCTACATTGTTCTTTTGACTGAGTATTGCCTTGGGTATTTGTGGCCTCTTGTGTTTCCATATAAATTTAACAGTAGATTTTTCAATCTCTTTAATGAATGTCATTGGAATTTTGATGGGAATTGCATTAAACATGTAGATTACTTTTGGGGAGTATCGACATTTTTACTATGTTGATTCTACCAATCCATGAGCATGGGAGATCTCTCCACTTCTATAGTCTTCCTCAATCTCTTTCTTCAGAAGTGTATAGTTTTCTTTGTAGAGCTCTTTCACATCTTTTGTTAGGTTTACACCTAGGTGTTTGATTTTGTTTGAGGCTATTGTAAAATTGTTTTCATACATTCTTTTTCCATTTGCTCATTGTTAGTGTATAGAAATGCTAATGATTTTTCTATGTTGATTTTATATCCTGCTACCTTGGTATAGCTATTGATGATGTCTAGAAGCTTCTGAGTAGAGTTTTTTGGGTCTTTAAGGTATAAGATCATGTCGTCTGCCAATAGGGATATTTTGACAGTTTCTTTACCTATTTGTATTCCTTTTATTCCTTCTTCTTGCCTAATTGCTCTGGCTAGGAATTCCAGTACTATGTTGAATAGGAGTGGAGATAGTGGGCATCCTTGTCTGGTTCCTGATTTTAGAGGGAATGGTTTTAGTTTTTCTCCTTTAAGTATAATGCTGGCTGTAGGTTTGTCATATATAGCTTTTATAATGTTGAGGAACTTTCCTTCTATTCCTAGTTTTCTTAGAGCTTTTATCATGAAATGCTGTTGGATCTTATCAAAGGCTTTTTCTGCATCTATTGAGATGATCAAGTGGTTTTTGTCTTTGCTTCTGTTAATGTGGTTTATTATGTTTATTGATTTTCATATGTTGAACCACCCCTGCATCCCTGGGATGAAGCCTACTTGGTCGTGGTGAATAATCTTTTTGATGTGTTGCTGAATTCGGTTTGCCATTATTTTGTTGAGGATTTTTGCATCAATGTTCATTAAGGAGATTGGCCTATAGTTCTCCTTTTGGGAGGTGTCTTTGCCTGGTTTTGGGATAAGTGTAATACTGGCTTCATAAAATGTGTTTGGCAGTTTTCCTTCCCTTTCTATTTCATGGAACAGTTTAAGGAGGGTTGGTATCAGTTCTTCTTTAAAGGTCTGATAGAATTCAGCAGAGAATCCATCAGGTCCTGGACTTTTCTTTTTGGGGAGACTCTTGATTGCTGCTTCAATTTCATTTTGTGTTATAGGTCTATTCAGGTGATTAATTTCCTCTTGGTTCAGTTTTGGATGATCATATGTATCTAGAAATCTGTCCATTTCTTTTAGATTTTCAAAATCTATTTGAAACCTATTTGAATATAGGTTCTCAAAGTAGTCTCTGATGATTTCCTGGACTTCCATGGTGTTGGTTGTTATCTCCCCTTTTGCATTCCTAATTCTACTAATTTGGGTTTTTTCTCTCCTCATTTTAGTCAGGTTTGCCAGAGGTCTATCGATCTTGTTTATTTTTTCAAAGAACCAACTTTTTGTTTCATTAATTCTTTGTATGGTTTTTTTGGTTTCTATTTCATTGATTTCAGCTCTTATTTTTATTATTTCTCTTCTTTTATTTGTTTTGGGATTTGCTTGTTTTTGTTTTTCTAGGAGTTTGAGATGTATCATTAAGTCATTGATTTGGGATCTTTCAATCTTTTTAATATATGCACTCATGGCTATAAACTTTCCTCTCAAGACTGCCTTAGCTGTGTCCCATAGGTTCCGGTAGGTTGTGTTTTCATTTTCATTGACTTCCAGGAACTTTTTAATTTCCTCTTTTATTGCATCGATGATCCACTCTTCATTAAGTAATGAGTTATTTAGTTTCCAGCTGTTTGCATGTTTTTTGTCTTTACTTTTGTTGTTGAGTTCTACTTTTACTGCATTGTGGTCAGATAGTATGCACGGTATTATTTCTATTTTCTTATATTTGCTGAGGCTTGCTTTGTGCCCTAGGATATGATCTATTTTGGAGAAGGTTCCATGCGCTGCTGAGAAGAATGTATATTGTGTAGAGGTTGGATGAAATGTTCTGTAGACATCTACTAGGTCCACTTGATCTATTGCATATTTTAGATCTTGGATTTCTTTATTGAGTTTTTGTTTGGATGACCTACCTATTCATGATAATGGAGTGTTAAAGTCTCCCACAACCACTGTGTTGGCGTTTATATCTGCTTTTAGGTCTTTCAGGGTATGTTTGATGAAATTGGGTGCGTTGACATTGGGTGTGTACAGATTGATGATTATTATTTCCTTTTGGTCTATTTCCCCTTTTATTAGTATGGAATGTCCTTCTTTATCTCATTTGATCAATGTAGGTTTGAAGTCTACTTTGTCAGAGGTAAGTATTGCTACTCCTGCTTGTTTTCGGGGGCCATTGGCTTGGTAAATCTTCTTCCAGCCTTTCATCCTAAGCATATGCTTATTTCTGTCGGTGAGATGAGTCTCCTGTAAGCAACAAATTGTTGGATCTTCTTTTTTAATCCATTTTGTCAAACGGTGTCTTTTGAGGGGTGAATTAAGTCCATTAACATTAAGCGTTAGTACTGATAGGTATGTGGTGATTCCTGCCATTTAGTTGTCTTAGTTGTTTGAAGGTTTGATTGTGTGTACCTAACTTGATGTTCCTCTCTACTGTCTTGCTTTTTCTTATCCTGTGGTTTGGTGCTGCCTGCCTTTTCATGGTTAAGTTGGGTGTCACTTTCTGTGTGCAGGATCCCTTGCAGAATCTTTTGTAATGGTGGCTTTGTGGTCACATATTGTTTTAGTTTCTGCTTATCATGGAAGACTTTTATTGCTCCATCTATTTTGAATGATAGCTTTTCTGGGTAGAGTATCCTGGGGTTGAAGTTATTTTCATTCAGTGCTCAGAAGATCTCATCCCATGCTCTTCTTGCTTTTAATGTTTCTTTTGAGAAGTCTGCTGTGATTTTGATGGGTTTACCTTTGTATGTTACTTGTTTTTTCTCTCTTACAGCCTTCAATATTCTTCCTTAGTTTCTGAACTTGTTGTTTTAATGATGATATGTCATGGAGTAGTTCTATTTTGATCTGGTCTGTTTGGTGTCCTGGAGGCCTCTTGCATCTGTATGGGAATATCTTTCTCTAGATTTGGGAAATTTTCCGTTATTATTTTGTTGAATATATTACGCATTCCCTTCGCTTGCACCTCTTCTCCTTCTTCGATGCCCATGATTCTCAAGTTTGGTCTTTTGATGGAGTCAGTGAGTTCTTGCATTTTCTTTTCACAGGTCTTGAGTTGTTTAATTAATAGTTCTTCAGTTTTTCCTTTAATTACCATTTCATCTTCAAGTTCTGAGATTCTGTCTTCTGTTTGTTCTATTCTGCTGGATTGGCCTTCCATTTTGTTTTGCAGTTCTGTTTTGTTCTTTTTTCTGAGGTTTTCCATATCTTGGCAATTTTCTTCTTTATTGTTGTCTATTTTTGTTCTGAGTTCATTTATCCATTTATTCATTGTGTTCTCTCTTTCACTTTGGTGTTTATACAGTGCTTCTATGGTTTCCTTTATTTCTTCTTTTGCTTTTTCAAATTCTCTATTTTTGTTGTCTTGGAATTTCTTGAGTGTCTCCTGTACATTTTTGTTGACCCTATCCAGTATCATCTCTATAAAATTCTCATTGAGTACTTGTAGTATGTCTTCTTTTAAATTATTCTTGTGGGCTTCATTGGGTCCTTTGGCATAGTTTATCTTCATTTTGTTGGAGTCTGGATCTGAGTTTCTGTTCTCTTCATTCCCCTCTGGTTCCTGTACTAATTTTTTTGCTGTGGGGAAACTGGTTTCAATAGGATTGAAAATCAAAGATAAAAAAAATAAAAAATAAGTAAATGAAAGTAATATCTATATATAAAAATGAATTAAAATGGAAAATAGAAAATTAAAAAAAAAAACCAAAAAACTTCCAAGTTTATATGCAATGCAGTTTCAGTCTTAATAATTTGGGTGTCCGTCTCAATCTCCAGTCCTGGAGTTGGTGCCTCAGATGTTGTTCTGTAGTTGTCTCATCAAAGGGGATGCACAAAGTAGAACAAAATTACACACTCACACACACACACACACACACACACACACACACACACACAAAGCCCCACCAAGTGTCCCCAGTTCAAATGCAATACAGTTTCAGTAAGTTTTTCGGCTTGCAGGTGTAATTCGGTTGTTCTCTCATCAAAGGTAGGGAGAAAAAGAAAAAAAAAGTGTCTGGAGACAGTTCTGAGAGTGGTATCTGCAACTGTGGCTTGCCTGCCTGCTGCTCTCAGCCTCTAGCTGGAGGCATTATTTATGCAGATCTCTGGGGTGAGCTAGCACTCACCTGGTCGCACAGACTTTGTTTGCTCAGAGTTCTCCTGTGCGGGAGCCTCTGCTACATGCTTTCCCCTTTCCAAGCACTGGGAAAGGTGACACTGCCCCCGCATTGTCAGGCCTGCTTGTTTATTTACAGTTCATGTGGGAGGTGGGTCTTCCCCCCTCTCCTCTGAAGTTTTCCTCCCACTGCCACTTTCAGAAGCTTTCCTGCTCCTGCTTACTGGGCGGTGCTGCTGCTCCTGCCGGCCTCCATGTTTGTTTACAGTTCACATGGGAAGTGGGTCTTCCCTCCTCTCACAAGGTTCCCTGTTCCTGGTTGCTAGGCACGTGCCCTGCTCCTGCCACAGGCTCTCCAGCCCGCCTGGCTTGTTTATTTACAGTCCCGGGAAGGATTCCCTTCCCCCAATCTTCAGCGCTCAGGGCGCCCCACCCTCTTTCCAGCATGTCTTAACTGTTCTTATTGCTTATTACTCAGTTTCTCTTTTTTTTTCCCGGGTGGAGGTCAGTCTTTCCAGGGGGCTATGCTGCTCTGGCCCAGGCTTGTCTGTGGGGCTACCTCGGTACCACGAAGCTCACCTGGTCCGCATCTTCCCAAGCCGTATGGGCGCTGGCCTCTGGTAGCCCCGGGGGCCCTCCTCGTTTCTCCATTTAATGTGAAGTGGAGATTTTCTGCACCGGCTGGAGATGTGGAGGGGTCAAAGTTATGCCTTTTCTCGGTGATTATGCCTGCAAAGTGTGTCTCCAGCGTCTCTCCAAGATTCCACTATAGGAGAGTCGTTTTCTGCTTCCTACCTCTAGCCGCCATCTTGGAATTCTTCAGGAAAACTATTTTTAACAAACTGTGTTGGGACAATTGGAAATATAGAGAGGAGGGGGAGAGGGAGAAAGAGGAGAGAGAGAGAATGAATGAATGAATCTTGATGCTAAACTCACAACTTGCATAAAAATTAATTCAAAATGAATTATAGACTCAAATGTAAAACACAAAACTTTAAAACTTTTGGATAACTTTGGCCTTAGCAATGACATTTTAAATTACACCCAAACTATAATACATGAAAAGTTGATGAATCAGGTATTATTAAAATTAGAAACTTTTGTTTTTTAATGAAAAAACAAGTCATAGACTGGAAGAAAACATTTGAACAACACATATTTGATAAATGACTATTATGAAAGCATAGAAGTACTTAAATATTATGAAAACATGTAATAAGTACTTAAAATTCAGCAATAAGAAGACAATCTAATTAAAAGAGGGGAAAATATCTGAATGGACACCTCAGTAAAGATATTTAATGGCACAAGTGATAGAGCACCTGCCTAGCAAGTGTGAGGCCCTGAATTCAAACTCTAGTACCGAAAAAAATTATAAAAAGAAGATACTAGATCACAAATACCTATATGCAAGATGTTGAATATGATATTTGATGGGGAATTCAAAACTAAAATTAAGAGATGCCTCAACATACTAATAAGTACAGTTAAAATAACAGACCACTTACATCATATTCTAACACGGCTGTGGAGCGATAGAAACTCATGTATTGCTGGTGGGAATGCACAGTAGTACAGCTCTTTTGGAAGACATTTTGGCCATTTCTTAAAGTTAAACATAAGTTTACCTCCTTGTAATTGCACTACAAAGTATGTCCCCAAAGAAATTGAAAACATGTTTCCACAAAAACCTGCACAGAAATGTTTTAACAACTTCAGTCATAATTGCCAAAAACTGAAGCAACTGGAGTCTTTCAATAGGTAAATGAATAAACCAATTGTTGTGCATCCATACAATAAAATAGTAGTCAGCAACAGGAAGAAATAAACTTTCAGGCATAAAAACATAAGGAGGAAATTTAAGTGCTATTGAAAAGTAAAAGGATCCAGTCTAAAACATTTGTATGTAACATTAACCCAACTGTATTCTGAAAGAAGCAGTAATGCAGAAACAGAAAAGAGGTCAGTTTGCTAGATGACACTAGGGAAAAAGGATGAACACAGGAAGCATATAAGGTTTGTAGGGCAGTATTCCTTATGATGCTATAAGTGATTGATACATGCTTTTAACCATAATCTA
This sequence comes from Castor canadensis, assembly GCF_047511655.1. Taxonomy (NCBI): domain Eukaryota; kingdom Metazoa; phylum Chordata; class Mammalia; order Rodentia; family Castoridae; genus Castor; species Castor canadensis. Next base: position 136,142,231 of record NC_133391.1, read on the forward strand.
GGAGACTGTGCAATACTAAGAGGAAACTTCTTGTAAACCACAGATACTGGTTAATAAGAACATAGTAATGTTAACCACCAATTAAAAGAACCACACTAATACAGAATGTTAAAGAAAACAAAGAAAGAAAGAAAAAGATAAAAGAAAGCACCAGGCAAGATGGCACATACCTGCAATCCCAGCACTAAGGAGGTAGAGGCAGGGGAATAGTGAGTTTGAGACCAGTGTGGCCCACTGGACCTTTTCCAAAGAATAAAACAAAAAAATATGTTTAAAAATGGCTGGGAGGAAGAACTTCATTCAAGGTAAGAAGGTAATATATAGACCAACTATATGTTTGACTTAATTTTTTCTGAAATCCTAAAACCTCCTTAAAAATAAAATCTATTCATTTAAAAATAATAATCTTTCCCAATTGAATTTTCTGGACACTTTTCTAGATAGAAGCTGGACTCTGATTTGTAGTCTATGAATGTATGTGTCTGTCCTATGCCATTACCACACTATCTTGATGGCCTTTCTATGTAGTAGGATTTTAATTGGAAAATGTGAGTTGTAATACTTTTTCTTCTTTTGTGATTGTTTTGTCCTTTCTTGGTCTCATCAAATCCCCATGAATTTTAGAATCAGCATGCCAATCCAAAAAATTGCCCGCTGGAATTCTGATAGGGATTGTATTGACTCTATAGGTCAATTGAGAATTTTGCCATCTTGAAATTAACACTTAGGTGTGAACATTTGTTATTTTCCATTTCTCTATATCTTTTTTAAACTGTGTTTTGTAGCTTTCATAATATGAATTCTTTAATTCTTTTGTGGTATTTAATCATTTGTGTTTTTATTTTGGCATTTTTAATGAATTTTTTCCCTTTACCATTTTTGGCATTTGTTTTTATTATTAGATGTAGATATTATTTCAATAAATTGGGGGGATTTTAATAATCAAACTATTGAATACTTTTTATGCTTCTTTCCTTCTCCACTTCTGATAATCATGTGATTTATATGTTGGTGTGGAGCATATAGGATTTGTAGGGCACATATTTCTCTGTGACTCTGTTCATTTTTCTTCATGCTTTTTCTTTGCTCTTTAGACTGAGTAATCTCTATCTACCTTCAAGTTTGTTTTTTTGTTTCACAAGCTCAAATCTATTGTTGAGCCTCCCTAGTGACTTTGTCATTTCATTTTTTGTTTTTTCAAATTCAAAAATTTCAATTGGCTATTTTAATTTATACTGCATCATTGATATTTCTATTTGGTGTGATATTTTCATTATACTTTCCTTTATTTCTTTGAACATATGTTTAAGGACATTTATATTTAAGTTCTTTTCTATTAAATATGACATACTGTAGCTCTTGGAGGCAGTTTCTGTGGCCTACCCTTTTTCTGGTATATAAAATACACTTTTGTTTCTTTACATATATCATAACTTTTGTCACATAATGGATACTGTAAATAATGTAGTGATTCTAAGTACTGGTGACTACTCTACCTGTACAGATCTCACTATTGCTATTTGTTTATTTGTTTAGTAAATTAATTATTTCCTGAGTGGAATTATTGTTCTTTTAGTGAATAGTTATTATTTAATGAATTGTTCTGGTGCTGTCTATTTCATCTCCACAGCAGTAATCTTCCAATATTCCTCAGAGGCTGTAGCTTGGGCATGCCCAGATACACTTCTGATGGAAGTGGTTTTACTAGGACTCCTGTTGACTGACTCATTCCCTGATCACTCTCTCTGTTTTGTCTCTGGACTGGTTGCTTCCTTGTTTCAACAATGCCTTCAGACATATTTTGCCTCACTATCTAAGCCAATAAAATTCAGACTCCAGGTCAGTGTTTAAGATTTGATCTCACCCTGGCCAGTTTTCTCCCTTGTTATCTGGGATAAACTAGCCGGTCTACCTATAAACCTACGTCTAAGGACTTTACCCCAATATCTTCTCAATTACCTTTCATTTCTGAGAGCTTTGGGATTGAACCTTTCGACAATGTGTTGCAAATTCACACTTTATTCTAGGTGAAGAACCTCCCCTCTCATGCAATTTGAGTGGACTAAAAATCTAAATAATGGCACTAGAATTGAGTAGCTAAGTAGTGCTGGGCTAGCTTTGCATAGGGTGTTGTGGGGAATGGAGAGACACTGACAGCAAGACAGAAAGCTTTGATATTAGAGAGAAGTAAGGATTATTTAACCAAGAGAAGAAGAGGTTGTAGTATAGGAAACCAGGATTTCAAAATAACTATCAAACAGAGTACAGATTATGAGAGCCAGTACAAAAATGAAACATAGTCAGGAGGTAATCATGAGAAGTTTTGTGTATTACATGCTATGGAGCTTGCACTGCCTATGAGGGCATATGGTGTAATGGAGTGATGTTTAAGCAGAAGGGCATGAAGCTCAGATTTCTTCTTTAAAAGAGTTACTATTTCAAAAACAGATTGAAAAGGCATGCTCTTGGAGAGTTTTGCTTGGGCAGTATGATGGATTTCTTAGGCCTTCTGAATTTGCGTAGGAAAAAAATAGTTCCTAGTTTGCAGGCCACTCTCCATAAACTCAAAGTCAACTTCCTGCATCATCCTTCAGTAACCCCTACAGAGGTAAAAGCAATCCTTATTTGTGTCACTTGAGGCTTACTGACTTTTGATGTTTAGTCATTTCACTCCTTCATATGATCTTGTGCATTACTCAATAGCATAAAGGAATATTTGTTAATAATCAACAAAAGTTAGGGCTATTCTTGTTATGTATAATGAAAAATACCATTACAATCACTTTTAGAATATCTGGTAAAATAAGTCACCTCATTGGACAGACAAAATCCGAGGAGATGTGGATCTTCTTTGAGGGATTAAAACCTGATTGTAAATTTAGGGCAAACACTAAACAGATAAATAATTCATGGTAGCATATACTAATATTCATTGAGTGGTAGCAGCAATAGGTGCATTGGAAGCTTCTATATGCTCACTAAAAGGAAGAGGACAGCTACCTGGAAGACATTATGTCTATACCTGATCCTTGCAAGGAACATGAGTGGAAGAAGGAGAAGGGTGTTTCCATTTGGGGTGGCAGCAAGGAGAGGCAGTCTGGAGGAGAAAAGTAGCAAAAACTTTAAAATTATTTCTATTAAAGCATTTATCATATTTTCTTTTCTATCTCCTCATTTCCAGCCACAACTGATGAGTGTTTTAAAGAAGAGTGTTTGTCAGTCCACTAACCATTTTACCAGGTTGTAGCTGAATGAGAGAAATAGCATCAAGATTTGCTCTTTGTGAACATTGCCTTTGCTTAATTCTTTTTATATTCCAAAGCTTAACACAGAGTGTGACCATAGTAGATATTCAAGACAATGTGCATTGTATATTAACGAAGCCTAGATTTATTTGCCAAAAATCCTTTAATGGAAGTTGCTATAAACTTAAATCCAATTTTACTTGTAGAAGGAAAATATCTGAGAAAAGAATGAATTATTTAAAAATAATTTAAATACAATTACCTAAGAGAACTGAAAAAGTATTGCATTATTTCAAAAGAGTTTAAAATATTTTGCTATAAAATTTGAGATTAGTTGTATTTTAAAAAGAAGAACTAAAAAAACCCAAAAGATTATGAAAACAAAAGCACATGAAAAAATGCTCACCATCTCTAGCTATAAAGGAAATGCAAATCAAAACCACACTAAGATTCCACCTCACCCCTGTTAGAATAGCTATCATCAAAAATACCACCAACAACATGTGTTGGCAAGGATGTGGGAAAAAAGGAACCCTCGTACACTGCTGATGGGAATGCAAGCTGGTGCAACTACTCTGGAAAAAAATTTGAAGACTTCTTAAAAATCTAAACATAGATCTGCCATATTATCCAGCAATCCCACTCCTGGAGATATATACCCAAAGGAATGTGACTCAGGTTACTCCAGAAGAACCTGCACACTCATGTTTATTGTAGCACTATTCACAATAGCCAAGTTATGGAAACAACCAAGATGCCCCACTATTGATGAATGGATCAAGAAAATTTGGTACTTGTACAAAATGGAATTTTACTCAGCCATGAAGAAGAATGAAATTTTATCATTTGCAGGTAAATGGAAGGAACTGAAGATCATCATCCTGAGCGATGTCAGCCAGGCTCAGAAGACCAAAAATCATATGTTCTCCCTCATATGTGGACTTTAGATCTAGGGCAAATGCAGTAATGTGTTTGGACTTGTATTAAATAACAAGGGGAGAGCACATACGGGAGATATAGGAATAGGTAGAAAACTCAAAACATGAAAGCATTTGATGTCCCCACTCCAGAGGAACTAATACAGAAACCTTAAAGTAACAGAGGTTATCATGAGAAGGGGATCAGGAACCAGTGTAAAGATCAGTTAGAGATGAATCAACATGGGTCATAACACATGTATACATGAAAGCAATGCTAGGAATATTTCTGTATAGCTATCCCTAACTCAACTAGCAAAAACGCTTTGTCTTCCTTATTATGCTTGGGTCTTTTCTTCAACAAAATTAGTGATAAAGGCAGAACAGGACCTGCCTAGAACTGAGTGGGGTAGGGGGGAGAGAATGGGGGAGGGGGACAGGGGGAGAAATGACCCAAACAATGTATGCACATGTGAATAAATGAATAATTTTTAAAAAGAAAGAAAAGAAAAAAACCAAAAGATTATAGCAAACTAACCAAGAAAATATTGATCACAGGTATCTATCATTAACAAATACCATCATTCAAATAAGTAATTACTGAGACCTCATTTGAAGTATAGAACTCATTGTTCTTTGGCAGACCAATTCCTCTGCACAGACCCAGCTGCCTCTAACCCCCCATCCCCACCCCACCCCCCGCCAATATAAGCAGGAGCCACATTGTAACCAGAATCCCAATTTACTCTCACTGGAATGCACTGAAGTAATTCAGGTCTTTCATCTTATTTTACTACTGAGCGTGGGTTTATATAAATTCATAATTGTGATTCCACACTTCATGAAAAACATAAACAAAATTAGAAACCCTGGACAGCAAAGATAATAAATGTTCAAACGGTACCCTACAGATAAATCATATAGATACAGGATTTCAAACATCAGCCAGTGTGTGGTTCCAAGTCCTTTGAAAAGAAATCGTTTCTCTGTGACAAGCTGATGTTAACATTCTAATTAATGGGGAAAAGTCAAATAAAAAACTATTATTCTTTATTTCATTTTTCTAAATTAAGCCATACTAGCTGTGTTTACATTTTACTTCCCATTAATAAATTTACTTTCAGCTATATATGTACCCTTCACAATGTTGATATTTACATCATTCACTGAAGTATAGTCCGAAAATGGCACTTTCTCTAAAGTGCAGACTGCTGTAAGCTTTATATTAACTGTAATATTTCAATACCACTTCAAGGTCATGAAGTTGATTCTCAAAAGAGAAAGTTCTTCTGTTAATTTTTACTTACAATTCCAGTAGGTCAAATTCTGTGCAGTATTCTGGTTCATTCCCTGAGTGTCCCAGTGGCAAGAAGTAACTCTTGCTTGATGTATCTTTATTGTTTCTCTGCCACTGTTATGGCTACTAAAAGGTCAGCCACAGCTTATGGCACCAAAAGGTCATTTCTGTTATTCTAAAGAGGGAAGTTTTGACATATGATATATTATGTAGAGAAGAGAGACACAAATTGATGTACTGTAATACTAATCATCATGTCTTTTATTTCTTCAAAGGAAAGAAGAAAGAAAATCTTTTACCTGAAAATACGTTTTTAGAATATACGAAATACAAAAAGAATAGGCTTCATACTCTGGGGCCAACTTAACAAAATTTATAATTTTAGTAAGTATGAATTAGTAACCTAAGTTATAGCAGTTCAGCTCATTTGCATTCCTCATTTACTTTTTGCTTATCCATGATACATATATTTCAACTTTCATGAGTGTCATAGCACAGCTTAAGGAAATTTTTTTAAATTATAGATTGTTATTAGAACAGAAGGCAGTCATCATGTGCTACTTTCATAGCCCTTATCTCAATTTTATAACAAGGGGTGATACAGATGACTGAACTGGAATCACTGAATAAACAATTTATTAGCTATAAGAATGTTCTTTACAAACAGCAAAATATTAAAGCAATGAAATGAGCCCTGAAATCTGAAATAGTTGTGCTATTTTAACTATGTACCTGAACAAAAAAAATTCCTGGATTTATTTCACTGAAGTATTCGTTGCATTACTACAACCTCTAAACATCAACGTTGAGGTAAGGATCTTATTCGGTAGTCTCTGGATAGCCTAGACTCTACAGGAAGCTGAACACAGTGGAAAAATAGAAAAAAAATTACATAAATAGGAGCTAGTGCACAGCTTCTGTCAGTTTCTCAAATAGAACTGTGACAAAATATAAGTTAAGAAATATTAGTAGCTGAACTGTGATAGTGAGGCTAGAAATGTCAGAACTGTGCCCTAGGCTTCCAAAGAATACTTTCTCATTCACAAAGAGAGTACCTCTTAAAGCAATAATAGCAGAATTTATGGCATGATTATTTCAGGACAAACATTGTGCTAAGTGTCTCAATATTGCTTCATAAATTATCTGTAAACACTTCATATATTGTCCCTAATTCTTACAACAACCCTGGAAATCAGCTATTCTCATCACCATATTTGAAAGGAGGAAATCAAACATCTAATTCTTAAATAGAATATCTAGGACCTTCTTTTAAAACACTTAGCAGATGAACTTTTTGCTTCAAATGAAAATTAACACTGAACTGCAAACAGTAAGTACATTAGAAAATAAGTTATTCACCTGCATTTATTTTTTAAGTTAAATATATAATATTTCCTTTGGAGGCAGCCAATGAGAACACAAGAATTGTTTTCAAAACAAAATTTTCTAAGTAAAGATAGTAAATGAGAGCTAGCAATTTATATAAGCTTGAACATCCAAATTATTTCTGTTTTATTTTGGGTTGCATGATATAAAAACAATTCAGTATTGCAAAGAACAATTGCAAATGATAACAGTTTTTAAACTGCTCATCTTGCAATTTCATGATGCTCTTCAATTTCACTCATCTGGAAGACTAAAGGAGAAGTAGCAGAAAATTGTTTCAAGAGTGAATTACTAACATTATCTAACATCTGCTCTCAAACCTTAATTGTTAAATTTTCAAGTTGGAATTGGTTGATGAACAGCTCCTCATCCATTTTAAATTATCATTCCTTGGAAAATAATGTTGAAACGTATCTTTTTTCCATTCTGTGTTCAACAATGTCAGCTTCTAAAATTAGCCAAATCACCCTATCTCTATCAAAGTTTCAAAACAGTAAATATATGTTACTCGCATCTCAAGACAAATTTAAAGCTCTGTTTTGATTGCTGACACCATATCTGCAGTTTTAAGTAAGTAAAATGACATTTTGATAGTACATTACTAAAAAGGGCGTCTTTTGACTTAATCCAAATATTAGCAGGGTAAGCATGGTAGAGAAGCCATGCCATACCTGAGCTAAATTTAGTTAACAACTTCTCTCTGTTAGAAAACAGACATGTTTCTTCACTCATTTGAAATATTAGTACAAACACCTTGCCAAAGAATAGTCAATAAACTCTACCAAAAACAGAATGGAATTTCAAAAACAAAATCATTGCTGTTCACCATAATTAGTTCTGAAAAACATCAATTGAAAGATAAGACCCTGAAAACACACATTATTTGTCATCTACACTATGAAGGAAGCATTAAATAGGCAGATCATGGTCTAGGCCAGCCCAGCAAAAATGTGAGAACCTATGTGAAAAATAACTAAAGCAAAAAGGCTGGGGACATGGTTTAAATGGTAGAGCACCTGCCTAGCAAGCTCTAGGCACTGAGTTCAAATCCCAGTACCACCAAATAAAACAACACATAAAACCACACATATTTTGTGTGACATGTATCTAATTAACACTGTTGCAAAAGATGACATATCTTAGATATCTTGTATCTACAGATAGATATTGTATTTATCTGTATATCAAATGATACAAACATCTTTTTCTGTAGCAATTTTAGAAAAAGCTCTACTCCTAAATTCATTGCTACTGTTCTCAGTCACTAAAGCCATCACCACATCTTGACCAATTTATAATAAAAACTTTACTGGGTTGAGACTACACATTTTACAAATTTTATATGCAATTTAGCATATTTATTTGCTCAAAATACAGGAATCTACAACAAAATACAGGAATTCCTGCACTTACCTAGTCACTCATCTGGAAGACTTTGTATATTATTTACTTCAATTTAATAATATCTTGGATGTGTACTCTCTAGATACTCTATAGATTATATTTGACCACTACCTGTGTACTTCACATGCTTGTTGCATTGTCTATAAGAGGAAAATTTAATAAGCATCTTTCTAATAGGATATAACTCTTCCTTAAATCTTGGGAATTTTTTTTGAAAAATTCAATGTAAACCTTTTTTTTCTTGTGTGGCGTGCTAGACAAAAGCTCCACCATTGGTCTGTAGCCCCAGCTCTAATGAATGCATGTTAATTCGCATATTTAAACTTCACTGCATGCAGGTCAACTATAGGTTCAATTTAGCCTGACAAATTGAAAATCTCATTTTTGCACTTGTTTTGTTTGTGCTTCAAAATGATTTGGCAGGAAACATAGGAAAAATTTTTAAATTGTTATGGAAGACTCATGAAAACTTGGGCAATTTTTAACCTCTAAAAAGGATAAGATGACAAATGTGTCTGTGTTCACTTCATTTTATGCAAGTTTTTGGAATACTGCTTTTATTGGATGGATGCTTATTAGAATGGAGGATAGCAGATGCATCATTAGTTGAGTGTAAATACGATTCTACTAGTCACTTCATTTTGAACATAAAAATCTCATATACTACACTTTTAAATTTCTATAAATATCTATACCTATCTATGTATCTAGATATATGATAGATAGACAGATAGATAGATAGATAGATAGATAGATAGATAGATAGATAGATATTTGGAGGTACTGGGATTTGAATTCAAAGCTTCACACTTGTTCCTAGGCAGGTACTCTACTGGTCGAGCCTTGCCTCCAGTCCTTTTGGTTCTGGTTATTTTGGAGATAAGGTCCTGCTTTTTGCCCAGGCCAGTTTAGACCAGGATCCTCCTATTTTTAGCTTCCCACCATAGCTGGAATGACAGGCACAAGCCACCATGCCCAGATTTTTTTCTGTTGAGATGGAGTCTTGCAAACTTCTTTGCCCAGCTGGCCTGGGTCTGTGATCCTCCTGACCTCAGCTTCCTTCATAGCTTGGGATGACAGGCAGAACAATCACAATCAGCAGTTGGTTGAGATGTGGTCTCTCAGACTCCCTGCCCAGGCTGGCCTTAAATCATGATCCTCCCAATCTCAGCCTTGCAAATAGCTAAGATTACAGGTATGAGCCACTGGCATCTGGCTAAATTTCCCCCCATTTAAACAGTTTCCAGAAATACTGCTTCACTTTATCTTGAACACATGTAAAATTTATAAATTCAATACTGAGTACAGAAGCCTATTAAACTTAATTCAAATACAACAATAGAAACAAGACATAAAACAAGTAAAACTCACTTTTGTTCAATTGCTTACTGAGCGTATTGCAAAAAGCTGTCACTGTACATATACAGGATATTGAACAATTTGTTATTGTCTGGTGTCAAGACTATGCCTCATGATGGAGATGAAGGGAAGAAGGGAATAATAAAGAAAAACAGCCCAGGCGCTCATCTATGATGGTATTAACTTAAATGCTTGTCTCTCTATTGAGAACTATAGAATTTTCAAACCTGTCTTAAGAGCACAGCCTTTTCCTCAAAGATACCATCATGTAAACTAGATCCTATAAGTGATATCCCTCTTTCTTTTCCTTTTGTCCTCTCAAAGAACATTTAAATACTCTAGGAATAATCTGTGGAGCAGAATTTGAAAGTCACCACTTTGTAGATTTCATCTTATGCACACTTGATTTGGACTCTCACAGACACTTCAGAAATGAATCTATCAACCAAGGATCAAGGATGACAGTGCACATTTCTTAAACAGATACCTCTGTAACACAAATACAGTAAGTCTGCCATATTTGTGGATTTTTTGCATGTGTTCAAAAAATAAATAAATAAAAGGGGTGGTGGAGTGACTCAAGCAAAAAGAACTCCTGCCTAACAAGTGTGAGGCCCTGAGTTCAAATCCCAATATTCCCAAAAATAAATAGTTTAAAAAATAAAATTTTAAATTCCCATGGGAGCATTACACAGAGAGGTGATCCAGAGAAGCTCTTGGTCAGTCTTGTGTCATGGTCAGTTATGTTTAAATCATTGTGTGATCTGCTGAGCTTTTCTCTGCCACTGATTTTGTGAAAATATTCCTTCCAAAAAGCAAATGGTGCCCCCAAAGCAAGGTAAAAGTGAATGTAATTAATTTAATTGATAAAGTAAAAGGTTTAGATTTGTTGAAAGCAGGCAAGTAGCAGAACTTAGGAAGCATTATGGAAAAAATAAATGAAGCTCCACAGTACAGTACTGGTTTTATGCATCCTGAGCATTCAAGGTTTTTCCTCAATGGCAGTTTCCTGGAACCATATCCTGGTGATACCCAGGGTCAACTGTGCATTTTTTGGCCATCCACATGCATTTCTATGTGACAGGAACTGGACTAAGCAAACATAATAAGCAATAATTCTGACTTCAGGTTGCTTAGAAGATGCAGAGAAAATGTGCGGTAATAAAAACAAAAACAAAAACAAAAATGTATTTTTCCATGTTGAATTGGGTAAATTGTTTCAGTGTTATTCTGTGGAATTAAAGCAAGAATATAAATGTCAGTATTTTAGTATATAGTATATTATTCCTGTTCTGTAGAGGAGGCAAAGCTATAAAGGTTGTCTGAAAAAATAGTTTTAATTTTATCAATTAGTTATTTATAATGGAGTATTTTGCTTTGCAAAACATTTGTAGTTTGAGTCACTAATAAAATAGACATGTTCATTTTATGTGTTTAAAACAAGTGCTGATTTCAAAAATATTTTAATTTTAAAAGTTACACATAATAACATCCCTGTTTTCTGGCCACATTTGGAAAGTTTTGTAACTAGCATATTTCTCTTACATGGCAAATCTTCAATTAGTGTTTTTGTAATAATTTCAAATAGAATTTAGAACTTTTTAACCAATGTATAGTTCAGATAATGCTTATTTGCAAATGAAAATATTCAGATATTATTGCCTTTACATATTTGCCATATTTACTTAATCATGTACAGATAATACTCTGAAAGATTTTTAAAGAATTCCATCAGAAACTGTACTATTAAAAATCATTGTTGGAAATGGGATTGGACTTGGAGCACATGATAAAAATGAGAGCACACAAGGGAGGGGTGAGGATAGGTAAGACACCTAAAAAACTTAGCTAGCATTTGTTGACCTTAACGCAGAGAAACTAAAGCAGATACCTTAAAAGCAACTGAGGCCAATAGGAAAAGGGGACCAGGAACTAGAGAAAAGCGTAGATCAAAAAGAATTAACCTAGAAGGTAACACACACTCACAGGAAATTAATGTGAGTCAACTCCCTGTATAGCTATCCTTATCTCAACCAGCAAAAACCCTTGTTCCTTCCTATTATTGCTTGTACTCTCTCTACAACAAAATTAGAAATAAGGGCAAAATAGTTTCTGCTGGGTATTGAGGGGGTGGGGGAGAGAGGGAGGGGGCAGAGTGGGTGGTAAGGGAGGGTGTGGGGGCAGGGGGGAGAAATGACCCAAGCCTTGTATGCACATATGAATAATAAAATAAAAATAAAAGTAAATCATTGTTGGAATACTTAAAATTAAACAACAAAAATATTTTATTGTTCAATAATATATTTGTGACAATCATAACAGCTATACAGAATGATAGACCTATTAGAATGCAGTATATTTTAGCCTTTAAAAGACTAATAAGAATTGAAAACATGCAAATCAATCTTATTAGTATAAAACAAGCCCCTGCACTAGTGTTTTCCAAGTGTACAGGAAATAACAGAGAAAGTGGTACCTTTACTTCCATGTTAATATTTCCCTTTTTTTTTCTCAGTACTGGTAATTAAAGGTTTTTCTTAAACAAGAAAGAGACTGTACATCAAAATGATGTTGAGAAAAACAAGTCATATTAGTTTGACTGATAAGACAAGAAGATAACAGAGATGATTAGTAAAATGATGGCACTTGCAGATACTTGACTCTACCATTATGCTCTGTGATTTATCGATACTTAACATAGTAATCAGGTGAATTCACAGACTGAAGTCACCCAAAAACAAAAGTTCTCTAACATATTAAATTTTGCTGATCCTAGAAGTAACAACAAATTTCATTCCGGTGTTGTTCATTAAAGATTCGTTCTGAAAGGGAGGTGGCCAGACCTGTCAGGGGAGGACTTGCTTGGTCTCTTTGTGTGGTATTTATAGCCAGGTCTGGTTAATGTCAATCTTCACTTTATTGGTATTCTCTTAAATCCTGAAATTTTACCCAGACTTTACCTTATAAGCCCAATCTTCTCAGAAAATGCTATGTAAATTTCCAGCAATATAAGTTTCTACTTATTCCTTACAAAATATTTTTTCCAATTTGTTCCTATATTGTAATGATTAGTGTAAATTTCACAAAAGACCTCAAGTTCAACTCGAGTATTTGCTATTTATATATGTATGCTTTTTTCCAGCTCTTTAGAAACAAAAACAAACAAAATCCCTTTTCAGAGTCCCAAAGACTGATTCTTTTTTCTTTTATAATCATTGTTAGAAATGGAAGTAGAAAAACCCAATCAGTCAACTACTAGGGTGATGAGACTTTGTAAGCAGTCCTTAGCATGCTAAAGAAAATTTGCTCATTCTCCTTTTGAATGTGTAAGAAATAAAATAAGTCATAAGATTCAACATGGAAAGTAAGGTCACATTTTCTGTCTACCTACACTTCTTATGTTTAAAAATTTTCAAAATTTCTTTTAAAAAATAACTAGCTAGAATACTCTTAATACATAATAATTGTAATTTTGTACTACTTTATCTGTCTCCTTTCATGGTCTTAGTTTACACAGCAATAGAACAGATGAAATAAGTGGCAAGAAAGTGAAACAAAGATTGTATGAATCTTACATAGTAGTAGGAGAAAATGCAAATAATCAATGGAACATAGAAACAGAAGGCATTATATTCTTTTTCTTCATTTAATGTCCATGATATATTGACATTCTCTTCTCAAAAACCAGGGGGAATAGAGTTTTCAGGAATGTAATAAATAAAAACTAAAGGTTATTTCTTCAAGTAAGGCTGCTTCAGCTACCAAAACTCAGCCCACATTACAGTTCAGCAGAATTCTATGGCATCACTTTCTCTTGATTCTCAAATGTAACTACAAAAATTTAAAAACATGCATTCACTTTTATATTTGTTGGGCAAGTGGTAAATGGAGGTTAAAAAATAATTTGAAAATCTATTTTCATTTAATTCACTATTATGATGAATATTGATAAGATACCTAAAGATTTTAACTCTGCATCTAAGAACTGTAAGTTTTAAAATTAACAAGTAGGAAATATATATATATCTTTATATTCTGAGCATAGAATAAAACATTAATTTTTAATAGTGAGCCATGCACATCATCTTTTCCTTCTCTTAAGTTTTAAAGCATATGATCTGTTACTTACTGGTTTCTGTAACCAGGTTCCATAACTACTTTGATAACTATGTTTCTAATGATAAAACAAATTATTTTTTTCTGGAATAACTTTGAATTGTTACATTTTATATTTCATATCATTTAAATTTTAAGCCATAAATTATTATTCACGTAAATGCATTCGGTAAAGGAGTTTCCAGTCAATGGATTTGTAGCCTTTTTAGGATTATAGAAAGACATTTTACTATTTCAAGATTTCTTTTTTATGCATATGTTGGATAAAGTACATATAAAACGCATAACTTTTACTGTAAGTATCTCCAATGCCCTAAAAATATTTATCTCCCCACTGAATAATTTGAACACTAGGCACTACATACTTCTCTTAACTGACTCAGATGAACACACGCATTATTTTTTTTAATTATTATTCATATGTGCACACAATGTTTGGGTCATTTCTCCCCCCTTCCCCCCCCTCCCTCCCTTACCCCCATCCCCTCATTACCAGGCAGAAACTATTTTGCCCTTATCTCTAATTTTGTTGAAGAGAGAGTATAAGCAATAATAGCAAGGATCAAAGATTTTTTCTAGTTGAGATAAGGATAGCTATACAGGGAGTTGATTCTCATTGCTTTCCTGTACATGTGTGTTACCTTCTAAACTAATTCTTCTCAAACTAACCTTTTCTCTAGTTCCTGGTCCCCTTCTCCTATTGGCTTCAGTCGCTTTAAAGTATCTGCATTAGTTTCTCTGAGTTGAGGGCAACAAATGCTATCTAGTTTTTTGAGTGTCTTACCTATCCTTGTATGCTCTCACTTCATCATGTGATCAAAGTTCAAATCCCCTTGTTGGAACACACGCATTATTTACCTATCTTTTTCCATCCACCTCTTTAGTTGTCAATATGTTTCATAATTTATCTTTTTCTGATTGAACTAGTTCTGTGATCTGATCTCTATTTTTGACGCCTAATATTTTTTTACTTAGATACCAAATTGTGGGGTATTTTTTAAGTGTGGTACATGTAAGTTGTGGTAAAAATCTAGAAGTAATGATTCATCTTTGATCACATTATCCTAAATCTATTACATTTGCTCTCCAACCAGCCAATAGTAAATTATTGTTTGTGTTAAAAATTTATCTTTTATATCCTGGGGATCCAATATCTCCATACATAGACCAAATTCTTAACCCATCTGTTCTTTAACACATGAAATGCCAAGCACAGGAATACATATTATTCACTTAATAATTCTTTATTTTCTAAATATTTTACAACTAAATTTCTTAATAAGAAGCTCTCTTATTGCATTTTAGCATTATTTGCTTTATAAGAGCAAGGCTGGTAATCTTTCCCCCCCTAAAAAAATGCTTTTCAGAAACTTGTATATAAAACTATATACAGAGCCAAAAATTCCAAATAATAAGACTAAGTGTAACTAAGCCTAGAAGATAACTCTAGGGAATAAAGAGTATGTAGCTATTCCCACACTGGATACCTCCTCTCTATCCCAAGGAGTCCAAAATATCAGCAATGTTTAAATAAACCATACTTTTAACATTTGTATATCAGAGAACTGTAAATACACACAAGACTGTTAAAAACAAAAATTTTATATTCTTTCCCAATCAGTGTACATCGAAAGCTTCTCAGGATCAAATGGGATTTTTTAAACATTTTTTATTTGGAAAGTGTCAAAACCACTTATTTAAAGTTCATATTGTTAATACTTCTAATGTACCTCAAATTATATCTTATCTGGTGGACAGAGCTATTACTCATCTCCAAGTTCAAAGGTGCTGCTACAGGAACTCATGTTCTGCTGTGCACATCCAGTTTGCTGCAGAGAACAGTTGGGTCCAGCAGTATGTATTTTGTGTCACACCTAGCACAGGTTTGGGTCTACAGGATCTGGTTATAGAACCTGGTATATTTGGTGAATGGCTTTTCACCTCCAGTCTGGGAAACTCGAGGGTGTTTGTTTTATATGTCTGTCCCCATAATTGCAGGTTGTCTCTGTCAGGACTGCCCTGCCTCTGTTGTGGCTGCCTGCTAGTTCAGAGCTCTGCTGCCACTCTGGAAGTGGTGTCTTGGTATATCAATGAGCAGAGTAGTCTGTAAAAACAAATTTGTTTGGAAAACATGTTTTTGAAAATCAAAGTATATCAAAGAATATCTCAGCTTTCCAAAATTTTTTGATGTAGCATCATTTCAGAAGAAGAATAAATTGACATTGTTAAAATTACACACAAAAAACATGTAAAAAATGCCCAATTTAAAAATATACTCAAATATCTGTTGAAATATTTTTAATGACAACCATGCATTTAGTATCATCCAAATTCTTGTCATTTTCATTGAATCAAGGGCAAAATAATTGTATCGATAGCATAATATAAAGAAACATATTGAAAGGAAAGAGTCTGAAATACTAATTTTGTATATGCTGACTCATACTGTGACTGTCATTGATTTCTATGACAAAAAGAATTTCAGAATATCAATTGTGACTTTTTGGATTAAATTTAACCTTTAGGAAAATAATGTGACAAAACCTATCATAATTAATTGTATTTTATCCTTGCCTCCAAACCTGCCTTTTTTTTAAAGTTAACCTTCCCACATATAATTGTCTACATAAAAACCTCTTATAAAATGTATCTTACTTTAATTGGAAGTCTACCATCGTTCTTTTGACCTGAGAACACTTACCCTGCATCTGTTCGCCTGAGGTCTATTTTTCCCAAGGAACCAGCTGCTGCATTCAAATCTTTATTACATCTCTCTATCAGTGAAACTACAAACTTCTCTACACCCACCTAAATCCCTGTTCTGCAACATCTCCAAATTAAGGACAACTATGAACTCTGGTTTTGCCAAGACCCACGATTTAAAAGGAAAATTTATTAAAATGTCAAAGTTTTCTTTTAAAAAGGGGTGATAAAATTTAGCTCAGAATTTTATTTCAACTAAAAAGTTATTCTGGGTATTTTCTAACCGGTTTGTCCATTATAAACATTTACTTTTTTTGTAGACCTCTTTTCTTTCTGCAGATACTTCTGCTGAAAATCCATATTTCTGGGAACTTCCTCATTGCTCCTGGCAACTCCTGTCATTCATTCTGTCTCTCACAGTCTGGATGCATTTTGCTTTCTTAAAGTTCTTCAAAAATTGATTTGTGCTTTCATTATGGAAATATTTCTGTTGTTTGAATGGAAAGTATAATAGTGATATGAAGGAGAGGGATAAGGGAGTTCAATAAAGGGGAATAAAAATTAGTTTAATGCAACCTCTTTATTCTCTATAGTCATTTCCTTTGTAAAGCATATTATTTGCATCTACTTCCCAGAAAATAAAGTTATCATCCTCTACTGCTTTTGTTTCTTGATTGCTATAACCACCTGAGATATGGGCAAGGGGAGGGCTCTCAGTGGAGGGAGGAGCAATAAAGCTAAAATTGTTTTTCAATGGGAGTGATGTAACTAATGTTCAATGCAAGTATAACTTGAATTGTCACTGTGAATTCCCCCATATAATGAATATATCCTAATAAAAAATTCATTAAAAATTAAATAAATAAAATAAAATTGTTTTTCAAAAAAATTAACATTATTTTCTAGCTGCAAATCTTGAAATCCAAAATGTCATTATTTATATCCCTTTTAATATCTGAGATAGAAAAAAAAATTTCTTTTGCTATGCAACAGTAAAGATCCTTGAACAAATACAATGATTTTAGCAATACTCAAAAATGCTTACAACTTTCTCTGTATGATGTTTAACTCCACGACCAGATGCACAATAAACAGATTCCAGCCATCCATACACATGACTGTTTCAAGCACTGACAGATGTGAAGGTAATAACTAAAGGTTTTGGCATCACGGTAAGGCCTATATAGGCGCTATCTCGAGGATCTCTCAAACTGCAAGCATGCAAAGCCATTGAATGGCTGTTGCCCTCTGCTGCAGGGAATCCGAGGGAATCACCCCATCTCCATGTTGTGGATATGGGAGGCAGTTTCTAAATAATCCTTGGGTAGTCTAACTTAGCCAAACAGTGATTTTCTTCTCTGCCACATGGCTTATGCATTTCAGGCACTTATCTATGTCCCTGAGGTTTTTTTTTTTTTTTTTTTTTTAGGGCTGAAAATTGAACCCAAAGCATTGAGCACACTGAGAAAGCACTCTTCCACTGAAATGCATTCACATTCTTGTCACTAGATTTTTTTTAAAGTAGCATGTCAACAGGTTTTTCTTTCTCTGGTCTCTCTTTTCCATACCTTATTTTACTCATGACTTCCAGATTAATAGTCCTAAGCACTAATTTGATCACATCTTTCTTTTACTTTTTATATGCCCGTTTGTATTTTAAGGTTTTTATGAGATTATAACAGTTGTACAGGGGATTTCATTGTGACAATTCCATATTGTGTACAACGTACCCAGGCTGGTTCATCCCCTCCATCATTCTCTCTCTTTCCCCTCCCACTTCTTAAAATGACTTTGAAAAATTTCAATGTTCCATATTCATCAATGTATAGTGAATATATTGACCATTTTCATCTTTCTGTACCCTCTTCATTTACCCTTTTCCCCCATCCTTCATTGTTTAAATCTCTTTTTATTGTTTAATGAGTTTTTGCTTCGCTATTTTACTTATGCTTTACTAACAAACTAGGTAACACTGGTTAAGTATTGTGCTCTATCTCAAACCTGTTCACTTCCTACTTCCTTCCTCTATGCCTTCCTTGGCCTCAACAGGTCACATATGCTGAAGGATTAGATAGCTTCCAAAGAAATTTTTGTCAAAATAGCTTAACCAGAGAATTATTTCCAAATTTCTGTAATTGAGCATGCTTTTTGTATAATAATAATTCTAGAGAACACACACATGATTAAAAGCTTTCAAACAATAGCAGTTATAGATTCAAAATAAAAAACGGCGAGCTCTACAGGCCAATCTAACTTACTGCACAAAAATTTCTATAGTAATATAAAAGTGAATGTGCTAAATAACTCAGAATAAGCAGAATGTGTAACAAGGACGAAAGGAACTCTACTCATAGAACATCAAAGAGTCATAGGGAATAACTTAATAGAGGTTCAAAGAAAAAAATTTTATTTACCAAAACTTTCTGCTCAAGAAAAGAATATAGGAACTCAATAACCTTTAGAAAAAATAGTTGTTTTCTTCTTCTTTTCTTTGGTGGGTCTGGGTTTGAATTCATGGCTTTACACTTTCAAAGCAAGTGCTCTACCACTTGAGCCACATCTCCAGTCCATTTTGCTCTGATTATTTTGGAGATGGGATCTTACAAACTATTTCCTGGGCTGGCCTGGAAGCACAATTTTCCTAATCTCAGCCTCCCAAGTAACTAGAATTACAGGCATGAGTCAGTGGTATCGGGCTAAAATAACTGTTTTCTTACCTTGATCAAGAGTATCTAGCCTCAACTAATAGTTCAGCATTCAATTAGTATGCCAGCTTGGGGTGCATAGCAAGATCCTGTCTCAAAATACCAAGAATTCATATTTAGGAATATTAATTTTGTGCAGAACAATTCATAAAGTAAAATATTGGAAATAATCTTAATGCCCAGGAATAGGGAATGAATAAAATTCATCCACAAAGTGAAAACATTATGGTACCATTAAAATTATGTTTAAACAAATTATTAGTTAGATGTTTCTAATAATGCCATATCTACAGTATGATCTCAGATGTTAAATAAGTAACAAAATTTATGTTTTTCTAACTATATTTTTAAATAACGAGAAAGATTAAATTATTAACAAAAGTTCTTTCTTCATGATTTTCTTTACTTCTCCTTTACTGTAATTAATTCACAGTAGTGTTTTTATAAAGCTATAAACAAAGATAAGCTAAGCCTCAAATTTCCAATATTTCAAGTGCATACTTTGACCATCTTTAACTAGTTACGCTGGCTGAAGTTTGCTATCCCTGGCCTTAACTCAAGTCCATTTATGGAAAGAGAAATTCCTCAAGACAACATCACCTATTAAGAATTGAGAATGTACAGATTTTGAAAAGGAATTAACCAAATTTAAATATACTCAAAAAGTAATCAGAATTTGCTCTTTCTTGGCAAAGAATCCTTAACTAACATCATCAATGTAATTAAATTTGCTTTTTAAAGAATTAGTGTATTTTCTCTCCATGATAGTCTAGATCAAGAACATAAGAAGAATTTGGTAATTATTACAATTACATAACTTTTACATTTACAACTATTCATGTTCTACTTCTAAAAACTAACTCATGATTCTCATATTATTTCTTACCTACCAAAATGTTCACACTGCAGAGCTCAGTATGCAGAGTGCGTGTTTATTTGATTAACTAAATATATGGCATAAAAAGGGTCTCTCCTTCACTTGCCTTTTCAACCTGAAAAATTAAAAAGAAGGTAGAATTCTGATATATCTAATTTTTTGGCTCTGTTTCCTCACACAAGGGGAAATGGAAGTTATTTGTCTACTTTACTAGTCTATAACCATTGATACTAGTCAGCCATTTTTTTCTTCTTTTCTTATACAAAAATTAGAGAACAGGAGGGCAGAACAGTTCCTGTCTGGGGTGGTTGGTACCAGTGTGAGGAGGAAAGAGGTGGGCAAATGATGAAGGAGGGTGAATATGGTGCAAAATACTGTGTACCCACGTATGTAAAAGAAAAAACTGTTGAAACTGTTCCAGGAATGGGAGGAGAGAGGGACAAAGGATAATGATGGAGGGAATGAATTCAAGTACAATATATTTGATATATTGTCAGAACTTTTGTAAATGCCACAATGTACTCCCACCCAGCACAACAATAAAAAAAGAAATTGAAGATATTCTCATATCACAATAAAGTTATTGTAGACCTAAAGAAAGAATTATAAAACAAACATAAATATCTCTTGCAATGTTAGTGTTTTAATCAAAAAGTTCTTTGTGGTTAGGTACAATATTTTCTAGTAGTTCTGGATAGTTCTTAATATAAACTGAGCATTTATTAACAATAATGATACTTCAATACACATAAAAACTGAAATACCCATAAAGTCAGATACCATGTTTGTATGTCATTGCACTTGTTATTCCTTAAATAGCATAGATAAATAAAATGGTAGATTTTTTTTTAAGAAACCAAATGACTTACTCTTGTAAAAAAAAATCCTTCTAATACAACATATGCCACATGAACCACAAGGGTGCAATACTGTGTCACAAGAACTTTATAATGTCCACTATCTGAACTGACTTTCAGTATTAAGGCTGTATTCATAAAATGCACACTCTTTATGTTGATATTTTGCAGACTTATTCATAAAAAGCAAAACTGTAACCAAAATGAATTACTGTTGCTGTCTGTTTTTCTATTCAACCATCTTTTTTTAATCATCTTTTCATTGCTCACTGAAGGATTTTGCCTATAAAATTTTAAGAATTTAAAATAGGTATGTACACTAGAACTGGCCTCTTAAATAGGATTTAATATAACTATTGATAGAATAATATGCAGCAATAATGTTACAGTTCTTATGGCAGCACAGC
Organism: Castor canadensis; assembly: GCF_047511655.1. Classification (NCBI taxonomy): domain Eukaryota; kingdom Metazoa; phylum Chordata; class Mammalia; order Rodentia; family Castoridae; genus Castor; species Castor canadensis. The sequence goes on from NC_133391.1 coordinate 136,163,504, forward strand.
AATATTTATATCATTTCATATCCTATATATGCTTTGTGAAATTTACTTAGAACCCTACAAATACATACATTTTTAGATAATTTAAGAATTACATTGCAGTTAAAATGTTATTCTATGTTTTCATCAATATTTTTAACTATCTATGTTTAGTGAACATTTTTATGTCACCAAAAAAGATATTAATTTTTCTCAGATCTACAAAAACCAGTAAGTAAAGATATATTTAGAATTATAGTGAGTCAATATGCTTTGAGACCAGAATATTGAATTGATATTGTCCATCATATGAATTAGTGCAGATGTCAAGTGAATAAGCAAGAAATAGTGCATAAGTATATTTCTCCTCTATCAAAATCATTTTAATGCTAAATTCCTCCACCTTGTTCTGTAATATTAATAATAGATTTAACATTGCAAATTAGCTTGTTTCCTTTCCAAACTTTCTCTGAGCTTTTATTGTCTCATGACATTCTACTTGTATATTCCTCTATTCAGTTCTTCCCAACTTCACAACTGTTTCCTTCACCCCTTCAAGTACTTTGGCCCTCTGTTCTTTTCATCTCAATTAGTCTTTTTTTAAAAAACAGCTCAAATATCATTACTAAGAAATTCACCCTCTTCACAAAAGCCATGTTTTTTCTCTCCTGAACACATTTACTAAGTTCAAGAACTGAGGGGTCAGTTTGAGTAGCTGAAAAGAATAGGAGAGAATAATAAATACATTAGAGCTAAGACAGAAACTCAAATGTCTAGTCAGAACAAGCAATGTGCTAGACTTTCATTGCCATGACAAAATATCTGACATAAACAACTTAAGACAGGAAATATTTATTTTGGCTCATGGCTTCAGAGGTTTTAGTTCATAGTAGACTGGTTTCATTGCTTTGGGTCTGCCTTCTGGCAGAACATCATAGAGGCCAAAGCAGGCATCAGGTGGCTGTCTACCTGGTGGAGTCCAGGAAGCCCAGAGAGCCAGAGAGAGGAAGAAACTGGAGATAGGACACCCTCAAAATCATCCTCCCAGTGAGCAACTTCCTCCAACCAGTCTCCACCTCCTAAAGCTTCCAGCCCTCCCAAAAGAGCAGGAGAGCAGAAGACCACATCTTTAATACGCGAGCCTGTGGGGAACATTCCACATTCAAACCTTTGCAAATTAGTAACAAAAATGAGCAAGCAGGCTCAGTTAGAACCCTAGGAAGTAGTAGGAGCCGTGGCCCAGTGCAGAGCACATATACCATCTGGAATGCTGCTGTCTTTCAATTCTAAGCAGTTAACTTTAACATCATCAATTCCAAACCACTAATCTCCTGGTCCTCAAATGCTGCTTAATTGTAATTAAAAGAAAAATAAAACTACGAAGTCAACACAAAACATTCTTGACACTTCTGAATCAGAGACTTTTATATTTTAAATACATTCATAGATCAGTGGAATGATATTATAAGGACATGACTTGAAAAACTTCCAATTAATTAATATCTCCTTATAGAGATATGCACTAATGACTTCAATAAAATAAGGAAACCATTATTGAAACCAGTAATTAAATTTGACATGTCAAAATGTAAATAAAACACCAGTGATGGAATTTTTCTAACTGAATGAGATATTTAAATTTATAAGGGCTCTTACTGATCATCCAGTTAGCACTTCTCCAATGCAAAAACCCTCTTTTGTATATCTCCAAGGGATAATGTTAACTTGCTCTAGGATCCATCTCCCATGGATCTCTGGAATCCCTGCAACCTTATGGAAGAGCAGTGATGCCTTGCAATTCTTATGTGCAGGCCCTTGTGCTTAGCCTGTACATATAATCTCATTTCAACTTCGACATATAATCTCATTTCAACTTCGACATATAATCTCATTTCAACTTCGACATATAATCTCATTTCAAAACACCATTCTGAGTTAGGTATTATTATCCCCACTATCTGGGTAAGAACTTGAGAAAGCTAAGTTTTCAAGGAACTATCCCAAGGATAAACATCTAAATTTAAGCATGGGTAAATTTCATGCCAAATATTAGCACTTTTAAACCACTAAACTTTTGGTTCTGAAATTCTGCCCAATGGTGTGCAACCAAAACAAAATTTGTGCCAACAAATTTTCAGTGCAATTAATTCCCGCTAAACTGTTTACACCATGTAAAGTATTCTAGGTAGAATATTGAATTCAGTAAAATCATGAAATATACTGCAGAGTGTGGTACCAGCACTGATGGCTCACGCATGCCATCCTTCTGCTTTCTGCCATGTAAGGACACATGTTCCTTCCTTCCAGAGGATAGACACCCCACCAGAAAACCAACCTTCTGGAGCCTTGACCTGCACCTCTCAGCCTCCAGGACTGTGGAAAAATAAACTTCTATTTTTTTGTAAATTACCTAGTCTTGGGCACTTGTTATAGCCACACAAATGGACTGTTATGGGAATTGGGGGATATATTTCCCTGACTTTAATCTCCAGGTCGGGAGAAGGCGGAAATAACCACTTTGAAATATTACCAGAACATTGTTCTTAAGAAACCAAGGCCTCAACAGAAACTACTTTACCACAGACTAATTGACTGGAGTTTACTGAGGGCCTCATCAACTTGAGAACTGGGAAAATCTCAACTCCATCTCCTTCAGATTCTCCTATCTCATCTAAGATATATGATAAAAAATATCTTCCTTCTTAGTGTACAAAGATCAGTATAGAACCATGAATCTGAACACACTTGGAAAACTGAAGGAGTCATAAAATTATTACACATTGTCATCATTTAATGATTTTTTTTTATGTATAACTCAGGTGTATTTGCTAAGCCCTGATATCTGGAGAATCAGTTCTTACTTACTACATATTCTGCCAAATACAGTCCTTCAAATCGTTGTTCACTTCTCTGTCTGACACTTTGGTAACTATGATTTCCAATTTTTATGTCAGAATAGGAAAAAAAATTAGAGATGATAAAAAGTATAGAGCAAAGTACATAAGATGCTTTAGAAATACTATTGCCAAGTCTTGTATGTGATGAAAAATACATTCTTAGATGTTAGTTTTAGAAATACAGTCTGAAGTTGCTTGTGACTCTTTGTAATTTATTGCATTGCAAAGTTGATTGACAACCTACTAATCACAGCCACAAATAATAGCTACTTTATTTTTTTTTCTTTTATTCATACGTGCATACAATGCTAAGTGTTTTACCTTTGTTTTGTTGCTGTTTTTGGTTTTGTTTTGTTATGTTTTCTGTAGTGATAGGGATCAAATGCAGGGCCTGGTGCATGCTAGGCAAGTTCTCTATCACTGAGCTATACCTACAATCACTCTTACCTTGTTTTTTAACAATGAAGTGGTAAAATTTCTAAGTCTGCATTCCATTTCTTTTGGTTAACTCCTTCTTCTCCTTTTTCTTTATGTGTGATGCTGGGGGGCTTACCCCGTGCTAAGCAAGCACTCTTCCACTGAGCTACATCCCTAACCCTCTTTTGTCCTGAATTATTGCTAACTTCCTCTGTATCATTAGAATCTCCCATTCCCTCAACTGCTGGTAACTGTCTTTTTTCTGTTTGAGACTTGTTATCACATAAAATGTGATTTTCTTTTTTTTTTTTTTTTTTTTTAGTTTTCTATTTCTTTGAGGAGGGCCTCACTGAGGTTTGAATTTGTATTTGCTAAGCAGGTGCTCTACCACTTGAGTCATTCTGCCATGCTTTTTTGCATTGGATATTTCTGAGATAGGATCTTGATTCATGCCAAGACTTGCCTGGCTCATGATCCTCTTATTTGTGCTACCCTATATAGCAGTGATGATGGATATGTGCCACCAAGTCCAGCATTGATTGAGATGGGGTCTCATGAACCTTTTACCTGGGCTGACCTTTAAACTGATCCTCCCAATCTCTGCCTTCTGAGTAGCTAGGATTACACATTTGAACCCCCATGCGTGACCTAACACTATCAAATTCTTAGAATTGAAAAACTGAAGTAGCAATAATAATGTCAAATTAAGGAAAATAAATGGTTGAATGCAAATAATGAGTTCCTACTGCTCATGATGAAACATTTAGGAAGAAAAAGGGAAACAAGTATTGAAAGTAATAAGCAAACAGAAAGAAAAGAAATAAGTAATGCCAAGTCTATACAGTCTTTTCACCACCCCCAAAAAAGAAGAAGAGGGATCATTTCTGGACTGAAATTATGAGGTCAGAAATACCCTTATAATGAATCAACAAAGCCATTATAAGAAATTACAAGCCAATATACTTCATGAACACAACAGAACATTATTCAATCAAATATTAAAAGAAAAAATATGCCAGGGCCAACTAGGGATCTTATGAGAAATTTAAGCTCAATCAATATTCAAAGTCAAAACTGTTAATTCATCATATTAACAGACTAAAGAAGGAAACCATATACTATTTATAGTTGCAGAAAATGCATTTGAAATTTCCAACATCCACTTAAGACTAATACTCTTAACAAATTGAATAAACAAACAGCAAATAAAAACACAAATGAAAAACTTCAGTGAGCATGATACTTAAATATGAGAGACTGAACAATTTCCACTTAACGTTAGGAACGAAGCAAAACTGAGTTCTCTCAATACTCCAATCTAATGCTATGCTTAAAAGTGTAGCCAGTTCAATAAAGCAAGAAAAACCTTTTAAAACTCAGTCAATAATTAGAAATTAAACATAAAACTGTCTTTATTCACAGACAGCATAGCCACTAACATAGAAAATCTGAAAGAATCAACTATAAATCTTCTAGAGCTATAAGTGTATTTCAATGGATTGCAGGATACAAGGTTAAAAAGCATACAAAAGTTAATTTTAGTCCTACAGTGTTATCAATGGACATTTGAAGTTCCAAATTTTAAAAAGAAGCATTTATAATAGCTCCAACAAAATGACATATATAGATGTAAGTATATATATATATTATATATATATGTTATATATATATATATACACACAGATCTTTGCAATGAAAACTGATGCAAAAAATTAAAGACTCAAAGAAAAAGAAGCAGACTGCTTTTATACAGAGGAAGAATCATTGTTATTAATATTTCAATTTCATCTAGCTAGAACTATGCAGCCAATGCAATTTCAAACAAAATCACACCAGGTGTTTTTGCAAACATAGAATAGCAGGTTCTGAAACTTATGCAGAAGTGCCAATGAACTAAAATAGGCAAAACAATTCTGAAAAAGATAAACAAAATGGGAAAAAGTTATACTGCACGATTTCAAGATGAACCATGAAATGTTAGTAATCGTGAGATCGTGATATTGAGGAAAACAAACTGACTCACCTATCAGTGAGATGCTACAGGGAAGTTAGTAATTGACACATGTGAATGTATTAATTGACACGTGAATTTTTGACAAGAACACAAAGGCAATTTATGGGGAATGTACAGTCAAATGCTTCAGGAACAATTAGACATCAATATAAAAAGAGCTCATGCTACCTATTTAAAAAGTAATGCAAAGTAAGTTAGAAATTTAATGTGAAGTCTAAAGCTATAAAAATTTGAGGGAAAAAAAGCCAGCATAAGTGCCATATGACCGTGACTTTGGCAAAACTTTAGTTATAACAGCAAAAACACAACCTACAAAAGGAGAAATGAATAAATCAGACTTTATCAAAATTAAGTATTTTTGGTCTACAAAATAGTCTAGTAGAGAATGAGAACACAGAAAAAAATTAGGCAAAGGTATTTGCAAATTATATATCTGGTAGAGGACTCCAATACTTAATATAAAACTCTCAAAATAAAACAAATAAAAAAAACCTTTTGGGAGAAAAAGAGAGAAGAGGAGGAGAGGATCTGAAAATAGACTTCAACAAAGAAAATATATTGGTGGCAAATAAACAGAAGAAAGTATGGTAATATCATTAAACATTAGGGAAATTAATGAGTTCACAGCCACAATGTTATATCACAATATACTTACTAAAATATGCCTACTTGAGCAGCTATAAACAGCATAAAGAAACTTGACAATATGAGGTGCTGGCAAGAATCTAGAGCAACCAGAATTTTATATTTTGTTGATAGAATTCAAAATGCAATAATAATCTTGGAAAAGTTTTTCAATTCTGGTGTGTTACATATATATGTCCTAAGTGACCCAGCAGTCTTATTCCTATGTATTTATAAAATTTATCAAGCCAAGGAAGAATGGCTACAGTGTATATGCAATACTTGGTTGGAGTTGAAAAAGAGCAGTGCTCTGTGTGTGTGTGTGTGTGTGTGCATTATACATGCATATACGGATTTGTACTTATATGCATATTTCCTAACTCTGTCTCTGAGACTATGTAGAATCAGTGACACTCCAGGACCAGCAAATGTACCAGGTACCCAAATCATTGTTTCGGATAACATACTTAAATCAAAGGAGTCATGGTTCTTTGGAGAAATGGTTAATTTTAGGGCCAGGATTGGGAAAATACATGTTGAGTCTGAAGCATCTTGTGATTACAGAAAGTAACAAAAGGTCAGGAAGGAAGGAAGGAAAGAAGAAGGAAGGAAGGGAGGGAGGGAAGGAGAGAGAGAGGGAGGAAGAGAGACAGAGAGAGAGAAAGAGAGGAAAGGAAAGAAAGGAAAGAATAAAGAAAGGAAAGAAAGAAAGAAAGAAAGAAAGAAAGAAAGAAAGAAAGAAAGAAAGAAAGAAAGAAAGAAAGAAAGGAAGGAAGGAAGGAAGGAAGGAAGGAAGGAAGGAAGGAAGGAAGGAAGAAAGAAAGGAAGGAAGGAAGGAAGGAAGAGAGGAAGAAAGAGAGGAAGAAAAAAAAGAGGACATGGAGAGTTTTCAAAAGGATACAGTACCCAATCTGAATGAATGGACTCTTGATAATCAAAGATGAATAATTTGAACTACAAAATAAATTTTATAGTACTGAACTCTCACTCCAAAATACAAAATCAATATCCATGATGTATAGATAGATAGATAGATAGATATAAATGAATGATTGATTAAATTAATAAATGAGGGAAGAAAGGAAATTCATGTAGAAGGTATGAGGAAATTACACTATCTCTTGAAATATTTATGAATGGCTGAGATGGTTCTTAACACATGCTCCTCCAGAAAGTAAAGCCTTATTCTTTGATATATCTACCTACAGGAAGAGTAGCTCAACCACCTTCCATTGAGTATGGGCTGGACTTAGTGACTCAACTTCTAATAAACAGGACAAACAAAGGAAAAAGTAATAGCAGTGCAGAAACCGGGCATTCACCACCTGAAACAGGTGATTAAGATTAACATCACCAATACTAAGGCATATGGACATCATGTACCCCTAATATGTTATGAAAAGGAGAACACTTCACTGTTATTTTTGTATTTTTTTACTGTATTATTGTTGTAGTGGGGGTACATTGTGACATTTACAAAAGTTCTCATAATATATTATAATCCAATTCAACCCCCATTATCCTGTATCTCCTGTCCCCCATTCCTGGAATAGTTTCAATAGACCTCATTTTTCTATTTTTATACATGAGTACATATTATTTTTACCACATTTATCCTCTTACACCCTTTCCTTATATCCTCCCCCCTCCCATTGGTACCAACTCCTCATTCAGGATCTGTTTTACCTTCCTGGAGAACACTTTACTCCCATTACTAAAATTCAAAAGTTCATTTGAAAACACCAGACAAAGCCAAATTGAGAAAAATTCTACAAAGTTCCTGACCAGGACTCTTTCAAAGTGTCATTATCACAAAGGGAAAAAAGAAAGACTATGGAACTGTCACAAACTGGAAGAGACCAAGAGGACATGACTACCAAATGCATTGTGGATCTGTGGACTGATCTTAAAACAAAAAAAGAACACTAGTGGAAAAACTGGCAAAAATCCAACAAAATTTGTGGTTTATAGTATCATACCAAGAATAATTTCTTAGTTTTGTTAAATGTTTAATAGGACATGAGATAAACATTGGGGAAAGTTTTGTGGAGGGTATATAAAGTAATGGTATAGGATATGTCAAATAAACAAAGTCAGGATATTAAATACTTTATCTGTGTGAAAATACATAAAATTAAACTGAATGTAATTCTTCTTACAGGCAGCAAGAACTCCTTATTGATTCATATATGAGTGAAATTACCTTGTAAATATGAGTTTACAATTTAAAACTTTTCTGGCATATAATATGAAATTATTCAATGAACTAGTTTCTGTATCTATAAATGTAATTATGGTAATCATTTATTTAAAATATGTGTTGACTTTAATAGAACAAATAACACTCCCCCAAAAAAAATTTTAATTAGTTACATACATTGTGAGAGAGAGCTTTGTTCTGCTGCAAAATAAACCAAAAATATGAATTTGTTTAAAGAGATTTCCATGCACACCACAAAAGAGCATGTTTCCCTGAATTGTATTTTTCTGATCCTAGTAGGTAGAAATGTAATTAGTGACTAAAGCTGTAGACACTCTTCAGATTGAAGGAATCTTCAACAGGAAGAGAGGTTAAGAAGTTAAACCGCACTAACAATGATGCATCAGTGAAAGGCATGTTCCCTTTCATTCGTATGGTTTAAACTAGAAACCTGTCAGCTCAGAGAATAGATGTTCTTTGAGTCATGGGTGGCAACGTAAGTCACAAGCTTATCCTGACTTTTTAGCCTGAAGCTGAAGTCCTGGATCCTCAGCCTGACAATTTGCCTGCAGCAGTCTGGCGTGCTCCAGTCACACATGCCATGGGGATTATCAGGCAGCAATTACCAACTTTCTTCTGTGTAGGTTCCTGAGTTTTAAGTCAACTGACTTGTAATTTTAACTTTTTCCTGTTGCTATCTTAGTCTTGGTTAAGATGGAATTCACAGTAGCCAAAATTCCAAACAACACAAGAGAGGTTTTGAACTAAATCTGCAACACATCTAGCTGTTGATAAGATACCAGTAGTTTGGAGCTTGAGAGGATGAATAAACATACAGACTTAGTCATGAGAGCTCTTACATTGTGCTCTACTTTTCCACAACAACTACAAGGTAGAAATAAAAAGAGGAAAACACACTGGAGAATTGGAAGACTCCAGAAGAATGGAGTTGAAGTGAAAATGTTTGGATTTGGTTCAAATCTATTTGAAACTCTGCCTGGAGTAAAGGACACAACTTGCTTCATCAAATAAAAATACTACAGTGAGAGCATGAAGTTGGCTCCCTGGATGTTGAGTTGCAAGCCAAAGAAAGCCCGCATCCTGGGATTTACTCTTGTCTTCCTAAGAAATGCTCAAGCAAGAGCTGAAGCCTGCCTTGCAGGAAAAGTTTTTTGAGGCGGGGACATTATGCATTCTGCCAGGCCAACTGCCAAATAAATGCTTCCACCACCTCTTCAAAGTTCTGTGGATCTCCCAGCTCCCACCTTCCTATCTAGTTCAGAACCATTGTTGTGGCTTTGCTTCACCTCAACTGTTCACCTAAATCCTCCTTGGAAATCAAACCCTGGGAACCCCCAAGCCATAGCCTTGGGGATCTCTGCAGATCCACCCTTTCTTTGGTTCCCCAGCCCTCACATTTGCCTGTTATCCTGATCTTTCAAAGAAGGCCTGATTATCTTTTCCACAACCAGTCAGAAAGCTTCATGCTGTGTTCCCTCTTCTAGCTGTGTTCACAAAATGAAGAGTAAACAAATTTTGGTGACTGGCTAGTTAGCCTGTCTCAAACAAACAAAACACGTGATCAGATGGTGGTAGGAATCTGATAATTACAAGACATTAATGTACTAGAAAGTGACCAAGCTTCAATAATTTAGATAGAAGGAAAGACCTTTTTGAGAAAATAACTTTTAAGTTATCAGCTAATGAAAGGACCCACTTGGAGGAGCATTCCTGAAAAAGGGGACATCTATTACAAAGGCCTCATAGGTGTCACAATGTAGTAGCACACAGAAGAAAGTAGGAGCAGGAATAGAGTGCTAAGGAATTGTTGCTAAGAGCAGTTGGATAGGATCTTATCATAAGACTTCATAGGCCAGGGTAAGGAATTTGAAGTGCAAGAGAAAGCCAGTAGAGTTTTGATCTGGTCGTAACATAATCTTATGTTTCTTCTAAAGTACATCACATTGAATTTAAAGAATAGGATACAGGGGCCTGGAAGACAAGTTTAGGACAGACCGGGTGGGGACCCTTCAAGGCAGCACAAGTTTACCTCTGGGATCATTTTCCTAACCTTCTGCATGACCCATTCTTTAGATATAAAAATGTCTTCATCAGATTAAAGTCAAATCTTGTCAGTCTTTTTAAAAGTGTTTTTTAAAAATATCTACTTTCATTCATTACATCCTGATTTATGGTTTAACTCTTATCAATTTTTCTAATTCTCAGAAAATCCCTCTGTAATACATCCTTACAATCAACTCCAAGTACAGAAAAAGTTAAGAAAAAAATGTTAAAGAATAATGCCTTCATAGTGTTTGTAGAAATAGAGGCATCAGCCATATTATTTAAAGCCTTTCTAGGTTCTTTCCACAAAATACAATTAATAATGTTTTATTTCAACATCTTATAAGTTATTAAAGATCATGAAACTGTTAGCATTAAAAATCTTGTTAAATTGATGTAAAAACTTTCCCATGACCTATAAACGCAACATTAATTGGCATATTTTACTTCATCCAGCACTCTCCCATCCAACTGTGGATGTTTCCATAACAATATTTTGTTAAGTTCTTGAGTTCTTTCTGCTACTTCAGAAATGTGCAAGAGAGAAGAGTACATAAGAAAGAGCTCCTCCTCACAAAGCCACCATCATTAAGGTAATGTGTATCCAATTATATTACAGTTTGGATGGACCACTGCTGACCAGAAAATACTTTTACATTTATTAGAATAAATGTACCCCTTGTCAAAACACTTTACTTCCATCTGTCAGAATATTGTTATAATATATGGATATTTTTGGAACAAAACACTTTACTGCCATCTGTCTGAAGTTTGTTTAAATAAACACCCAGCATGAAAGGCACCCCCTGTACTACATACAAATTCACACACACACACACACACACCTTGCACAACCATACATAGTAGTTGTGATTAGAAAGAGAATCCAACAATATGGAGGAAGTGAGACCAGGAAAGTGAGAGGAGAAGCACTGTGTGACATGTCGAGAAACACTACAGAAGATGCAGAGCTGTCAAAGTTTACCCTCAGGAACAAATTGTCTTCAAATAGTCCTTAAGTTTCCATAGATGTATAGCACTCCTCTGGGACAGGTAAAAGCATATGATTATAGTCTGCAAAGAGGAAAACTGGACCTGGAGAAATTCATTGGTTTGTGTAATATTACAAAATGAAAGTTAAAATCCAGACATTCTGACACTCCATAGCCTCTCTTCACACAAGGCTAAGCTGTTTTCTAAGTTTCCCATTCCTTTATAATATCAAAATTATTTTTTTCATAAATGAGCACCATTTATTCTAAGGCAGACCTATTACAACACTTAAGATGGTGTCATGTTACAGTATGAAAGTCAGAATACTTTGAATTTTTTGATCCATTAAGGCCAGTACCCTTCCTAGTCACAGTAACTCGAGACAACTAACAGACTGAATTGCAGCTCATGCCTAGTGAATGTACGAGAGCCAGCAGTCTTTGTGCTGTTTTCCTGTGGCCTGCAGTAAAAAAGGGAGGAAAGACCCAACAGTCCTCAGAAATTAAATGCTGGCTTTCCAAGATAGCAGCAAAATAGTAAAAAAGACTGTAAAGAAGAGAACATCTATTGTTTAATAATTCATGTTTAATAATGAATTAAAATATGCTAGCTATCCCAATTTTGAATACACTTGAAGCAGACAGGACTCACATCTGATCAAAGGACTGCCAGAATTTATAAGCACTCATGAGAGGGAATAACTGTGCATACAATCATAAATAGATCTTCAAGATAAACTAAAGGAGACTATTTGTTTTTTAATTCATGTTTATTTCACTTTTCTTATTATTCTGGATAATACCAATTCAAAGACAACTGAATGCTTGAAACTATAAAGTTCCACCATAAGCAACTTCCATTTATACCTACTTAAAATTGAAATTCAAACTGTGGAACAGTATTTTAGTTTCAGTAGACTTAGTATCCCATGGTTCTAAAAATCTTGGTCCTAAATGTTTTTCTGTTTTAATTACTTTTCTACTATAGCATAACCAGTCACTCATTGTGTTTGGTCTTACCTTTTATCTTGTTATAACTTCTACTTTTTTTCATTTTTATTAGCATATATTAAATGCACAAAGGAGTTTCATTGTGATATTCCATGCAAGCATATAATGTACTTTAATCAAATTCACCCTTTATTACTCTCTTACTCTTTCTCTCCCTTTAAATCAATTTTTCATACATATGTGTAAAGTACTTTGATAGTATTCACCCCTCTCTTCACTCTGCCCTTTTGCCATCTCTCTTTCCCTTGGTTTCTACCCACAAATAGTCTCTTTTTTACACTTGTGTCATTCATTTTTCTTTAAGTCTACATTCCATATAAAAGAGAGAACATGAAATATTTGTCTGGTTTATTTCACTCAACATGATGCTCTCTAATTTCATCCATTTTTCTACAAACAACATAATTTCATTATTCTTTATGGATGAGTAACTATATTGTGTATATATACCACATTTTCTTTACATATTCATCAGCTGATGTACACCTAGACTGATTCCATTGTTTGGTTATTGTGATAGGGTTGCTATAAATATGATCATAGTTATGCAGTATCTACATTGCATGAAGACCTACATTACTTCAAATATACATCAGGAATGGTATAGTAGAATCATGTAGTAGTTCTATTTTTAGTATTCTGAAGAACTTACATCAGATTTGCATAGTAAATGCACTAATTTACATTCTCACCAACAGTGTATAAGGAATCCTATGTTCTTGATGATGGCTACTCTGACTATCATTCAGATGGAATCTCAAGGTTTTTTTGATTTGCATTCTCTTTATGGCTAACGGCGAACAATTCTTAATGTATTTATTATCTGTTTACACTTCTTTTGAGAACTGTCCAATTCACTTGCCCACTCATCAATTGGGTTGTATGTTCTTTTGGTGTTTAATTCTTGGAGATTTTATATATTCTGGATATTAATCCTTTATCTGGTGAACAGCTGGCAAAGATTTAATTGCTATTAAAAAAAAAAAAAGCACTTGCTATTTTGTACTTCTCCAGAATTCATTCTCATTCTCTCCCTCTCTCCCTCCCTTCTCCTTTCCTTCTCTTCTCCTACTTTGTCTTGCTCAAACCCCACTCTTTCTCTCCTTCCTTTTCTCCTTCTTTCTCTTTGATACACGTACAAAAATGATGCATATTTATCTGAATAGCACAATTCAAGGCGGAAATTTTTTCTTCAAATTTTCAACACATGAATTATGATGTAGTACCCAAACCAGTTCCTGTACCCATTTTCTATAGACTTCTATAAATTAACATGCCAATATCATTTTCTTGTTCCACCTTGTTATAGAGAACATACTCTTTATTTTCTAATTTTCACTGGAAATTTCTCTTCCCAAACATTGGGGGATTATGCACATATAATATCACTCACAATATGTATTACTTGATTATTCAGAACTATTAATTTTACATTTAAGCTAAAAACTTTTCATCAAGCATTTTATAAGGCTATTTCACTGTTCAATTTAAAAAATATACTGCATTCCTGATGTGGTGAAGAATGTTGCAGTACATCTGACTTATCCCTATAGATTTTACATATTCTGGAAACACACATTTATTTCCTGTGAGGACAGTAAGACTAGAGGTAATGATGACTTGACTTTGTTCATTTTTGTTCACTTTCTTCAATGTACTGATCCTAGACAATATGCTGTCAATTAAACTAAGAATGTGGAGATAATGCTGTACCTCAAAAGGTAAACATAATTGATGATCCCTGATTGGCTGGTTGACTTGTCAATGAGAGGCAGAAAATTGTTTTCTTCACATATTGCTGGTTTCTCTTATAAATATAATTATTTTTTAAGGTGTGTGTATAACTTTAAGAACACATAAACTATATCATGCAAGTCAAATATCATGGCTGTGGCCATGTGGTTGTAGCATGTTAGAAAGCAAAATAACTTCATAACCTGTTTGATAATTATGAAGCCTGAAGATATATCTTATCTGGGCACTAAATAAAGAGTATTAACTTGTCATGATTAGATTATCCAAATGCCAAATATGTACTGCTGTGGAGATCACTTTTTGAAGATACACACACACACACACACACACACACACAAGCACAAAAATCCTGAACTTTAAAGTTTTAAGAATTTTAACTAAAATTAGATAAAATTTAGAATGTCAAAGAGGCTACAGAAGAAGATATTTAAAAAGTTCTTCATGGTAAAAACAATTGGATTATGCCTGAATACAAGTATAAACATGGCTCAATTAAGTGAATTCATTGATACACATTGCTACTTTAATACCAATGCTTTACATTTGTTTTCTTAACTTTTTAACTTTTACAAATATCATATAGTTTTATATGTAATTATTATTCAAGATAAAGCTGCCATTTTGTGATTGTTAAGCTGCAAGTAATTTGATGAAACAATTTGTACAGGTGCACTTCAAAAGTACTTTAAGGAAATGAATTCCAAGATGGCGGCTAGAGGTAGGAAGCAGAAAGCGACCCTCCTATAGTGAAATCTTGGAGAGACGCTGGAGACACACTTTGCAGGCATAATCACCGAGAAAAGGCATAACTTTGACCCCTCCACATCTCCAGCTGGTGCAGAGAATCTCCACTTCACGTTAAACGGAGAAACGAGGAGGGCCCCCAGGGCCGCCAGTGGCCGGCGCCCATACGGCTTGGGAAGACGTGGACCAGGTGAGCTTCGCGGTACCGCGGTAGCCCCACAGACAAGCCTGGGCCAGAGCAGCATAGCCCCCTGGACAGACTGACCTCCACCCGGGAAAAAAAGAGAAACTGAGTACTAAGCAATAAGAACAGTTAAGACATGCTGGAAAGAGGGTGGGGCGCCCTGAGTGCTGAAGATTGGGGGAAGGGAACCTTTCCTGGGACTATAAATAAACAAGCCGGGCGGCCAGAGAGGCTCTGGTGGGAGCGGGGAAGCTTGTGAGAGTGGAGGAGGGAAGACCCACTTCCCACGTGAACTGTAAACAAACATGGAGGCCGGCAGGAGCAGCAGCACCGCCCAGTAAGCAGGAGCAGGAAAGCTTCTGAAAGTGGCAGTGGGAGGAAAACTTCAGAGGAGAGGGGGAAGACCCACCTCCCACATGAACTGTAAATAAACACACAGGTTTGACAACGCGGGGGCAGTGTCACCTTTCCCAGTGCTTGGAAAGGGGAAAGCCTGTAGCATAGGCTCCCGCACAGGAGAACTCTGAGCAAACAAAGCCTGCGGGACAAGGTGAGTGCTAGCTCACCCCAGAGATCTACACAAATAACGCCGCCAGCTACAGGCTGAGAGCAGCAGGCAGGCAAGCCACAGTTGCAGATACCACTCTCAGAACTGTCTCCAGACACTTTTTTTTCTTTTTCTCCCTACCTTTGATGAGAGAACAACCGAATTACACCTGCAAGCCGAAAAACTTACTGAAACTGTATTGCATTTGAACTGGGGACACTTGGTGGGGCTTTTTTTTTCTTGTGTGTGTGTGTGTGTGTGTGTGCAGTTTTGTTCTACTTTATGCATCCCCTTTGATGAGACAACTACAGAACAACATCTGAGGCACCAACTCCAGGACTGGAGATTGAGACGGTCATCCAAATTATTAAGACTGAAACTGCATTGCATATAAACTTGGAAGTTTTTTGGTTTTTTTTTTTTAATTTTCTATTTTCCATTTTATTTTAATTCATTTTTATATATAGATATTACTTTCATTTACTTATTTTTTATTTTTTTATCTTTGATTTTCAATCCTCTCTCTGTCTCTCTATTGTCTGTTCAGCTTACTGTTGATTAGTAAACTAACACTCCCTGCTTATACCTTTGAAACTCTCTTGTCTGATACCTTGTTCTGCTTTCTCCCTCTTGTCTGTATATTTGTTTTCCCCTTTTCTTTAACTTCTTGCTTTCCATCTCAGCTCACTCTTCCATTCTCAATATTATCATTGTTATTATTACAAGCTAGAAAATACTTAATTACACACAGTACAGGGACAGTAACAACACCAAGGTCAATGACGGGAAGACAGAAAAAACAGGGAAACCAGTTTCCCCACAGCAAAAAATTAGTACAGGAAAGAGAGGGGAATGAAGAGAACAGAAACTCAGATACAGACTCCAACAAAATGAAGATAAACTATGCCAAAGGACCCAATGAAGCCCACAAGAATAATTTAAAAGAAGACATACTACAAGTACTCAATGAGAATTTTATAGAGATGATACTGGATAGGGTCAACCAAAATGTACAGGAGACACTCAAGAAATTCCAAGACAACAAAAATAGAGAATTTGAAAAAGCAAAAGAAGAAATAAAGGAAACCATAGAAGCACTGTATAAACACCAAAGTGAAAGAGAGAACACAATGAATAAATGGATAAATGAACTCAGGACAAAAATAGACAACAATAAAGAAGAAAACTGCCAGGATATGGAAAACCTCAGAAAAAAGAACGAAACAGAACTGCAAAACAAAACGGAAGGCCAATCCAGCAGAATAGAACAAACAGAAGACAGAATCTCAGAACTTGAAGTTGAAATGGTAATTAAAGGAAAAACTGAAGAACTATTAATTAAACAACTCAAGACCTGTGAAAAGAAAATGCAAGAACTCACTGACTCCATCAAAAGACCAAACTTGAGAATCATGGGCATCGAAGAAGGAGAAGAGGTGCAAGCAAAGGGAATGCGTAATATATTCAACAAAATAATAACAGAAAATTTCCCAAATCTAGAGAAAGATATTCCCATAGAAATGCAAGAGGCCTCCAGGACACCAAACAGACCAGATCAAAATAGAACTACTCCACGACATATCATCATTAAAACAACAAGTTCAGAAACTAAGGAAAGAATATTGAAGGCTGTAAGAGAGAAAAAACAAGTAACATACAAAGGTAAACCCATCAAAATCACAGCAGACTTCTCAACAGAAACATTAAAAGCAAGAAGAGCATGGGGTGAGATCTTCTGAGCACTGAATGAAAATAACTTCAACCCCAGGATACTCTACCCAGCAAAGCTATCATTCAAAATAGATGGACCAATAAAAGTCTTCCACGATAAGCAGAAACTAAAACAATATGTGACCACAAAGCCACCATTACAAAAGATTCTGCAAGGGATCCTGCACACAGAAAGTGACACCCAACTTAACCATGAAAAGGCAGGCAGCACCAAACCACAGGATAAGAAAAAGCAAGACAGTAGAGAGGAACATCAAGTTAGGTACACACAATCAAACCTTCAAACAACTAAGATAACTAAATGGCAGGAATCACCACATACCTATCAGTACTAACGCTTAATGTTAATGGACTTAATTCACCCCTCAAAAGACACCGTTTGACAAAATGGATTAAAAAAGAAGATCCAACAATTTGTTGCTTACAGGAGACTCATCTCACTGACAGAAATAAGCATATGCTTAGGATGAAAGGCTGGAAGAAGATTTACCCAGCCAATGGCCCCCGAAAACAAGCAGGAGTAGCAATACTTATCTCTGACAAAGTAGACTTCAAACCTACATTGATCAAACGAGATAAAGAAGGACATTCCATACTAATAAAAGGGGAAATAGACCAAAAGGAAATAATAATCATCAATCTGTACGCACCCAATGTCAACGCACCCAATTTCATCAAACATACCCTGAAAGACCTAAAAGCATATATAAACACCAACACAGTGGTTGTGGGAGACTTTAACACTCCATTATCATCAATACATAGGTCATCCAAACAAAAACTCAATAAATAAATCCAAGATCTAAAATATGCAATAGATCAAGTGGACCTAGTAGATGTCTACAGAACATTTCATCCAACCTCTACACAATATACATTCTTCTCAGCAGCCCATGGAACCTTCTCCAAAATAGATCATATCCTAGGGCACAAAGCAAGCCTCAGCAAATATAAGAAAATAGAAATAATACCATGCATACTATCTGACCACAATGCAGTAAAAGTAGAACTCAACAACAAAAGTAAAGACAAAAAACATGCAAACAGCTGGAAACTAAATAACTCATTACTTAATGAAGAATGGATCATCGATGCAATAAAAGAGGAAATTAAAAAGTTCCTGGAAGTCAATGAAAATGAAAACACAACCTACCAGAACCTATGGGACACAGCTAAGGCAGTCCTGAGAGGAAAGTTTATAGCCATGAGTGCATATATTAAAAAGATTGAAAGATCCCAAATCAATGACCTAACGATACATCTCAAACTCCTAGAAAAACAAGAACAAGCAAATCCCAAAACAAATAGAAGGAGAGAAATAATAAAAATAAGAGCTGAAATCAACGAAATAGAAACCAAAAAAACCATACAAAGAATTAATGAAACAAAAAGTTGGTTCTTTGAAGAAATAAACAAGATCGATAGATCCCTGGTAAACCTGACTAAAATGAGGAGAGAAAATACCCAAATTAGTAGAATTAGGAATGCAAAAGGGGAGATAACAACAAACACCATGGAAGTCCAGGAAATCATCAGAGACTACTTTGAGAACCTATATTCAAATAAATTTGAAAATCTAAAAGAAATGGACAGATTTCTAGATACATATGATCATCCAAAACTGAACCAAGAGGAAATTAATCACCTGAATAGACCTATAACACAAAATGAAATTGAAGCAGCAATCAAGAGTCTCCCCAAAAAGAAAAGTCCAGGACCTGATGGATTCTCTGCTGAATTCTATCAGACCTTTAAAGAAGAACTGATACCAACCCTCCTTAAACTGTTCCATGAAATAGAAAGGGAAGGAAAACTGCCTAACACATTTTATGAAGCCAGTATTACACTTATCCCAAAACCAGGCAAAGACACCTCCAAAAAGGAGAACTATAGGCCAATCTCCTTAATGAACATTGATGCAAAAATCCTCAACAAAATAATGGCAAACCGAATTCAGCAACACATCAAAAAGATTATTCACCACGACCAAGTAGGCTTCATCCCAGGGATGCAGGGGTGGTTCAACATACGAAAATCAATAAACGTAATAAACCACATTAACAGAAGCAAAGGCAAAAACCACTTGATCATCTCAATAGATGCAGAAAAAGCCTTTGATAAGATCCAACAGCATTTCATGATAAAAGCTCTAAGAAAACTAGGAATAGAAGGAAAGTTCCTCAACATTATAAAAGCTATATATGACAAACCTACAGCCAGCATTATACTTAATGGAGAAAAATTAAAACCATTCCCTCTAAAATCAGGAACCAGACAAGGATGCCCACTATCTCCACTCCTATTCAACATAGTACTGGAATTCCTAGCCAGAGCAATTAGGCAAGAAGAAGGAATAAAAGGAATACAAATAGGTAAAGAAACTGTCAAAATATCCCTATTTGCAGATGACATGATTCTATACCTTAAAGACCCAAAAAACTCTACTCAGAAGCTTCTAGACATCATCAATAGCTATAGCAAGGTAGCAGGATATAAAATCAACATAGAAAAATCATTAGCATTTCTATACACTAACAATGAGCAAACGGAAAAAGAATGTATGAAAACAATTCCATTTACAACAGCTTCAAACAAAATCAAATACCTAGGTGTAAACCTAACAAAAGATGTGAAAGACCTCTACAAGGAAAACTATCCACTTCTGAAGAAAGAGATTGAGGAAGACTATAGAAAGTGGAGAGATCTCCCATGCTCATGGATTGGTAGAATCAACATAGTAAAAATGTCGATACTCCCCAAAGTAATCTACATGTTTAACGCAGTTCCCATCAAAATTCCAATGACATTCATTAAAGAGATTGAAAAATCTACTGTGAAATTTATATGGAAACACAAGAGGCCACAAATACCCAAGGCAATACTCAGTCAAAAGAACAATGCAGGAGGTATCACAATACCTGACTTCAAACTATATTACAAAGCAATAACAATAAAAACAGCATGGTACTGGCACAAAAACAGACATGAAGACCAATGGAACAGAATAGAGGATCCAGATATGAAGCCACACAACTATGAGCAACTTATCTTTGACAAAGGAGCTAAAAATATACGATGGAGAAATAGCAACCTCTTCAACAAAAACTGCTGGGAAAACTGGTTAGCAGTCTGCAAAAAACTGAAACTAGATCCATGTATATCACCCTATACCAAGATTAACTCAAAATGGATCAAGGATCTTAATATCAGACCCCAAACTCTTAAGTTGATACAAGAAAGAGTAGGAAATACTCTGGAGTTAGTAGGTATAGGTAAGAACTTTCTCAATGAAACCCCAGCAGCACAGCAACTAAGAGATAGCATAGATAAATGGGACCTCATAAAACTAAAAAGCTTCTGTTCATCAAAAGAAATGGTCTCTAAACTGAAGAGAACACCCACAGAGTGGGAGAAAATATTTGCCAATTATACATCAGACAAAGGACTGATAACCAGAATATACAGGGAACTTAAAAAGCTAAATTCTCCCAAAACTAATGAACCAATAAAGAAATGGGCATGTGAACTAAACAGAACTTTCTCAAAAGAAGAAATTCAAATGGCCAGAAAACACATGAAAAAAATGCTCACCATCTCTAGCAATAAAGGAAATGCAAATTAAAACCACACTAAGATTCCACCTCACCCCTGTTAGAATAGCCATCATCAGCAACACCACCAACAACAGGTGTTGGCGAGGATGCGGGGAAAAAGGAACCCTCTTACACTGTTGGTGGGAATGTAGACTAGTACAACCACTCTGGAAAAAAATTTGGAGGCTACTTAAAAAGCTGGACATTGATCTACCATTTGATCCAGCAATACCACTCTTGGGGATATACCCAAAAGACTGTTACTCCAGAGGCACCTGCACATCCATGTTTATTGCGGCACTATTCACAATAGCCAAGTTATGGAAACAGCCAAGATACCCCAGCACTGACGAATGGATTAAGAAAATGTGGTATCTATACACAATGGAATTTTATGCAGCCATGAAGAAGAACGAAATGTTATCATTCGCTGGTAAATGGATGGAATTGGAGAACATCATTCTGAGTGAGGTTAGCCTGGCCCAAAAGACCAAAAATCGTATGTTCTCCCTCATATGTGGACATTAGATCAAGGGCAAACACAACAAGGAGATTGGACTATGAGCACATGATAAAAGCGAGAGCACACAAGGGAGGGGTGAGGATAGGTAAGACACCTAAAAAACTAGATAGCATTTGTTGCCCTTAACGCAGAGAAACTAAAGCAGATACCTTAAAAGCAACTGAGGCCAATAGGAAAAGGGGAACAGGTACTAGAGAAAAGGTTAGATCAAAAAGAATTAACCTAGAAGGTAACACCCACGCACAGGAAATCAATGTGAGTCAATGCCCTGTATAGCTATCCTTATCTCAACCAGCAAAAACCCTTGTTCCTTCCTATTATTGCTTATACTCTCTCTACAAAAAAATTAGAGATAAGGGCAAAATAGTTTCTGCTGGGTATTGAGGGGGTGAAGGGGAGCGGGAGGGGGTGGAGTGGGTGGTAAGGGAGGGGGTGGGGGCAGGGGGGAGAAATGAACCAAGCCTTGTATGCACATATGAATAATAAAAGAAAAATGAAAAAAAAAAAGTACTTTAAGGTTCTTTCACATATACAAAACTAAGATGTTTGTATTAAAATCAATTTCCAAGAAATTAGTCTATTACAAACAGACACACAAGGAAAATATAATTTTGGCTTTCTGTATGCAAGGTGGAGAACTCAAGAAATGATCCAGTTAAAAAATAGAAAAAAAATCTTTAAAATCTACAACATTTACTACCAAATTTGTAATGAACTGATCCGTAAACTAAATTTGTTTAGGCCAAGAAGTGGTTGGCGTGTTTTACTTCCCAAGTGATATGATTCAGAGAATATTTATACTAGACAAATTAAATGGCAATTTAGAGGGTCAGGACCAACCGCAATGTATTTTGAAGCTAGCCAGGCTGGGATCTATGATGTGCTATGATGACATAATTATATACATATTATTAATTTCAGTACACAACATACACTTACAGAATAATATGCATATATTAAAATTATATCCAAATTACTCTATGTCTAAAAATTCCCTATTTTTGAAACAATGCAAAACACTACTTGAGTGAAAATAAATGTGTGAATATACAATTTTGTCATACAAAAGGGAATTAAATTGTACAATAGTACAAGAAAATATAAAGTTTATAACTTTCAGCCCTATTTTAAATTCACAATGAAGGATCATCTAACACTAATCCTCAAAAACTAGAAGAAATAGCTAAATATACAAAGAATCTAAAATGCTTACATTTGAAAAAAAAGGCAAATTTAGTTTACACATATACGCTTCAAATGGTTAATATATATTTGATTATCATTAAGTACAAACAGTCTCTGTGGTAAGAAAAAAGCCTATCTGTTTTTAATTATTTTGAGTATGACTTTTAAAACACCATAGGACCAAATAAGTGATTCAGTTCTCCTATTTAAAATGAGCACCTCATGTCCCATTTTCTTTATTCTCATTTTTTTCCTGGGTCACATATTTTTCTCTGTCCTTTACCCAGAGTCATAAAGTCTAAAAGAACATTGTGTTGCTGTCAATCATTGGGTCAGCTAAAGCAGGACCCCAATGATCCTTGGCTTACTGAGCTCCTGACCTCAGCCTCTCCATGAGCCAATGAAAACATTAAAAACTGGCTCCTCCAATGTTCCAGGAGTGAATGTCAACACCATAGACTCCCATCACTTGTGAAACTTTTAACAGGAACACCAGGTGATGGTCCAGAAACTGTTGACTAGCACATTGAGTTTTAGAGATATTTTGCTCCAGACATAGCTGCTTATTTTTTATTATGAGCTATATTAACAGTAATATTTAGTCTTCATTTACTTTCTAACTTGGCTTCCAGGAACAAGTCTCATCTCACTTTCATGATTTTTTTAATAAAATTGATTATTCACACCATTATCAATAAAGTTTATGGCCAAAGTGAGTCTATCAGACACACCTAATAAAATTAAGTGCACTAAAATATGAATATCCTAGATGGCTAAATCCTTGAACAGCTAATTAAGGTATGTTTTTGTTTCATTTTTCATAAGAATAATCTACTCTGGACATCAGCCAGCAAACAAGGCAGGATAGTCTTCCCCCATTGCTAAGAGAATAGATTATGTTTATTAATTGTGATTAGCCAAACAATTTATATGATTGCTCCCATAAAGATAGTCACTTCCAAAAATCAATGAGATTTTTACACCAGTCCAACAGAAGAGACAGGATGATCTTTCTGAAGAATCTTCCTGTATTCGGGATAATATTAAACATTCATTTAGCACACCACATAAATACTAAATTGAAAAGGTTCTTTCATGAGTTTAGTATACCATAATGTGTAAAGACAGTTTTGTATGCATCCTAAAGGAGAATTTGAAGCAAAACTATTAAACAGAATGAAACGAAATTTACATTAGAATTTTTTACACATTGACTAGTAGATTCTTCTTACTTAAACTTAAACATCATAAAATAAATTTCATTGCAGATAGCATGAACAACCAAACGTTTATACTTCATTCTTGGAGATAAGAGAAATTGTCAGCTCCAGTTACAAGCTGATTATCTGAAACAGTTTTTTTTTTTTTTTAAGTAGTGACAATTACAGGTACATCTTAATTGAATTGTCCACTTCATTTTGCCCATTCTGTAGTGTAAGCAATAGGGTAAATCCTGTTTTTAGCTATGCAGGATGAAAGTCTATTTGAAGTTGTAGTCTATAGCTGGCTTTTCACAGTAAATTGACCTTGTTCAGCACAGCCAATGTCATAATGCTCTGCTTTATCTAAGGCTGAGAGAGAAAATCGCAAATTGCTTCTGCATGATTAGTTCTGCCACTTCAAACGTGTTTCTTCCGAGTTGGCTTCCACACTTACTGCTAAAGATATGTACCACTGGGAAATGCTGATCCAACTACAAACTTCTCCAATTAGATAACCCTTTAATTTCCAGTCTGTAAAGATAAATGTAGCAAAGCTAAAAGGAAATCTATCTTTCAACCAATGCTAACATAAAAGTAATTTCCGTATATTAAAAACATAAGAACATTTTTAAAAAGTGTACTACATCTTACACAAAATATCAAAATCAAACTTAATGCAAAATTAGATGAAGTTATCAAAATAATTCAAAGTCGAACTTGAAAAGTTGACAAATGTATTTAATTAATATTATCAGGTATACAGAGGTTTTTGAAGGGGTTGCCAAAATATCTGGACTACTGTAAAAATTGCATGATAATGTACCAAAAGTTTGTTTCCCTTAACATATGAAAGTTTTCACACTAGCCGTTTGGAAATTATTAAATTTTGGGTTGAAATCATATGAGTGAAATTTAGCTTTTACCTGGTCAAGAAAAAAATCATTGTATGACTGATCATTATAAAAATATTAATAAGCAGCAAACTCCCAAATAGATAATAGGCTATCCATTTGGCTAACAATTTGCATATTCAATTAGAATACCAGATGCACACATTTCTAAATGAACAGTATACTGATAACTGCTGTTTTTATTACCACCTAGGATAGCCTTCTGAAATAAATTATATGTTAACCTTACATATCAAAAAATAAGCATGGCCCCTTTGATATTGAAGACAAACAGCATTAAATTTTTCAAATCTCAGAAAACATAGTTGGGATTGAATTTACAATACTCTAAAAGAAAAGAAAAAGTTATCTAAGAATTTATGTACTTGTATTAACGAAACTGCACAATCAAAAAGACCTTCAATACAATGCAAATGTAACAAGTGAGAATATTGGAGTCAATGGAAAGTTGTTTATTTGTTTTGTTTTTTGATTGCTTGTTTGTCTTGTTTTATTGGCCAAATGTTAAAGTTTTTAGCCACCGGGAGGTCAGATACCCATACAGAATTGAAAGCTCTTGGAAATGTGCCATTAGTGAGTCAACTGAAAAAATTTGATATAATATTATTTATTTAAATGGAAATAAATTGATACTCAACTAAATAGACAGTACAAATATTTGAAGTTAACTCCCAAAT
The DNA here is from genome assembly GCF_047511655.1 of Castor canadensis. Taxonomy (NCBI): domain Eukaryota; kingdom Metazoa; phylum Chordata; class Mammalia; order Rodentia; family Castoridae; genus Castor; species Castor canadensis. The sequence goes on from NC_133391.1 coordinate 136,188,751, forward strand.
GTTCAAGTAGGTAATGAGAATCTGTTTATTATCATCATTTAGCTCATTTTTGCTGTGCTGCTACATGGAAAAGTATAATAGGTGTCTTACAAACAAGACTTTTAAGAAAAGAGTAAATGAAGAATACAAATTCCATGAGGCTGATTTATGCTAAGACCATGCGATGAGATGCTGATAGGAATGATCCAAAGTAGACAGATCCACTTAAAGTGGAAAGAGAGTTATAAATGTTTTACTTGACAAATAATTGCGCATATCAAAAGATTTTGCTAACCATCCTAACACATAAATGGCACATGTCGTCAACTTCTATTAATCTCTTTACAAATGATGACAGCATTAGGAAATAATCCATTTTTCCTTGAGAATCGAATGCTTTCACAAAGTTCTACACCTTTCTCTGGGTTAAAAATATATGTCTCTGAAGTAGTGAAAAATCTTGTGATTTATTTATTTTCAAACTAATTTGAGGATATTAAAGTATTAAATATTAAACAAAACAGATTTTTCATTTAGTGATATCATGTTAAATTTTTGTGGGAAATGTCTCAAATTAGTGATAGGCATTTTATATGCTTGAAGGTCCTAGAACTCAAATATGTTGTACTTGTGGAAATCAGGTAAGTCACTAAACAAAAATCTAAGTTTTTAAAAAGGTATTTTTAAATAAATATGAATTCTGGAATGAATTTGTTTGGTTATCAGAAAAATCCATACTATTCTATATTGCAGGTTTTAAAAAGAATTTTGTGTCTTCGTTCTCACTCTAGAGATAACCGACTTTCAGTCTACTGAAAGTGTATTCCTTTCCTAATAAACTTTACTATCACTTTCACTACAAAATAAAAAAGAAGAAAAAGAATTTCTCTCTAAACTAGAGAAGACAACATAAATATTGGTAAGATGCTAATAGTGTAAAAGAGTCACACCAGTCAATGCTACTTTGTAAGGAGACCTTATACAAAAAAGTTGATCGCATTAGCATCAGTGACTTAGGATTCACAAAGGCAATTTAAACAAAATATAAATGTAGCTCCTTTATTTTCTACAAAAGATTACATTATTTTATTTCATTACACTTGATAAAATCCCCATGAAATGTACTGAAGTAAATACTGTGTTCTAAAAAAAAAAAAAAAAAAAAAAAAAAAACCTGTTAGCAGAGAAATGGTTAAATAATCAAGATTGCAAATCAGGCTTGCAACATTTATAGCTAGCCTCTCAACTGTGAACCCCACGTTTCCACTCACTGCTTTGGCCCATTTTCCTTAAAGCCACAAAAGAAGGCATGTAAAGGTCAAACGTAGGATTAGAGCTCTACATGCTTGAACATCCCCAATTTAAGGAAAAAAAATTACCTTAGAATCCTGGACTTAGGCCACCAAAGTAGCTTTATACCCTCAAGGAAGATCTGTTTGCATTCTGGTGTTATGAAAAGACTTACTGAACATCACCTGGGTGGGCTATGTTCAATCCAAGAGCATCTTCCAAGGTAGCTGCTCATTACATTTGTTTTATGTTCAATTTTCCCTTTTCATCCCCGTCTTCTACTCTACCTACTTTCTATCTACCTCTAACACAGTAAAGATTCTCTTCCACCAGCCTCATCAAATAAAAGTAAAGGGAAGGGAACAAAGAATGTTAAAATTTAGTATGACTACTTTGACTTTGTTTCTTCTTGAATTTTATACTTTTCTTCCAATTTCTTGAAAAGTGCTTTATCTTCACTGTTTCTCCTTAATGACCCATTGCCTAACTCTGGCTCTGTCCTTCTTCTACTGGAATTTTAGTCACCAAATCAAATGGTACAATAAATTGGAGGTGTTTTCCCCATCTTATTAAACTTGAATTTATTTCAATGCAGTTGATCACCTCTTTACAAAATTCTTCTCTTTGCAGTTCTATGTAGCAATAAAGAGAGGACACCACTATTATTCTCTAGATTAATCAAACCAAATACATTATTATTCTATCAATTTTGGATTTTGTGACAAGACACTGTTCTAATTCAATAGTTGCCTCTTTACCTCTTAGTTGGTCTAAACAAATCTACAGGAGCATTTCCACTGGGTTATTCAACTTTGACTGCAAACACATTATATCTAAAATTCTCCTGGATGACTCTCTGTCTGTAATAGTACCAAGATAATGCTATTAGCCATTTTTAAAAGCTTTGAGTAATTTCTCCTTTTCTATTTTCCTGCACCCACATATAGAAGGTGCAGTTCCCTTCCTATTCTTCATTAAGGACTCTCCAATTTCTTTGTGTAGTGCCAAGCAGTATTTCCAAATACAACCTGAATCTCTCAACCTGCAGGCTTCAGCAACACATTAAACTTTAAAGAAAAAAGTTTAACTGCGAGTTAGGAGATTGTTTTCTCTGTCCTTCACTCAACATTGATGACATGACATTTTTCCAGGTTACCATGACTCAACCCTGAATAGCACATAAAATTCCTAATAGGTTTTACTAATTCTTAATGCTTCTCCATCTTTATGCATTCATTTATAAACATTGTTAAACCTGCAATATGCTAGGCAGAGTTCATTCACAAATAAAAGTGTTTCTGTCGTTAACTCATTACCTAACTGGCAATCCAAATACATAAACAATGTGGTGGTACTGCACATAATGTGACATCATTAACTTGGTGACTAAGGTTGTTAGAGGAAAAGGGTAACTAGAAGGAAAAACAAGATTCTATAGAAAAGAAAATGAACATATTTTTTTCAACAATGAAGAAATTACGGGAGGCAATACTGGTCTTGGATTTGACAGATGAAAACTGGGCTTACTGATAAGGACTTGCACATTAAAAGGTCAGGTGAAATATGAGTGCAGATGAGATTTCTACAAAGGTGGAGCACAATTAGGAAAGAAGAAGGGTGAAAAGCTAACTCTGGAGGAAACTAATATTTAAGATACAGGAATAGATGATAAAACAGTGGATTCATGGCTGAAAGAAGAAATATGAAAAATCTTTCCAAGATGAGAAGTTGTCCTTTTATTTTTTTTTTTGTACTACTGTATCCTTCAAGTTTCTTTCTGCTACACTAAAACACACATTATCTTGCAATAGTTGATTTTCCTGACGCTCTCCCTAGTCAGAACATTGTTTGTTAAGGACATTGGTGCCTCTCCCTATCACCTAGTATGTTTCCTGTAGTATGAAACATGCTCAACTTGATTTGGAAACTCAACTTGAAGGTCATATATTGACATAGCACAAGTATTTTAAGGGAAGTGTTAAAAACAAGGACAGATTATAAAAAGTTGAAATAGTAAACACAGTTTAAGAGTAGTCCATATATGAAGACCATTTAGGATGAATTTAAGAGTTAAATTGGGAAAGGAGCTAAGGTGGCAGATGGTGAAAGAATTATTTGCATTTTGGTCATATAATCAGATAGTCTTCCAGCAAAGAATCTACTCTGAACTGTGCAGTACTTAGCAAAAAGCAACATAATCATAGTGGAGGTAATGCTGAGCTTGTGAGATGAAGAACAAGTTGTAAATAGAGAATGTGATGAGAGTTAGGAACAATCACCAGAAGTTTAAGCAACATTTTGTGAGAACAAAGATAGACAATACTAAGTGACCATATCGTAGCACTGAGGCAGAGATGGAAACTTTAAGTAATTATAATTATCCTGTGAGGATAAAACTTTTGGAGAAGGATAGACTTGTGTTGGCGGAGGGGGGAATCACCATTTTTTAATAGTATCTCTATTAGGTTGCGAAAGTGAGCAATCACAGTGGTAAGACCGCAGGACTGCAAAGTCTTAAATTTTCATTAAGTTAAGAATGAAAAAGATGGGGAAAGGATTGCCTGAGAACAAAAAAAAAAACAATTTAAAGCAACTTCAGCATATATTTGGAAACATGAATAAAAATTATCTGCATTAAGTAAGCTTTTTTAAAAATAATGCTGTTAAGTGTCACAGAGTTTGATTTAGACGGTAAAGTACACATTGCATTGAAGTTATTCACATGAATAAATGGTTGTGTAATTTTCTCCAGTTCTATTCAAATTGCTTAAGAACAGAATTAAAGAAAATTGACAGTTTGAGCCAGGGTTAGGGATTAGCTGGCAATCTGAAACAAACGTGTCAAAGAGGTTAGGAAGTTGAAGATGATAAGAAAAGTAGAGATGAAAAAAAACCTGGCAGTGGCATCCATTATGGTTTGTGTATGAAGAGAAACAGAAAAAGGACTTAACAGGCAAGGAAAATGGAAGGGATTAAGGAACTGATGTCAGTGCGTGGTGAAAGGCAATGTTTAGTAGACATGGGAAAGATAGAATGGTGGCAAATTACAGAGTCAAGATAGAATTTCAAAATATAAGATTACAGATGTGAAACACTTTTGGATGCTGACAAAGTTAATAAATTCAACAAGAAAGTGGGATAATGAAAATAAATGCATAAGCTCTTGAAAACCTAAGTGGGGGAGTCAGGAGGATATTCCTCCCACCTCCTCTCTCCAGGTACAGTTTAGAGATTAAATGTTTACATTCCAGAGTCAGACAGAACTGGGTTCAAGTCTTGATTATTTTTCTTTTTCTGTGGGTAATCATGGTCAAGTCAGCTATCTGTGCCTTAATTTTCTCATCTGTGAAATAGTAATATACAGTGGTGCTGATTACATTAGATAAAAAGGCTTAGAACAGCATAAGCAGATAACTGGTAGTTTATGGCATAGACTGTGGAACAGTACTGCGTGTGCTCAAATCCCACCTCTGCCACCTTTGACTACCTTAGGCAAGTTAACCTATAGTTTCTGAGGTTTCTTGCATGAAAATGGAGTTCATAAAAATAACTAACTGATATAATTAGCGTGAGAATTATGTAAGCCATATGAAATTGCTATTCTCTCATCTTTCACCTGTAAGAGTAGCAATTTCATTCAACCTAGGGTAAATTGTTTAAAATGGAGCATAGCATGTAGTAACTAAATAACTAAATAGTAATAGTAACTAATAACTAAAGTTATTGTCAAATGATAGCCACTACTGACACTGTTCCATTTAATGGTACACCAATAAAATAATTCTCAAGCTGGGTGTGCTAGTACACGTCTATGAATCCCACTACTCAATAGACAAGTCAGGAGGATTGCAAGTTAGAGGTCAGTCTGGGCTACGTAGCAAGGCACTGTCTCAAATAACAAACAAACAAAATGTATGTTCTGTGTGAGAGAGTCGTGACAGTTTTAGGATTAATGACGAGAAGGCCCATCAATTAAGTCTAGTCAGTGGAAGCAACATAATAAAAGGAGCTACCACCATACACATGAAGTTAAAATTCTTTGTCAATAGAACAGGGCTCTAGAACTACATACCCTGTCATTTCCTCTAGTTCAAACATAACTTCTTTGCTCCTTGGGTAACTATAATTTTCCCCATCTTTAATTCTCTTCCTTTGTTTGTTTCTTCTAGCCCCTTTAGCATCATGCTCTGGAATTATTCTTTCCAAGAAGCTAAATTTCACATCCTTTTCAAAAAATTCCATATTCCTCCAGTCTATCTTTAAGAACAAAATTGATTTGACCCAAAATCACTACCAAAGCATAGAATTATTACAACCTTGATATATATACCAAGGTTGTACCTCCTATATATATATATATATATATATATATACCTCCTATATATAGGAGGTACAAGGTCTTGAACTCAGGGCCTCACTCTTGCTAGGGTTGCTAGGCAAGAGCTCTACCACTTAAGCCACTCTTCCAGTGCTGCCATTATATATTTTTATAAGAATTTTGGAGTGAAAAACATTTTCTCCCCAAATAGTGGAGAGATCCATCCCCCTGAAGAGTCCCAAACCCTGTGCCATTGCCCTAGATTTTAGGGACCTTGGAACTGGACCCTGAGACCCGAACACTACCACTACCTCATTGGTCAGTGGCCTCAGATCCAATTTCCAAGGTCAAAACCTTTGGCCACAGCCATAGCTATCAAAAATCCAGGAGTCACTACCATTGTCACTGTCATCTATGCCATCCCTGCACATGTCCATAAGGGCTGGGAGTAACTGGAGCAGCTTCTCCTTGTCTACCTTCAATTTCTATCTGGGTAGAGAAAAAAAAACACAACCAACTGATTTGTAACAATTCCTCAATCAAGATAAAAATGTACCCTTTCCTTTTACCCTTTTTTCTTTGTCTCTTTAGACTCTGTGACTTAAATGATTTGAGTGTTTGGTAAAAGCAGTCAGATTTGCAAAAGACTACTCAATGAACAAGAAATAATCCTTCTTTCAGTTTATTCCCCGAAATCATGAAAAACACCTGCAATTCTCCACAGTACAAGTTACACCTGTGGACAAAAGGCAGCGCCTCTATCCCTCTCATGCTGCTCTTACACTCACCTACATCAGATCTTTGTTAATTTTCCATTCTTACAAATAAGCATATAGTTATACATCTCATTGAAAAAAGCATTGCATACATGAAATGAAATAGGAAGTTCCTTGATTCAACTGTGAAAACCAATCAGAATCAAGCACAGCATAGTAAGCTTGGATTGTTACTTGTGATGTTGACCTTCCAAGTTAATGTACTAATAACCAGACAAGTATAACTACATTACAAGATATTTAACAAAATGGTCCAAAGCTATCTTTTTAGGTATAGAGTAAACAAATATTTCTATCATACTTTTCCTTTGTTTTACACATTTTAAAATATATTTTGTCAGTAATGCATAATGAAATTGTATATCCTAGTGATTATAATCTCTGGCATCAATATTTATTGAACATTTGCTATGTGCTGGGCACTGGCCAAATTCCTTGGAATACAATGATGGATAAGGGTATATAATCATTGTAAAATAAGTTAGTTATGGCATGGTATTACTGTTTAGTGTAAATAAATCACATTTTCCACTTACAAAATAACTGAAATTAGCATGCCCTTCTGATAGCAGCTTTCCTATTTTATCTAACAATTCTCTGTACTTTGAAATTGCTAAACTTTTTTAAATCAACTCTATTGAGGTATAATTTACTTATAATAAAATCACCTAATTTAAGTATTAAAATTACTTAGATGAGTTTTGACAAATGTATATGTCCCTGTAACCACCACCAAAATCACTTCCAGTTAGTCTTGCAGGAACTTATATCTGTACTGCTTAATTGAAGAGTACCCAGGAATGACTACAGAGCAGATCACACTTAGACATCAGCACTCCCTCCTAACGCGCTAAGTGCAGTCATTATGCAAAGTGAATAACTCTAAGGGTGAGGATATCCTCAACAACCTCACTCCTCCTTGTGGGTTGAAAATTAGGCATAAGAAGCCAATTGACAGATAATGCTGTTGCTCTGAGGCTTGTGTACAAACTGAAAGGTTGAAGTGCGCCCTTTCAGCACCAGCATTTATTCTCAGTGCTACACTCTCCTCTCCCTGGCGTACACCAGCCACAGCAATATTACTGCAACCTCTTACCAGACTTCTTGCTCACCCTGTAGACAAGGATGGTGTCCTGTCTGGAGTGTCCTCTTCACCAACACATTCCAAACTTCTTTGGCTTGGGAGAATCTAAACTGGGGCCCCATGACAGATAACTGAAATCTTTTAAGAGAACTCCAAAAACAAGGAAGGAAGAAACTAGAACTGCATGTCAACTCACACTGTGTTGTCAGCTACTTTAGCTGACTGAGAAATGCAATTCTTTGGAATGGAAGACGTTTCCTTGATAACCTTGTTGGGAAATGATATCAAAGGACAAAGGTGTCACTTTTAAGTGTGTAACTTAGTACTATCAGTCCTGTTCTTTTCTCTGGCCACTTTAACTCTCAAAACTGCTGCAGTGTGAGTATCACTTATGCCCAAGACCAGTTTATCAGTAGGTACAAGATCATACATACCAGAATAAAGCACATTGCCCAGGTTAAAATACATGCGATATGTTTTTTTAGACATCCGCAAAGTACTTAGTAAACTAAAAGATCTTAGTTGTTGTACATTAGATATTTATCATTGCTCCTCTTGGGCCTACCATGTTCGTTGGAGATGTCCATTTTATATTTGGAGATAATTATCGCATACAAGGTATTTTAGTAAGAGTTCTAGGAAGAACAGTTTATAATTTAGTAACTGTTGTCTCACAACCAGCAACCTTAGTGGAAGAGTGAAATAGTCCATAGGAGCTAGTGTTTGTGATCAGGAAAAAATGATTAATGTCTAATATATCTAGACATTGATAAAAGGTATATGCACACACATGTGTATGTTTTTTGTGTAGATTTTTAAAACTCATCTAGCTTTAGCTTAATTCTTTACTTTTCTTTGTATATTCAAAATGATTTTATTCTGATAATACGTGTATAATTTGTGAAAATTGAAGTGAAAAAATGAATACCATCATGGTTCCACATATTTTTCAGTTCAATTTAAAGTTTTATACATTCACACATTCCATACAAATGATAGATATTTCCATCCTACTCACTTCGTATAATTTTGAAATGATAAAAGACATTGTGAGTTTTATCAAAACAAACTGCAGAGTGAGTATACAAGGACCAAGATTTTAAGCTTAGTATATGAAGATTCAGATTTCTTATGAGATAATATTTTTTAAATAAAGTTTGCTGTATTGTTTTTATTGAAAAAATGCTATATTAATAGCTAGAGAGCTAAAACATGTCAGAATTTCACTTGTCTCCTTTCATTAATGAGTTACAATACTTTAAAATTAGATTAAAATTACTAAAGAAGCACATAAGCACCATTCATTTTTTTTCTGTATCACTTTTTATAAAATAGGCACAGCCATTTAAATGATTTTCATTTATTTTTTTAAAATTTGATTTTACTCTATTCTTCACTGCTCTCAACTTGAACTATGTTTTAACCCAGATACTCTGCTATTTGAAGGTAACTGTAGCAGCAAGTAGGAATATTTCAAGGTCAAATTTTGTAGAGTATATCGACAAAATTCACTGCAGAAAGGACAGGTTGGGATGCTATATACTAACCTTTTATCACATTACCTAATCTCATTCAATATTCACTCAAGGGAAAAATTTGTGTCTAACACATGAAAAGCTCTGTTCTCCAGGGAATCTACCCAAAATGATAACAATTTTTAAAAATGGAGAAAATAAAGTCAGGTAGCCTCTTTAGATTGCACGCACTTTTTCATTCCTTTTTCTAGGACTGTATCCTTCTGAGTTAGACAAATCTCTTTGTCTGACCAGGTAAAAAGAGAACACCAGGCTCCGCAAACACATTCACTTTAACAAAGTGTTGAATTTATGCAAGCCACAACTCTGTTCCAAACGTAATAAGCAAGGTAATGATTTCTTTTTCACTAAAAACATGGAATATAGCCCAATCACAAAATTCATCGTTTATGGCTAAAGGATCTGATTCTTTGGTCTGTCTCCAGCGAGCAATAATTACCACTAAAAAGCATATTTGGTTGGACAATGTAGAGGGACAGTAAGTAGGATATAGGCAGTTAGGGAAGATGGCTGAGTCCACGTGGCTGGCAGGTTCCACGTGGCTGGCGGATTCCACATGGCGCTGGTGGCTTCTTTGTCCCTACATGCCCCAGGATGGGGGACCCCTGCATTTCCTTACTCAGGCACACAGATGGGGGAACCAATCTAAAGGGTACTTCCCCTCTAGTGCACACAGGCAGGGGATCCAGAGACAGGGAAAGACGGTGTGGAGGGAAGCCTGGGTAAATTGAAATGGAGAGTATACCCCACACCTAGGGGAGAGAAAGGGAGGATCTTAAAAAGGGGAAAAATCTCAGAAGACTTCAGCAGACTACCAATTTCCCGTTCCCTTCTTGATGGAGAAGTTCTTGCTTTACTTTCACCTTGTTTCCACAATAAATCTTTGCTAAACTCTCTTACAGTTTTCTTGCCTCTTAATTCTTCATCCAGTGGAGAAACTGTTACCCTTAGACAGTAACAATATGACATCAGAGGAAATAATCCCCAGAATAGTTCCTTTCTCAGAACAAAACCAAATTGCAAGGGGGATGAAAGAAGGTAAAAATTGACCAATTAAGTTAAATGTTACTGTTTGACCGAAGGAATAAATTCTGATGTTCTATGACACAGCAGGATGAATGTGTTACATATCTCCATATAGTTCAAAGAAGGAATTTGAATATATAAAATCAAAAAATTATAAAAGTTTAAGGTGATGAAAATGCTAACTACCCAGACTTAATCACTACCCAATGTGTAAATGAAGCAAAACACGATTTGTGCCTTGTAATTATGTACAAATATTATGTCAACAAAAAATAACAAACTTAAATTCAGTTTCTCCACTGTTCACCTGAATAATTAATTTCTTGAAACTAACTCTAAGCTTTTAGTTGAGTAGATCTGATGTTGCATTCTTTATTTCCAACTAATGAGAAGTCTTTTCATCTTTTTTCCTTAAAGAAGTTATCTTAATTATGAAAATAAGGGCTGGAGGCAGGGCTCAAGTTGGAGAGCACCTGAGGCCCTGAATTCAAACCCCAGTACTGCTATAATTCCGAAATAAATACTATAATTTTTCTGTCTCTTAACAAAACATACATTTGATATTTTCATTATCTCTTACATCACTTTGGTTTGTAATACATGCATTCAAACAAATTTATAAGATTTCTCAGAGATTAGATTTATATATTTTTTAAAATCTCCCTACAATAACCAAAATTACTTGGTTATTGCCTATAGTCAAATGCCTATGGATTACATAGGCATGCTATGGGTTGCAACGAGTTTTCATAGCTGAATTTTTTTTTTTACAAACTAAGTTTTAACTATACTAAATGTTTGTTTTAGTCTAATGAAAATAAGTACAGCACTTCCGTTATCTTTTTCAAAAACTAAATAAATAAGTTATAAATTGTCAAGAGAAACTCTGATCTGCCAAGTGTCCCATTCTGAGGCCAATTATAAAAATGGAAACAGTCATTCATATGACTCCATTTTAGAATGGAGATTGAGTCATTAACATGACTCTTTTTTAAAAAATATAACCAAAAACTCCTCCAAAGTAATGAATATATTCAAGAATTCTGCCTTCAGTATGACAATGGTACATCTCATACAAGTCATTTCTATTATCAAAAAGAAATTTTGTCTCATTTCCTCTAAAATCTACTAAGGAAATACATGAAATTCTTACAATTTTTAATTTGGAAAAGATGGAACTTTTTAAATTTAGTAAAATAAGTAAAACCAACTATTTATCATAAAACAAGGACAGGCAAAAATTTAAAATAACATTTTATTGGTTTTGATAAAAGATAAGCACATAAAGACACATGTCACAAAAAACTTAGGGACTCAAAATGCATTCTATGAAGAACTCTGTGTAGAACAGAAGATACTGTTTTATTAATTTTGAGGCAAATATTCCACATACTCTGTCTAGCTAAACATCTGATTTTTAACAACTCTACAATATAGCTAATGTCTGGATACTTTAAAAACTAAGTATCAAAACAATATACTAATAGGTTTCACAATGAAGAAATGATAATGTTTGAGGAGATAGATATATTTAACCTGATTTAAACATTATGCAATGTATAGGCACATTAAAACATTACATGGACCCCCAACAAATCTGTACAATTTTTATGTTATATATCAGTTTGAAATAAATTGTGAAAAGGAACTTCAAGACTAAAGAAAAAACTAACTACTGATTTCTTAGTTACATACAGCATTTTGAAGGCTTCCACGATGGTCACATATTTGAAAATAATGAGAAAATACTATTGGATATTGATTGCATAACTGCCATGGTCATGTATAAATCAACTTCCTATATGTGCCTACCCTATAAGTAGTCAAACCTATTATGATCTGTACCAGTGAACCTCATTTAATCTGTGTAAAAACCCAGTTTCATAGACATCACTATTCTTGTTTTGAATGTGGGAAAATTGGAGCTCAGGAAAGATACACAGCTTATTCCTAGTCATCTCACTAGTAAGTATCAGAGTCAGGATTTCAGCTCTATGCTTTCCAACATTGAAGTCCAAGCATTTTTTTATTACACTATATTGCTTCTTGAGACCTCCACAGGACCAATATATATTTTCAGTTGTAAATAAATGCCAAGGTATCATGGGTAGCATATCTTCTTTATCAGGGTATATTCATTGCACAGGGGTATTCATTGTGACAATAATTCCAAGTAGGCTTAATATTGTATATTGGCTAGCTCACCCCACCATTTCTCCCCTTTGACCCCCCTCCCCACCCCACTTAAAGCAATTGCAAGTTTTCTTTGTTCTATTTCATATAACTATATGAGGTCCATCAACAATATACCCTTACCTTAATCTCCATTTACCCTTCCCCCAATATTGCATATCTTATTCTTATTAGCACAAAGAGCTACATTAAATATTTAACTTATCTTTTGTATATTATATTATATTAATGGTTCATCTCTTCCAGAATCCTTTTATAAATAGCATCTCATATGTTTCAGATCTTCTATCTTTTCTTTTTTTTTTTGGACAGGGTTTCTGTATGTAGCCCAGGTTGGCCTGGAACTCACTACATAGCCCAGGCTTGCCTCAAACTCATGATAATCCTGTCTCAGCCTCCTAACTGCTAAGAACACAGGCCTTGGGCCACCATACCTGGCTAAATTTTCTATCATAAGTAAGGATTTTTACTAACATTATTGGATACCTGAAGGAAGATGAGAAATGAAGAAATTAAGTGCCCTAGGTTAAGTCATACATATAACTTAATGGGAAGATCAGACTGAAACTCCTGGTTGACTTTCACTTAACATGGGATTTAACATTTTTTTAAAGATAAAATAGTGACTTTAAATAATGTTAAATATCATGGGATCCAAATATTCTCAAAAGCAATGTTCATTAGGAACACTAAATTTCATAACAATTAAAAAAATATTGAGCCAGTGATCTCATCCAAAACATTTAACTTCTGAGCTTGAAATTCAGAATACTGATGATATTTAAGCAACTACTGTTTTAAATGTCAACATTGAAAAATTCCTATTTTACTTGAACAAATTCATACCCTGGGCTTATCAACTACCTTCTAGGAAAAATATCTGATGAATGAATCAATGAATAAAAATTTCAAAAAATATTAGTCTATGTAACTGTTGGCTAAAAAATTCTTTTAATTCACATTTAATTGTCCACAATTAAACCTTGTCTAAAATCTTCATGAGGATTTTTTTCATTAAAACTGAAAAAAAGAATCTAAAAGTAAAAATTTATTTCCACATAATTTGTTTCCAGTGTTTCTCCAGGAACAGCAAGCTGAGCTCCCTGAACTAAATAACTCATCAATGCCCATGCCACTGGTCACTGCCCTGGGACCTGAGAGATGTTGGTCACTCTTTTTCTTTTAAAATCTTTTTCACTCAAAAAACTTCAGTGCCTAATTAGTATATATCTCCTAGCCTCTCAGAGTAGATCACTATTACACCTGTGGGAATATGTGCTGTAGGTCTGTTGTAAAACAAAACCTCAACTTTTTAAAGTATCACCTTGCATTACATAGGAGTGAGGTATTGCCTTCTCCTCTTCCTCTGGGTTTTCCTAGAAGGAAAAAAGCATGTTCCTCTGCAATTTGCTTGAAATAGCCACTGACAGAAGAGAGTTGCAATGGTGGAGGGACTTACTCTTCTATGCTGGCTGACAGCTTCCAACTAAGAAATGTTCTGTCTTAATATCTGATGTATTTAAATACTCATTCACACTTTTTGTGAATATTTTATGTGGATTTTTCTTAAAGAAAATATCATTGTCTACTTAGTAAGAATGTAATGGTGTTTTAGTTCCTGTCTTTTTCATTTCACTAATAATGAAATTAGACTTTATAAAGGAGACTGCCTTTCTTTGGAAATCTCCCTGGTCTAAGGCACTCACTTTTCTTTTCCTGGTTTCTCTGCTACAATTTTGTGGTGAACTTCTAATGACTCAAAGGTGGTTACCCAACACCTCTCGAACCCATTAAGAAAGCAATAGCCCAGTATTAATAGCATTAACATCACAGAGCTATACTATTACCCAATATGACCTCTCAATTTGTGCCTATAACATGTCCTATATTATTTTACACTTTTTAATATTATTTGTATCTTTTATGTGTATGGTTTCCTTTACTCACATTTAAATATAAAGTGTTGTGGACAGAGGTCATACAATCCATATCATGAGCATCTCCTAAAACACCTATATGCATGACATTTTGTCCCAAAGTAGGAAAAAAAATTATTTTTGTTTATATGTTCACTTTCTGGTTACTGACAAAATTCTTATCTTGTTTTAGTGAAGTTGGACAAATTACTTAATATCTTTGACCCATTTTTGTCACTTATAAAATGAAGGTAATAATTCTGGGGTCATGGAATTGTTATAAAAATTAAATGTGTGACTGGTCTTTAGGAAATAATGAAACTCCTTACACATTAGTTACTTTTGTAATTAAGCTATCTTTGGGAGTGAATAAAGCTTTGGAAGAGAGCTAGCTTTTGTTCATTTTCTAATTATTACTCATTTTCTAATTATTTTTATAAAAATTCATCTATTTCAGGGGTTAATAAAGTACTAGAACTCAAGTAAAAAATGGATAAAATACTTTTTGAATGCATTTATTATGCACAAATGAGTGCTTGGTCACATGAAGTCTATTTCAATCTGTTTGGACAACAATTTCCTGCTGTGTTCAGCACCTCCTTCTCGTCCCTCTTCCATCCAGGCTGAGTTCTGATCTGTCAACAGTTGGGGAAAGTAGCACTTTGCAGCTCATTAATTTTGAAAGACTGCATCTTTGGTCAGATCTAATAGGTTTTATTCTATATTGAAAGCATAAACTATCTCTTATCCACTTTTTATTCTCTCCCAGAACTAAACCTAGGATCTTGAGTACATTAAGAAATAAATAACATTTACTGGATGGGAACATGGCTCAAGTGGCAGAGTACTTGCCTAGTATGCTTGAGGCCCTGGGTTTCAATCCCAGGTACACAAAAAATAAGAAACAAAGAAAATTTACTAAAGAATCCAATTCCAAGTAATTATCAATGCTCATTTTGTGCTTCATGGTCAAGTCTAAGTAAAGACACAGAATGATAGTTCCACATAAAATGAATTTCATACATACAAATTGTGCATTTTCCCACATTAATGTACAATTTCTGACTGAGTGGGTCAGTGAGGAGGGGTTTTCTAATAGGTTCCAGCTGCTCAGGTTTTTGCACTTGCTCTGCCCTCTATTCCATGACCTCAGCTTTCTGCTGCTAATGTCTCTGCCCACATCACTGGCTCTCCACACTGCTGCTATCAGAGCAAACTCCTGGGCATCCAACAGGGCACATGCTGCATCCTATCAATGAGCTTCTGTCTGTGAGCCTGAATCATTCTTCCAGACAAGCCTTTAGGTCCCTAGTGGCACAAGTCTTTCTGCTTACACAGCACTCTCCATCACAGGACTAGCAGGGATGGTCATGTGTGGTCAGGCTGATCAGACACAGTCTCCTGCCACAAGGGCAGCCACTGCTTCCTTTAGCATTTTTACCACTGTACTCAGTTAGGCTGTGTCAACAAAAAAGTGATTTTTCTCTTGGGGAACTGTGATCATTTCTTTTACCTGAGGCTCTTTAAAGGAACCCACAGTATTTCCATCAGGTTTGCTTTTGCCAGATCACAACTGAGTTGTGATCTGGGTTCATGTCCTCTCTCACAGGGCTTTTGGGCTTATGTTAATTATGGAACTTAGCCAGGCAGCTGCTTCAGGATCTTCTGTTTCTATGAAAAGTGAAGTGTTCCCAAAACACTCTGTGCCATCTAGAGGCTCCTCTGCTCAGAACACAGAACAAAAACCCACAAGAGGCTATATTGCTAATGCCTCTTGCTGATCTGGCAGAGTCTGATCTCTGATTCAAGCTGGTGCCATTCTGTACATTGCAGGAAATTCCGTAAAGAAAACCCTGAAAGTGCAGAGGATGAAGTTGAATTTGAACTTCAGTTGAGGGAGTTGCCTAACAATTGAGTCTTATAGGGTGAACACATTATCCAAGTAAGCCAATGAATGGGGAGGACCAGCAAAGGCATCAAAGAGTAAAAGTAGAAGACATTGGTGTGACTGGAAGATCTCATCTGAAATACTGGGTGGCAAAATGTTTCAGTTTTTGGATTGTTTGGGGATTTCAGAATATTTGCATATACATAGTGAGATGGGCCCAATTCTAAACATAAAATTTGTTACATATAAACCTTGTACACATAGCCTTAGGGTAATTTATATTTATTTTTAATGGTTTGGGGGCATGAAACAAAGATTTATGGTGTGGAATTTTTCACTTAAGATTCATGTCGGCACTCAAAAGTTTCAAGTTTTGGGGCACTTTGGAGTTCAGATTTTCAGATTAGGGATGCTCAATCTGTATGACATAAAGAGGAAGACAAGAAGTGAAAAAGGATGGGCTGAATAAATTCTGCATCCACATAATACAGATACTAATAAGACATATTTATAACTATCAAGCATATTCTTCCCAGTGAAAAACATGTGATATATAATGTTATGGTTAGAAATTGCTATGAATACAATCATTTTACTTGTATACAAGTATAAAAACACTCGAACAAAAAACTTAAAGTAATAGAAGTATAAGAAAATTATATTCTATTTTGTTCTTATTTTTAGTTTTGTTATATGTACCTTGTGATATAATCACAAAAAGTCTAATAATTATGGATTTGCAGTAATGCTTTCAGGAATAACAGTAAAAAGAGGTGAATGTGTTTCTAAGTAAAATATTCTAAACCTGGAGGTCACATTTGATTTTCACAAGGATATATTGTTAATTCAAAAAACTTTATTTCAATATATGTCTAAATTTTATTGTTTTATAAGTATTTATTGGCATATAGATAACAGCTTATTTTTCTCTCATAAAATACATGCTGAAAATGATTAGTGTGAAAAATTAGTGTATTTAGAAAATTGTAAATGAATTGAGTTTGAATACTAATGGATTTGTATAAACTCTGGACCATGATGGGATCAATCTTGTTTAATACATTTTATCATGATTAAAAAATATTGAATGGTTTCCCTGATATGGTATATATCCCCTTTTCTATTTTGCTCTTTGTTAACAAAAGTCCTTACTATTTATCTTACTTTTGAAGGCAAGAGTTAAAATTTAAATGTTGAGGTGAACAGCACTTTGAAATAGTATCAGTTGCTGTAGCTTGCATTCATTTTCTAGGTTCCAAGGACAAAAGGAAGGAGAAAATCGGTGTTTTCCTGACTCCCTCGTTGTCACCAGGCTGTGAACTTCTTGACAGCAGGCCCTATGTTGTATTCATTTCTTCTCTAATACCTAGTCCCTTGGAAAATTTCTGGCATATTGCATTGAGATGAGAGAGATGGAAGCTAACAAGGAAGGAAAGAAGGAAGGAAGGAAGGAAGGAAGGAAAACTTTCTTCCCAACAAAATAATCAAAAAATCAATGTAGTTATCACTCCCAAGGATATAACGTATAATACATTTTACAATAATCCATAATACAACAATACATTGAATATAATATTAATATGAGAATGTTTAGTGGAATCTTGTAACGTGTACTTTTGTGAAAATTCTTGTTTTGCTTCTCTCCTTTTCTCACAGGAAAACAGCATACAAAGTTAGGGTGGATTGTAGTAGACATTAAGATCCTAAAAGGTATTTTCTGAGCTCTCTGAAGTTTTATGACAAGAAATAAGAGCAATAAGAGCACACTCATGCAGTGTGCATTTGTTAAGTTAATGGGTAGACTCCATACTCAAATGCCACTAATTTCCATAACTAGGCAAGTGTAGAGATTTGTTCTTTTGTATTAACTCAAAAATACCTACTACTATGGGATCAGAAGTTCAGGGATTAGTAAGCCTCTCAAGTTTAGTCAGCTAAGACTCTTTATACAGTTTCAACATCTGACTTCTTTTCAGCATGCAGTCATGCCCCCTATAAAGAACATTTGATACCAGAAGAGCATCTTAGAACTGACAAATTAAGGAGATCTTATCCACCTAATAAAACAGTTACCTCAGATTAAAAACAGTTTGTATATAATGCAGCTTAAATTTTTTGTTTCACAAAAATTCAAACTTAATCTGATATTATAAAAGCTTTTGTATGGACAAAGTTAATTTCATCTGAACAATTAAATACTTTTTCATTGCTGCCAATATAATTTCTTTTTTTAAAATCTAAGCATCACAGTTTTGCATTTATGAAAATGATAAAGTATAAAATAGAAAAGATTAAGTTCTTATTTACCTAAAATAGAGTGAAAAGTCAATAGAATTTTTCACCAGAAGAAGAAATATAGCATATAAATGTAAAGACATCTCTTAGGTCAAACTTTTTACTCAGATGATAGGAGAAAAAAAAAGGCAAATACATTGACATTTCATAGATGTTTTCACAGAATTAGAAGATTCTTAAGAGTTTAAACAAAATGTATGTTGTGCACCTAGCTTCTTAGATTAACAAGGAAGCCACATGTATTTATGCTTACTTCAAAAGTTGAGAACATGACTCAATCCATAGAAAGATTTACCTTAAATGTAAAAGGTAAATCTTTTCTTTTGGTCTTCAAAAACAAAACTTTAAAAAATTGGTTTTAGTATGTTTTCAACATTTTTTTTTGTTTGTTTGATTATTTCCAATTTAGTCATTCTTGAAACTATAAAACTAGGAATGTATAGTTTGCTGTGTCTGGTTTCAAAGATGGCCTTTTTTTCTTTCTTGCTTTCCTTTTCTTCTTTTTTTATGCACAAAATGTCTGCCAAGCCTGAAAATGAGGTAGATCATGTTTCTATGTCTGTGAGGTGGTGCTTGCCCTGCAGACTGGCTCTGGCCCGGGATTTTTCAACTGCTCACTGTGGTGGAATTACAGTAGGGGTTAGGAGTGGGGTGGGTGGGAGGGAGTCTTTGTCCTTGCTGCATTTAAAATCACGTCTAATCTTATCAAGGCACTCGTCATTGTTTCTGGAGACCAGGAGCAGGTACAGTACTGCTTTTGTTCAAGTCAGTAGCTTTGCTGAATAAAGTTGAGGGAAAAGCCAAGACTAAATAATATTCTTTCAGTTCCTCATGTGCTGATTGAAAAAAATGCTTTGAAAGAGAATGAGAGAAAGGTGGGGGTGGAAGACAGACAGGTAAAGTCACAATAGGAAAGCACCAATGTAGTAAGAAGAAAAGCATGGGCTTAAAGATTGAGTAAAAAATATTATAGAAAAAATTTGCTCAAAAATACTTTAATTCTTATCAGCTAAAATCTATTTGCTTGTTCTCTTTGGCAAACTGTAAACATAAAATGCAGAAAACCCATTTTTATTATTTCTTCTACTTGAGAGGATTGAAACCTAAAGCAAGACTACTTTTTTTAAATGGTATATGCAACAAAGCATTCTTTCTCATTCACTAATAAATATTCCTAAACCTTGTTTTCAGGTACTGATATTCCTGTTCTTTTAATATGCCAAAATATAAGTTAGAGTTTCTGTCACAACTTTGGAGGTGATAAACCTCAGAGGAGTAAGAGGTAATAAATTCAAGTTCAAAAAACTTGCTCTGACCAGCTTTGAACAAAGCAGTGACACCATAATTCTAACAAGCAGAACAATATAATTATCAACGAGAAAAGAAACCTCCACTTTTCCATGTGTCAATAAAGACTGCAAGTTAATTCAGACAGAAGTAACTGGCATTAAACTTTACCAGAGATTCCATTATTGCAGTTTGAAAAATAAGATGAAAAGTAGCTTGTTAAAACATGTTAGGTTTAAAATTATGATAAATTAACAAGTGTTATTCATAGACATACTCTGAAAAATAGAGTTTCTACCAAAACCTACTGGTTTTGATTTTTATCATTTAAAATTAAATTAAACTGGATTTAATGAATTTCTGAAGAAGAAAAAGTATTTTCCACTATGCACTTTCAGCAGATTTAAAACCAAAGTGACCCAATGTTCTGATCAATAATCTTATGCGAACTTGATTATTTATGATTCTCATCCTTTTTAGCCGCATTATATGCTAATTACAATATTAGTTTAACACTATAATCAAGGAAATACTTGAAAGTATGTATTTCAGAAGACCACAAATATAAATTCTGATAAATACATTTTAGCAATACATTTTTCTCTATATGATGCTTTCTACTAAACAAATGTTTTGACAATTTTCAAAATAGTAATGAGAATAAAGACACAAAAAACTATAATTCAAGAGATTTTAAAATTGCAGAGGCACATTTTATGATTTGATATCGCTGTGTTTATTGTGATCATAAACAATAAAGTTCCCATAAGTTTGCTGTTGATCAAAAGCTAGGATCATTTTACAGGGGTACATTTTTTTTGTTAAGTAACACATAACTAAAATTAACCTTCATATTTTTGACAGATTAAAATCAGCTGTACATATATAGGTAGCTGATATTTTAAAATTATTCTTCAAGTTTCTTAGTTGTCATTGCCAGCCGAATAGCTCATAGAATCATGTAACATCACTGCCAGTAATTGTTGTGCTTAGCAGCTAAAATGAATTCTAATCATGGTTTTTATGTAGTTTTCTTTAAATCAAATGTATTCATATATTCTTCTATTTAGATTTTGCCATTTGATTGCAATTCAAGTCATCTATTACAAATAGTAAAATGTCATCTAGTTAAATGGATCATTCTTTGGTATAAGATCTTGTGTAAACTATTTTCATATAATCACATTTACTTTAATTGTTCAGTTATAAGGCATTATCATATCTGACAATGACTTCCAAAAGTCATCTGCCATTATTGTCTTTTATAATATGATATTAGAAATGAAGAAATAAGAATACTTTTTTATTGTTGTGCTGGGTGGGGGTACATTGTGGCATTTACCAAGGTCTTACAATGTATCAAATGCATCATACTTGAATTCACCTCTTCCACCATTCTCTTTTATTCCCCCTTCCCCCATTCCTGGAATATGCATATCATATTTATAAAAGCCAACTCCGTTAAATGTCCAGTTGATAAATTTCAAAATGGGATTTCAAAAGTTATTTAGTGGCCCTTTAAAGTGTCATTTTTCTATGTGACCTTGATTCTAGATATCTTTTTCTTCTCCTAAGAACTCTCACATATCCCTATAGTACTGGAATATTGTCTCATAGTCAATAAGACTGTGGTAATTCACAGGAGATATGAAATTATGATTCTCACTGCTGCTCATACTAAAGACTTCCTCGCTGTAAATGTTTTTATGGAAATGGGAAAGTTAGATATTAGTTTTTATTTGCTGACCAAATGCCAAATTATGTAATTACTTTTACCTTCCTTAAATCATTTTTATTATTATAATTTTTATTGAACAAATTATAGTTTACTTTCCCTAGTCTCTAAACTGATCCTATACCTACTGTTGATGATAAGCTGGGGCTTGAGTGAAAGGCAGAAATGTAGTAAAAAGTGTTCCTAAAAGTAAGGGTTGGAGAAGAAAACACTTTCTTATGGATGACATTAATTTTACTCACTCACCAATTTGGACCACCTCCTTCCACTTTGTTCTTTTGTTCTTAAGGACTTCTTTGTACCCTTTAATTACACTTCATAAAGCTAGATTCAGTACAAGGTTGAAGTGCGCTGGAGATTTATCACAACCCAGGAAAAGTCAGAGAAAGAATTTCACTTCATTGTTTTCAATCTCTAGCTCTACCTACACTTGTTATTTTATCTCCCATTAAATCTTATTGTTATATATCATTTAGAGACAGTTAAATTGATCATCATCATTGATTTTAAAAATAAGAAAACTGGCATACAAGAAGGTGAACTGCTTTTATCAAGAGCTAGGGATCATCAGTGATATTGCTCTGGCTGCTAATTTAAAACTTAGGTTTTTTTAGGAAGCACGTGTTATTTAACTACTTTGCAGTTTTGAAAATAAACTTTCCATTTTAAAATGTTGGATTTTTTCCTTCAAAATTACTTAAGTTATTTGAAAATAATTTACAGTAACTAATTTTGTTGTCTTCCTGTTTAAGATTCTCATTTAACTTTTGTCTTCTTGAATAGGGGGACATATTTTCATGACTAATGGAGTCTCTATGCCACACACAGTGCTTCAAATGGGATCCTTGAAGCAAACCTGTCCCATACTTAGTCACGCTGCCTACATGAAACTAAAGTGAAAATATGCCAAAAGGATGTTCAGAATTATAGGTGACTTCCTAAGATTTTTTTAACTGATTAGAGTTCCAGTTTTTAAGAAGATATAACTCATTAATAGTCAATGGCAAAGTTTTCCTGTCACATGCCATAGTGTATTATAGAGCTGCAGATTTTCTTATGCTGAGTCTCCTCCACCATGGCCTGGCCCAGCTTCATTTCCTTAATACTAGGATGGTGGAGACTGTTCTTTGTTGTATGGACAGATTCTTGTGCCCAATTACAGGTTACTTCGCCATTTCTCTATCATTCACCCTCACACCCTCCTACCCTCAAATTCAAGAAGTAGGAAGAAAATTTGGGGGGGTAGGACTAAATAAGCAGACTGAGGACCATAGGCTCTACAGTTTGACTTTCATGGCTCAATTTAATATAATTTCAGTTAATATTGATGAAGTGGTTAAACAGGCTTTGGGGAATAGGTTGGTCTAAGAATGTAGCCTTTTTAATCCCCTTCTCTCCTAGAAAAATATAGTCTGAGTTCTAACCAAACAATGAAGAAAAGTTTTTTGATAACCAATTCCATTTAAAACTAGAAATATTTATTCAAAAAATTTCCATTTAAAAATGCTTATAAATATTCAGATACACTATCATCAGGGCAAGTTACAATTCATTAAACAGACCACAAGAAATCTGAAATATCATGTAATATCTATATGACTGTAAAGGGTATAATTATCATTTATGGATAAAAACAATCATTCTGCTCTCAGGAGACAAAAGAGAAAAGTGTAAGAACTCAAACCCTGACTACAGCTTTAGATAGAAAGGAAAACAATCTCACATTTATTAAGGATAGCTTCTGTTACTTGGGGGATTTCTGAATGTGAAAAATATTGTCTGACCCACAAAAATGCCTGATAAATGAGTGTCACCAAACGTAGCTATTATTCAATGACATGGTAATCATATAAGGCAGAAAGTTTCTTTCACAAGATGCCTACTTGTAGATCTAGTATTTGATCTACTGTAGGATTTTTCTTGCTGCAACAGACTTTCTTGTTTCTTATTTTTTTACCCTTTTCCAAAACAGACCTTTATTGTCCAAAGAAAGCAGTCTCTAAAATAATTTACCATATTCAATAGTAAACTTAAGTTCTGGTGAGCTTAAAATATAAACCTAACTTTTCTACACCATCATGCTTTATCAGATTTTCTTTACACTGACTCTGTTCATTTTCATCATTTCTGAATAATCAAAGCAAATATATGTTATTTGCTTCACAGAAGGGCGAAAGTTACATTCTGTATTCTTACAACAGTACATTTCTACATGGAAACATTTGTGAAAGGGGAGCTGGTTTGGTCCAGAAAAGTGTGGTGAAGCACGCGAAGGAAGATGGGCTATCATTACAGGAATGAAAGCAAAGAAGACAGTGAGAAGCGGTTTCACGCACAAGTGGAAGACCTGGCCACTACAATGGAGCTGTTGCTTCAGAGCATGGAAATCTGGCATACTCAGCTGTGAATTTCATTTTCAGCTTTAGAACAACTAAGGGAGGCAGAAGTGCTGCTTAGTTGGATGGAGGTGAGATGAAGGCTTTGGGAATCAACGGGTTTATTTTGTTGGCTTGATTTGACAGGGGAAGATTACAATAGATTTTTTCAGAGGAATTCAGTTGCTTTTCACTCCCTATATAACAACCAATCCTGTTGTCCCGTTTATTCCTGCTTTCTTTCTTCTGTATTGCTTCCCAATCATTTTATAAAATCTTTCGTCTTACTGATCTTAAGTTGATGATACAAGTTGGAAAGAAATTTTCTTTCTGGTGAATCCACTAATGTGGGTTTTGCTCTTGAACCAGATTTTAGGTTCGTCCCCACTACAAATGAACTGAGGAGGGTCTACGATGAGTTGAAGTAGCTTTTCACTTCTCCGGTTTTCCCACATCAGCAAGCAGTCGGCCTCTTTGGCAACTCATTAAACAACCATTGCAGAAGCTGAACCACAGAACGTTCTGGGAAAGCATCACATGATCCAAAAACTATTTGACATCTTTCTGAATCTCCTAATTTTGTACAAGTTAAACTACTTCTGAGGGAAATAAATACTCCTTTGATTAAAATATAATCTTCAAAATTATAATAAAATTTTTAATTTTTAGTTCCCCAAATATATGCATAAATTTCCAAGGCCAGTTAAACACTATGCAAGTTATATCCTACAAAATAACTAATTGGCCAGAAATACAAAATACAAAATACAAAATACAAAATCCCTCTCTAGCTACCACACTAACATTCTTCATAGCATTTAACACTCTATCAGTTTGAAGTTATTGATGTGTTCTGGAATTTAGTATAAGGGCATGAAGAATTGAGAACAAAAAGTAATAGAAATATATTTAAACTATTATAATTTGGTAAGATATATCTTTCCTCTTATGAAGGCTTAATGAATGACATAGTTTTTTCCTTGATTTTTAAAAATACATTGACAGCTTCCTTCACATTCCTTAATCAGCTTTAATTTTTTAATGATTTTGGTAGAGTTACTATATTTGGAAAAGTTTAAAAAGAATCATTTAGGAGGGTTTTTTTCCTCCTTTCTTTCATTCCATCTTAATAGCATAAGTCATGGAGATTGATAATGTACAAACTTTTGATATTCACATACCAAATGTTCACCAGAGAGAAAAAATAAAGAGGAAAGAACCGAAAGTCTGGTTTTTATCATACTGAAATTTGATGATTTATTCTGTTTTGTCATGTAGGTGGTAACCAGGAACCTTCAGCATGTGGAGTGGCAAGCTGGGCCCTAAATACTCTTCCCCACCATACTGTCTTTAGGAATCCAAGGATGCTCCCATCCTGCTATGCAGTAGCTGAAACAGATAAAACTGAGTCTGCTCCACCTGAGGAAACAGCCTTCAAATAAGCCTACCTTTCCTTGGGGTAAAAAACAGTGAATATCTGGGGATTTGAAACCTGGTGTCTGGCTCTCTTACAGCCATT
Organism: Castor canadensis; assembly: GCF_047511655.1. Lineage (NCBI taxonomy): Eukaryota > Metazoa > Chordata > Mammalia > Rodentia > Castoridae > Castor > Castor canadensis. The sequence goes on from NC_133391.1 coordinate 136,213,967, forward strand.
CCTGGCTCTACTCACTTGCTCTGGTCATTTCTGGACAGTGTATCATGGAAACATGGTAACAGATTCTAATAGAAAAGAGAAATGTACCAGCCTCCTATTTGAAGAAGTTAAATAGATCCAATAAATTAATTTACTGAATGTTTCCATGTAGACAGTAAATAATCAAGATGTTTGAATTCTGACTGTACCATTAATTTACTCAGCAAAAATTTGTTGAAAGTTGTTTCAGTCACTGCAGTTTAGCATTGGATATACAACAGAGAATGACACTGTCCCTATCCTGTGAGTTTTAGATTCTATTAAAAGACCCAAATAAGTAGATGACTATAATACTGGATGATAAGGATCATAATAGAGAACTGTAGATTGTGGAAGCCACTGGGAAAAACACTGTATCAATTTCTACTGATGTAACAAATTACCACAAATGGGTGGCTTAAAACTGTTACCAGACCCAAGTCCACCTGCTTGTCACACAACAGTCCAATTAAGTTTTGAGACAAGGTGTTGAGGCAAGGAAAGCAGCTTCATTTGAAAAGCCAGCTGACTGAGAAGATGGAATACTCTTGTCAAAAGTCCATCCTGCCAGGAAGCTGATCTAGGAGTGGTTTATATAGTTGAATGATGGTTTCCCAGTGTGGCCAGGTGATGCACATCTGATCTTAATCGACTAGTCACAAGAGATTTTTCAGTCCTGAAAAATCACAAGAAAAACAGTGATTATGTTTTGTTTACTGATTAGTTTGCCCGTGCACTTCCTGACATATTACACAATGGACAGGCTAGAAAAGGTAGTTCTGACTACCTAGAGATGAAAGATAAGAGCCAGGTGAAGTGAAATATTGAGTTCTTAATGTTTATTTTCAAAACCACACAAATTGATTACGTTACTGTTAAATTACTGTTCTGGAGGTTGGAAATCTGAAATGGTCTCACTGAGTGAAATCAAGTTGTTTGCATGGTTACATCCCTTTTGGATGCTCTTGGGAGCTGTATTTCCTTGCCTTTTCCAACCTCAAGATTGCCTGCACTCCTGGCCTTTGTCAGGAGTTGACCCTTTGTCTTCAAAGGCATCAGTGGTCTCTCTGATCCTTCCTCCCTATTTCATTTATAAGGAACCTTGTGATTATATTGGGCTCGCCTAAATTATCCAGAATAGTCTCTCCATCCTACAGACAACTGATTAGCAGCTTTAATTTCATTTGCAACCTTAATTACTCCTCACCATGTAATCTAACACATTCACAGATTCAAGGGATTCTAACATCTCTGAGGGCTACTATTATCACAAACACCTACCTAGACAGCAAGGGCAGGCTTTTCAAAATTGGAATTAGGAAAAGGCTTGACAAAAGTGGTGGTATGCACCTATAATTCCAGCACTTGAGAGGCAGAGGCAGGAGGATCTTGAGGTTGAGGCCAGATTGGACTCTACAAAAAAAACAAAATGGAAGGAAGGAAGGAAAGGAGGAAGAGGGAGGAAGGGAGAGAGGGAGAGAGGGAGGGAGGGAGGAAGTAAAGGTTTGAAGGATAAGCCCTTAGGTAGATAAAAAGGATGATTTAGCAGGCAAAGGGAGGCTTGTTCTTTTTGTTATGTAGACACAGCAGGTGTGAAAGAGAATATGGCTTATGAAAAGATAAAAGAAACAGAATTGGGTATTCTGAACAGAGATTGTGAGAGTAAGAAATTAATGGCAAGAGAAAAAGATGGATGATTAAACAGTTATGCAAGGCTTTAGAAAAGACATAAGAAGTTCAGCAGTATATTATTGGAATCTAAACAGGTCAGGATGCTGGAATCTAGACAGATGGGAAAGAGTAGCACTACGGTATAGACAGGAAATGAAATGTGTTCAGCAGATTTGGTGCAATGTGGGAGTGAGGCAGTTAACAACATAGAAAAGAAAACTTTAGTTGTAGAAGTCTTAAGTAGAGGTAAACAAATGATACTTGTCAACCCTGCATGGAGTTCTGAAAACAACGTGACCATCACCTTCCTTTCAAAGTAAATGAATTACAATTTTGAAGAGTGCTGTGAAAAAGTACAGAGTTTCAAGAAAGGCACATAGGAGTTCTAAAGTTAGCTATAGATCAGAGAAAATTTATGAAGAAACATTTAAGCTGAGATGCAAAGGATAAGAAAGAAATCACTAGATGAAGTAAGAGGCTCTCTCGGGCAGAGAGAACAATCTGGGGCCTATGATAGGAAGGAACATGCACTACTCTAGAAATCAAAGGCCACACCTGAGAGAGAAGACAGAAAGAAGAGTCATCCAATTTGGGCTAGTGAGATACAAGCTGGTTTTGGTGTATGGGGATCAAGGAGCTCTGTAGGATCTATTATAGATTTGAAACTTCGTCTTGAGAGCAGTGACATGCCACTCTTTTAAGAATAGCATGGTCAAATTATCCTTTTATAATGGCAGCGGTGTGGACAGTGCATTGAGAGGATTAAAAATCATCTAAAATGAGATAGCATGGTGGTTTTCTTGGACAGAAATACCCATATTCATCAGATAAAGAGCAATTTATACTGGAAGCTAAAACTAAGATTGATTTTGTCTTCCAGAGAAATGGCATAATTCATCCGTGAAGAGGTGGCTTCTTTTTTGAGTAAAACACCTTAATGGTATAAGCTGTTTCCTCCGTTGGTTGAGAAAGGCCAGATCCCTGGGCAGGGCTGGGTGGGTAGTACGAGAGAGGCTTGATGAATTGAGAAGAATTTGACTTTGCTGCAGGCAGCCTAGAAAAAGAGATTGGAAATGAGGAGAGAGCAGAGTTGACAACAAAGATCTAGAGGGAAAAAAAAATGGGAATGAGGAGAGAGGTCAGTTGCAAGGATGATCTAGAGAAAAAAGAAAGGAACTTCCTGGAACATAGGCAAAGGCTGGAGTTTACAAGAGCACACAACCATGAGGAAAAATGGCATCTTTACCTGACGTTAAAGTGAAAGTGTCTTCTGGTCTAAGATTACTCTTTGTAGTTTGTGGCTCTTTGCTTGTGTGATGGAGAGGGTAGCACCCCACACTAGGCCAGCTCAGACAGAGAACAGCCACAGAACGCATGGCCACAGGGTAATCAACAGCACTGTGTAATCTGCAAATGTGCGCATGCGTGGAATCGTACACACGCTAGAAAAGCTTCAGATGAAGGGCAGCACATAGGCGTTCCCACTGTGGAATTTAAGTCATCTGATTTTAGATTCGGTAGTTATGGATGAGCACAGGAAATTTGAAGATGCAAAAGTAGGAAACATTCTGTTTATAGTCATTTATGTTCAGGATTTATATTTAGATTAATGTTGTGTTTAACAACATTAGACAGGTGATAATCATTAATATTGTTCAGTGACCCAAGCAAACTATTGTTCACTACGAGCCAAACAAATTATTAACAATATTTTTGTGTTAGAAATTTTCCACTGACGCTATTTTTACAGACATAACCAATAGCACACTGAGTAATCCAAAATTTCAAATATTACATAAGATACAAAAATGAAACCTAAATATTCTACCAGAAATACCCAGCTGTCAAAAATGCACCAATATACTGCAATGAAGCAGCCTGTGACATACTGATTTTCTTGTAAATCCTGACTAAAGTGACAAAATAAAAATCTGAAAAAATGTCTGGTCTTCATACATTAAGAATGTCACAAGAAATGTCTCACATCATGTTTTTTATTAGAATAACAAAATGCAAGAGAATTTTTAATAAAATCTTTCTAATGCCAAGGACTTGTTCAAACATTTTTTTAAATTTTCTAGTTCACTTGAGTTACAGGATTTCATCAAGGAGTCACTGGTTATGATAAGGATATTACAGGGGAGTCATTTCCCAAGAAATTTCATGAGGATCTATAACAAAATGTTCTCATATAAAAGCAAATTTAAAATTCAGAATATTTTGTATAGAAAGTTTCAGAAACCTATATAGTCATGGCTACTGAAATAAACCAAAGTAAAAACTGAATTTGTGTTTAACTTATCTAGATAATTGTGAGAAAAGTAGAATCTCCCTACTCCCTATATTGTGCTAGATGTGGCTTCCTTTGAAATCCATATTCATGAAAAATATTGTCTCCTAACTTCACATTATGGTTTTTCTTCACTTGTAATTACTTAGGAACTTTCACATTCAATATGAAGCTCAAAGTCTGTAAGTACCTTCTTGCATTCTTAATTAGATACTTAAATTTCAAAATGTTCAGCGAAATAATGATAAGAAATTTCAAAATGCTCAGCTAAATAAATAAATTTATTTATTTAGCACAAATAAATTATTTTACAAGGAAATATTATGTTTGCCCTCACCACTCACCTAACCAATCCTATATGTACCAGATTTAGATTGAGCCAGTCAGCAGCTGCTAATCTGAATGGGTACAGCCAGGTATATTCCACTCATGTGGTCATAGAGAAAAACAAGATAAGAAATGCCCTGTACTAGGAGTTTCTGTTCTACAAATTTAACTCTATACTTTTCCTTTTTTTTTTTTGTTTTTGTTTTTGTTTTTGGCAAGAATGTATTCTGCTATAAGATTTCTGATACCACAAACTGTTTCTATCATTTTCTAGTCAGAGTACTAACAAAGGAAGTGTTAGCATTGAAGGGATTCTATTTTCCAAGAAAATCATTCTCAGTTGACCTTCATAGAGAGTTGACTTTCCTAATCCTCATGTTTTATCAATTTGGTTAAAGGTTAGATTTATCTAGAGGTTCTATTACTTGGTAAGTCTACATAAGACCTAAGAATTTGCATTTTGAGAACATCTATGGTTGCTTTCACTCTCAATGACAGCAGAGTTGTGAAAGAGCCCACACAGTCCAGAAACTTTAAAATGTTCATTCTCTGGTCATTCACAGAAAACAGATTAGCTGATCCTTCTAATATACCATAGCTTATAGATAACAGTGTTGGGATTCATTGATCTTTGGAGTCCATATCATTTGCCCTCTTTGTAAGATGTTGGAATTCACTATTTCTAAAACAACTTGTTTGAGTTGGTGATGTTAATTTCTGGTACTCTTACATTAGCTCAGTAATTATTTCTTTCAAAAACATTTTTTTCATTTGCACCAAACTCCATACATCCTTCTGCAAGTATTCTCATTCTTCTTCCATTAGCATTATGTCTTTTGTTCTTTATCTAGAGGATCATTTGCATTGGTAGAAACTTTTGATTCACCAGAGGTTGATTTAGATTTGGTGGATCTATTTGCTCAGAAAAGCAATATGTTGCTTCAGCAACAAACTTACAATAAACAGAAGAGGATATATTTCATAAAAGTTCTCTCGTGTTATTTTTATATTTCATAGTAATAACTTGTGATAGGAAACCCAGAAAGCCTTCTAAAGTTCAGCCTGTATTATGTCAGAATAAAAAATGAAGTAATAATGATGACCTCATAGATTCAGGCAAAAGGGGCTGACTGATGGAGTTACGTTCTCTGCAGGCAGATCAGGGCAATGTGTTTCACAGGAATATTTTCACAGGGATAGCATCATTGACAGAGCAAGGGTAGAATCAGTAATCAAGTCTTCTCAACTCTCACCTAGCCCATCAGCACCAAGCTACTCTACCTGGCCTCATTCAGTTTGAGAAAGTTCTGCTTTTTTCTGATGCACCATTACAGCTTCCTTTGTTTAGGAGAGTGGGAAAGAAACTCAAAGCATTACTTAGTGTGCATAAACAATAGGGGGAAATGTAAAGATGATTTGTAGAAAATGTTCTAAAACATCAGCAAAGAACATGTCTGGCTGTCAAAAGTATACAGCTTTTTAAGAACATAACCAAATTTCTCCACTGCTTATCAAGATTGTTTGACCAGCTCTGCTAAATTTCATTATCATAAAAAGAATTTTATACAGACAGATACTAAAATGAGATGGAATTAGACATAAGGATCTATAAGTAAACAAGCATTTGGGCTTGTTTATATTACAATTAACTAGTAAAGACTTAATAACAGAAATGGGGGATTTCTCTTTGCCAAGTAATTCATTCAAAATCTTAATCAATCTCAAATAAAAACCTCACCATTTAAGTCTAATTATATCACATCCAGTTTCAAGCATAGTAATTATTAGCTCCTTTCTTAATTAATATTTTCAAGATTGTTGCACTAATTATCTACAGATTTTTGAGGTGGTATTTAAGAATGTACGTCCAGATGAGACAATGTATCCCCACTGGTATTCAGGCGAGTTGCCAACTTGTCTCCCTTCTGACAATGCTGGCTTTGGATCAGAAACAGAGAACAGCTGACATTTGGAAAACCAAACTTTATACTCTATCAATATTTTAAAGAATACATGCAAAAATAAGTAATTATTAAAATTTAACACAACACATCTGGTTAAAATATTATAATTTTCTGCTTTTTAAAATAAAGTTCACCAAAGATGATAGTTCTTTACAAATTTAGAACTACTAAATTACTTACTGCAGTTTTTAAACAGCCCATGATGACTCTTCCTGTTAATATCTAGTAATCGTTATTATTAAAACATAAACACAAATGGCCAAAATGTTGATGGTTATTTAAGCCAGGAATGCATACATGGCGGTTTATTGTACTTTCTACTTTGGGTTATGTTTGGAAAGTTTCATAATAAAAAGGGTTTTTTTTGAAGAAAAATACATAAACATAAGAGCTCATGTTTCTATACTGATGGAGCTATTAAAGAGATTCAAATAATTTCAAATTCAATAAATCTTCAGAAGAGCTAGCTAATGACATGGCTCAAGCATTTACTCCTTAAGTTCTTATTCTGAAAATGTTAATAAAAGAATTATTGAGGTTCAAGCCCAGAGTACAGTCAGGCAAGTTAAAAATAGAGCTTAGACAAACAAGCCACAATTTTTGAAAAACTGAAAGCTCTGATTCAATGCTACTCTGTTTTGGATAAGTCATAATAGTAAAGAAGACTGAAACCTAATGAGAAAGAGAAAAAAAAAATTACCTGGCCAAGTTTTACTGCTGCACTAACAGCTTCCTTTTTAAAGTCTTCTAACCCTTGCTGCTGTTTTCCATTGTGAATGTTCTCTCTTAAAGATGTGAGCTGTAAAAGTAAATATGATGACTCCATCTGAGCTCCACGGTGAGACTATGCTGAACCCATTAAAATAAGACCTGGGAGTTTTCAGAAGATTTAGAGCTTTAATGTCTTTGACCTATGCAAAATTTGCTATAAGTTCTCAATGTCAAAGTTATGCATAGGCTCCCAAACCTATATCAGCTAATGTTTTAAACTTCCTTCCCACACCAAACTAAATTGACCAGCTATCAGAATTTAAGGAACAGCTAATAGAGTTGTCAGTGAGCAATGAAACAACCTGAATGTAAAGGAACCAACTGGGAAGAGGGAAACTGAAGAGCCTAAATAATGCTCAGTCTATGGACAATAGCAGTTGGTGGTAGAAAATGAGTATAGCCCAGAGAATATTTTTAAATGTCAATAACACTAAGACTATAATTTTTAAGGGCTGTAAACTATATCATCTATGAAATATGCATCAGAACCACATTTTAGTTTCCAACATATTTCTTTAATATGGTAGTAAACTTTCCGAGTGGCTCTAGGGATTGTGAAAACAAGTAGATCTAAGCAGACAAATGTGAATATATAAAAGGAAGAGAAAAGGAGGGAGAGAATGAGAATGAGGGTTTTATGTGCATTCAGGAGAAGAATATGGCAGTGGTGCAGGTTTAAATCCTGTCACACAGTGTATTTCATGAAGACACTGACTTACAAACAATGCTTACTCTCCTCCTAATAATTCTCCCAAACAACCTCATCATGTACCCCAAGAATTTTCCTGGTCTCATGGATTTAGAGGCAGCACAAAGGACCAAGGCACAATACAAGTTCACAAGCAAGCAAATAAAAAGATAGTTCTATGCATGTGTTTTCCAGCTGCTTCCCATTTTTATGAAGGTCCACATATTTATTATTGTTTCATTCTTTGGGAAAAGTGTTAAGCATGAAAGAAAGTTAATGGCATACATTTGGGAGTACCATGTATATCAACATACATTTTCAGGTGTATTAACATATCTGTATCAGGATGTATGTCAGATACAATACACAATCTTAAATAAACATAAACAAAAATAAATATAAATTAAGAAGAAATATGAAAAATAGCATGCCTTCAAAGGCATTTTGTTGACAGAATTCCTTCCAATAAAGAGAAGACGAGTAGAGCTGGGTATGGTGGCTCATGCCTGTAATTCTGATGACTTCGTAAGAAGAGATTGAAGTTGTACAGTTCAAGAGAAAAAGTTAGCAAGATCAGGTTGGGAATGGTGGTACACTTCTGCAATTCCAGCAACAAAGGAGACATAGGTAGGAGGATTGCAGTAGAAGGTCAGCCATGGGCAAAAAGTGGAAGACCCAACCTGAAAAATAGTTAAAGTAAAAAGGGATAGGGGCATGGCTTGAGTGTTAGAGTGCCTTCTCCAGAGAGAGAGAGAGAGAGAGAGAGAGAGAGAGAGAGAGAGAAGAGGGATAGATGGATGAGTTGATCACTGCCTTTGTCTGGGAGACTTTTTCCTCTGGAAACTTGTAATCTCATAAATTCTCCTTCCGATTGGGGGGAAAAAAGGAAATGCCAAAAAAATAGAAATAGAAATTTTCCCTGGTTTTCTTCAATAGTGTATTCTTAACACACTGTAGGTGGTTACAAGTTTTTAATGATTTTTTTAAAGTGTTCTTAATGTCCCTGTGTGTGTCCCTACCATTTTAAAGTTCCATAGCTTGGGATTCCAATCTGCATTCCTTTATCCTATAAAAGTTAGGCTTCCCATTTCAATTTCTAATTCTAGAAATCTATGACTTAAGGAATAAGTTAAAAGAATAAAATGCTTACAAAGAATAAGGAAACCACTTACCCTTTGTGACTATAAAATATAGTCAAAAAATAACTGAAGTGACTATCTTAACTTAGAGTTCCCTGGGGATGATCCATTAGCACCTAATAGTGACTGTGTTTCTGCATATCCCAAATCAGCCTCCTCCCTGCCAGCTGGCATTCTTTTTTTGGCAAGATGAGGATAGAAAAGAGACAGAAAAGGGTTAAAATTTTGCAAATAATTTCTCCAAGAACTTCTACTTAGTAGCACAAATATTTCAAAGAGTTACATTCTTCTAGGATAACTTCCTCAGTAATTGATTTTCTTCTTTATGGATTATAAACTTGTCCTCAACTAATTTTGGAATTCCTTTGATGATCCATGTTTAGCTGAATCTGCTACCTAACAGATGCCTGAATATTTGGAATCCCAAAGGATGACAATATCCTGTGGTTTCAAATTCCTGAGCATTTGATTCAGCAATTCTTATTTTATTCCTCCTTTCCTACCATCCTGGAGCCTGAAGCAAATGCTGATCACAATTTGGTCTTCATTCACAGAACAGTTAACCCAAGTTAACGCAAGAACAGCAGCTTTTCTGTTTTTCTCTCCCTGGTTTTTTACTATAGTTACTTTTTTCATCTGAGTTTAAATATTCCAATTTTGAAAAAAAAAATCTAAAATAAGGCAATTTTTCAATAAATTTTAAGTGGAGTTCTTAGTCTCATTAGCTGTATGTATATACGTGTCCACTTACTAATGTAGCCTGATACAAACCCAGAAAGAAGATAAAGCAAGAGCAGTAGTGTGTAAATAGCCAGACTGTCAATTGACTCTAATATTTTTTCCTGGGACTAATGGGTAAAGAGTATTTAATGCATAAAATTATACTGAGAATTAGAGGAGCAGATTTAAAAAAAACAAACTTCAGCTGCCCAGTATACTAAACTCACCCTTGCAAACAAGGGCACCCAAACATTAATTGAAATTAAATTAGAAAATAAAATTTTACTTTTGCTTCAGACTTTTAATTCATTTAAGGTTTGTTCTGATAAATTTTGATATCATAAAAAAATACAATCTCTATTTACACTATAGTACTCTAAATGAAAGAGAATTCTGGCTCTATATAAGAAATTATATAATCAATAGAGCTTCTACACATCTTTCAATAAAACTGACAAGCAGAACCAAAATCTAAAATGACTAATAATATTCAAATATTTTACAAAGGTGAACAGATTAAATTGTGGAGGAAGAGGCAGGGGAGAACTATTAAATAAAGAACCAAAAAAGATTTATGCAAACAGCAGGAAAAAAGTCAGTGGCATAATTAATTTTACTTTTAATTAATTAATAAGGCTATTTGAGAATAATTCTCTACTTAACGTAAGGTGATTGAGCTTGTGGCTTTAAGACCATACACACTGATGCATTGATGACTGCAGATGTGTAAATACCCAACCTGTAGTTACAAGTATTTCCCTTTAATAATGAGGACAGGATTAACTAAAATTTCTAAATAGAAATGACTCCAATCAAGATGTGACATCTTTTGTGAAAATATATTATTAAGACACAATTTCTGCTAATGTATGCATTAGTGAGTGTTTTAATGTTATTTGAAATAGCAGTGCAACTTCAGCAGTCATTTCTTTTTTTTTTTTTATTCATATGTGCATACAATGCTTGGGTCATTTTTCCCCCCTGCCCCCACCCCCTCCCTTACCACCCACTCCACCTCCTCCCTCTCCCCCCCACTTCCTCAATACCCAGCAGAAACTATTTTGCCCTTATTTCTAATTTTGTTGAAGAGACAGTATAAGCCATAATAGGAAGGAACAAGGGTTTTTGCTAGTTGAGATAAGGATAGCTATAGAGGGAGTTGACTCACATTAATTTCCTGTGCATGTGTGTTACCTTCTAGGTTAATTCTTTTTGATTTAACCTTTTCTCTAGTTCCTGGTCCCCTTTTCCTATTGGCCTCAGTTGCTTTTAAGGTATCTGCTTTAGTTTCTCTGCGTTAAGGGCAATAAATGCTAGCTAATTTTTTAGGTGTCTTACCTATCCTCATCCCTCCCTTGTGTGCTCTCGCTTTTATCATGTGCTCAAAGTCCAATCCCCTTCTTGTGTTTGCCCTTGATCTAATGTCCACATATGAGGGAGAACATACGATTTTTGGTCTTTTGGGCCAGGCTAACCTCACTCAGAATGATGTTCTCCAATTCCATCCATTTACCAGCGAATGATAACATTTTGTTCTTCTTCATGGCTGCATAAAATTCCATTGTGTATAGATACCACATTTTCTTAATCCATTCATCAGTGGTGGGGCATCTTGGCTGTTTCCATAACTTGGCTATTGTGAATAGTGCTGCAATAAACATGGGTGTGCAGGTACCTCTGGAGGAACCTGTGTCACAGTCTTTTGGGTGTATCCCCAAGAGTGGTATTGCTGGATTAAATGGTAGATCAATGTTTAGCTTTTTAAGTAGCCTACAAACCTTTTTCCAGAGTGGTTGTACTAGTCTACATTCCCACCAACAGTGTAAGAGGGTTCCTTTTTCCCCGCATCCTCGCCAACACCTGTTGTTGGTGGTGTTGCTGATGATGGCTATTATAACAGGGGTGAGGTGGAATCTTAGTGTGTTTTTAATTTGCATTTCCTTTATTGCTAGAGATGGTGAGCATTTTTTCATGTGTTTTTTGGCCATTTGAATTTCTTCTTTTGAGAAAGTTCTGTTTAGTTCACTTGCCCATTTCTTTATTGGTTCATTAGTTTTGGGAGAATTTAGTTTTTTAAGTTCCCTGTATATTCTAGTTATCAGTCCTTTGTCTGATGTGTAATTGGCAAATATTTTCTCCCACTCTGTGGGTGTTCTCTTCAGTTTAGAGACCATTTCTTTTGATGAACAGAAGCTTTTTAGTTTTATGAGGTCCCATTTATCTATGCTATCTCTTAGTTGCTGTGCTGCTGGGGTTCTGTTGAGAAAGTTCTTACCTATACCTACTAACTCCAGAGTATTTCCTACTCTTTCCTGTATCAACTTTAGAGTTTGTGGCCTGATATTAAGGTCCTTGATCCATTTTGAGTTAATCTTGGTATAGGGTGATATACATGGATCTAGTTTCAGTTTTTTGCAGACTGCTAACCAGTTTTCCCAGCAGTTTTTGTTGAAGAGGCTGCTATTTCTCCATCGTATATTTTTAGCGCCTTTGTCAAAGACAAATTGGTTATAATTGTGTGGCTTCGTATCTGGGTCCTCTATTCTGTTCCAATGGTCTTCATGTTTGGTTTGGTGCCAGTACCATGCTGTTTTTATTGTTATTGCTTTGTAATATAATTTGAAGTCAGATACTGTGATACCTCCAGCATTGTTCTTTTGACTGAGTATTGCCTTGGCTATTTGTGGCCTCTTGTGTTTCCATATAAATTTCACGGTAGATTTTTCAATCTCTTTAATGAATGTCATTGGAATTTTGATGGGAATTGCATTAAACATGTAGATAACTTTAGGGAGTATAGACATTTTTACTATGTTGATTCTACCAATCCATGAGCATGAGAGATCTCTCCACTTTCTATAGTCTTCCTTAATCTCTTTGTTCAGAAGTTTATAGTTTTCCTTGTAGAGGTCATTCACATCTTTTGTTAGGTTTATACCAAGGTATTTGATTTTTTTTGAGGCTATTGTAAGTGGAATTGTTTTCATACATTCTTTTTCAGTTTGTTCATTGTTAGTGTATAGAAATGCTAATGATTTTTCTATGTTGATTTTATATCCTGCTACCTTGCTATAGCTATTGATGATGTCTAGAAGCTTCTGAGTAGAGTTTTTTGGGTCTTTAAGGTATAGGAACATGTGGTCTGCAAATAGGGATATTTTGACAGTTTCTTTACCTATTTGTATTCCTTTTATTCCTTCTTTTTGCCTAATTGCTCTGGCTAGGAATTCCAGTACTATGTTGAATAGGAGTGGAGATAGTGGGCATCCTTGTCTGGTTCCTGATTTTAGAGGGAATGGTTTCAGTTTTTCTCCGTTAAGTATAATGCTGGCTGTAGGTTTGTCATATATAGCTTTTATAATGTTGAGGAACTTTCCTTCTATTCCTAGTTTTCTTAGAGCTTTTATCATGAAATGCTGTTGGATCTTATCAAAGGCTTTTTCTGCATCTATTGAGATGATCAAGTGGTTTTTGCCTTTGCTTCTGTTAATGTGGTTTATTACGTTTATTGATTTTCGTATGTTGAACCAACCCTGCAATCCTGGGATGAAGCCTACTTGGTCGTGGTGAATAATCTTTTTGATGTGTTGCTGAATTCAGTTTGCCATTATTTTGTTGAGGATTTTTGCATCAATGTTCATTAAGGAGATTGGCCTATAGTTCTCCTTTTTGGAGGTGTCTTTGCCTGGTTTTGGGATAAGTGTAACACTGGCTTCATAAAATGTGTTAGGCAGTGTTCCTTCCCTTTTTATTTTGTGGAACAGTTTAAGGAGGGTTGGTATCAGTTCTTCTTTAAAGGTCTGATAGAATTCAGCAGAGAATCCATCAGGTCCTGGACTTTTCTTTTTGGGGAGACTCTTGATTGCTGCTTCAATTTCATTTTGTGTTATAGGTCTATTCAGGTGATTAATTTCCTCTTGGTTCAGTTTTGGATGATCATATGTATCTAGAAATCTGTCCATTTCCTTAAGATTTTCAAATTTATTTGAATATAATTTCTCAAAGTAGTCTCTGATAATTTCCTGGACTTCCATGGTTTTTGTTGTTATCTCCCTTTTGCATTCCTGATTCTACTAATTTGGGTTTTTTTCTCTCCTCATTTTAGTCAGGTTTGCCAGGGGTCTGTCGATCTTGTTTATTTTTTCAAAGAACCAACTTTTTGTTTCATTAATTCTTTGTGTGTTTTTTTTGGTTTCTATTTCATTGATTTCAGCTCTTATTTTTATTATTTCTCTCCTTCTATTTGTTTTGGGATTTGCTTGTTCTTGTTTTTCTAGGAGTTTGAGATGTATCATTAGGTCATTGATTTGGGATCTTTCAGTCTTTTTAATATATGCACTCATGGCTATAAACTTTCCTCTCAGGACTGCCTTTGCTGTGTCCCATGGGTTCCAGTAGGTTGTGTTTTCATTTTCATTGACTTCCAGGATCTTTAATTTCCTCCTTTATTTCATCAATGATCCATTGTTCATTAAGTAATGAGTTATTTAGTTTCCAGCTGTTTGCATGTTTTTTGTCTTTACATTTGTTGTTGAGTTCTAGTTTTACTGCATTGTGATCAGATAGTATGCATGGTATAATTTCTATTTTCTTATATTTGCTGAGGCTTGCTTTGTGCCCTAGGATGTGATCTATTTTGAAGAAGGTTCCATGGACTGCTGAGAAGAATGTATATTGTGTAGAAGTTGGGTGAAATGTTCTGTAGACATCAAGTAGGTCCATTTGATCTATTGTATATTTTAGATCTTGGATTTCTGTATTGATTTTTTTATTTGAATGACCTATCTGTTGATGATAATGGGGTGTTAAAGTCTCCCACAACCACTGTGTTGGCATTAATATATGCTTTTAGGTCTTTCAGGGTATGTTTGATGAAACTGAGTGCCTTGTATGGGAATATCTTTCTCTAGATTTGGGAAATTTTCTGTTATTATTTTGTTGAACATATTACGCATTCCCTTTGCTTGCACCTCTTCTCCTTCTTTGATGCCCATGATTCTCAAGTTTGGTCTTTTGATGGAGTCGGTGAGTTCTTGCATTTTCTTTTCACAGGTCTTGAGTTGTTTAATTAATAGTTCTTTGGTTTTTCCTTTAATTACCATTTCATCTTCAAGTTCTGAGATTCTGTCTTCTGTTTGTTCTCTTCTGCTGGATTGGCCTTCCATTTTGTTTTGCAGTTCTGTTTCATTCTTTTTTCTGAGACTTTCCATATCCTGGGTGGTTTCCTCTTTAATGTTGTCTATTTTTGTCCTGAGTTTATTTATCTCCTTATTAATCGTGTTCTCTGTTTCACTTTGGTGTTTATACAGTGCTTCTATGGTTTCCTTTATTTCTTCTTTTGCTTTTTCAAATTCTCTATTTTTATTGTCTTGGAATTTCTTGAGTGTCTCCTGTATATTTTGGTTGACCATATCCAGTATCATGTCTATAAAATTCTCATTGAGTACCTGTAGTATGTCTTCTTTTAAATTATTCTTGTGGGCTTCATTATTTCTTTGGCAAAGTTTATCATCACTTTGTTGGAGTCTGGATCTGAGTGTATGTTTTCTTCATTTCCCTCTGGTTCCTATACTAATTTTTTGCTGTGGGGAAACTGGCTTGCCTGTTTTTTCTGTCTTCCCATTGTTGCCTTTGTTGTTGTTATTGTCCCTGTACTGTGTGCAATTAAGTATTTTCTGTCTTATAATAATAGCACTAGTGATATTTAGAATGGAATGGTGAGAGGGTATGGATAGCAAAGAAGTTAAAGGAAAAGGGAAGAACAAAAAAAAAGCAAAACAAAGAAACAACCAAAAAAAGTTTCAACAATATAACCCAGGAGAGACAGTGTACTAATCAACTGTGAGCTGAAAAGGCATTAGAGAGACAGAGAGAGGATTGAAAATAAAAAATAAAAAGAATAAAGATAAGAATAAAAATAAAAAATAAGTAAATGAAAGAAAAAAATATATATAAAAATAAAATGAAATAAAACAAAATGAAAAATAGAAAAAAAAACTTTCCAAGTTCAAATGCAATGAAGTTTCAGTCTTAATAATTTTGGTGTCCATCTCAGCCTCCAGTCCTGGAGATGGTGCCTCAGTTGTTGTTCTGTAGTTGTCTCATCAAAGGGGATGCATAAAGTAGAACAAAACTTGTCCACGTCTTCCCAAGCTGTCTGGGCGCAAGCATCTGGCAGCCTGGGGGCCCTCCTGGTTTCTCCGTTTAACATGAAGTGGAGATTCTCTGCACCAGCTGGAGGTGTGGAGGGGTCAAGGTTTTGCCTCTTCTGGGTGATTTTGCCTGCAAGGTGTGTCTCCAGCGTCTCTCCAAGATTTCACTATAGGAGGCATGCTTTCTGCTTCCTCCCTCTAGCCGCCATCTCGCAATATATCTAGCAGTCATTTCTTTAGCTCTTCCATAGTCACACTAGTGGTAGCCATTTGGCTTGCAGCAATAATAAGGAAAGCTAAACATTACCTTTAAGTAGTTCACAAAATAGTTGTAGGGGCAGAAGAAATAGGCAATAAATACAGATGTAAGCAAATAATTTCAGGATTGATAAGGGCTCTATACAAATAAAATATAGCAACTTCGTAGAGTAAATTGGAGAGTTGCTTCCATTAGGGGACTTAGGAATGACTTACCAGGAAGCCTGCCTTTGAGTTAATACCTGAATGAATTACAAGAAGGCAGTGATAATAAATTTGGGGACAAACTTCCAGGCACATGGTAGAACCTCCTAGAAACAAACAAATCCATGGCATGTATGGGGAACCAAAGACCAGAGAAGTGAAGCAGAACACCTGAAGGATAGAGATCAGGGAGATTAGTGAGGTCTGTGAGGTAGGCAGGGGCTAGATCATGTGTGACCTGAGAGGACTTTGGAAACAAAGCTAATTGTAATTGTAAGTCACCCAAGGACATGAGATGATACTTGAAGCTATAAGAAGATTGCTTTAGCTGTCCTGTGGAAAATGGACAGCAACTGGTCAAGTGTGGAGTTGAAAGAACAAATTAAAACACTGTTACATTGGACTGTGGCTCAAGCAGCAGAGTGCCTGCTTTGAAAGGGTGAAGCCCTGAGTTTAAAACCCAGTCCCACTAAAAAAAGAAAGAAAAGAAAAGAAAATAGGAGCCTGTTATAGTTATATAGGGAAGTTACAAGGGTGATTGGGACTGGGATTGTAACAGCAAAATTAGTGAGAAACAGATCAAAGATATGTTTTGCACACGATGAAGAAAAGACAACCTCTTCAACAAATGTTTCTGGGAAAACTGGGTATCTGCCTGCAGGAAACTGAAACTAGATCTCTATCTCTCACCCTGTACCAATATCAACTCAAAATGGGTCAAGGACCTTAATGTAAGTCCTGAAACTTTGAAACAACAACAGGAAGTAGTAGGAAATACCCTGGAATAATACAGGCATAGACAATGACTTCCGAAATAGAACTCAAATGGCTAAGCATCTAAGAGAAGGAAGTAATGAGATTGCATCAAACTAAAAAACTTCTGTACAGCAAAGGAAACAGTCACTAGACTTAAGATACTGCCCACAGAATGGGAGAAAATCTCTGCCAGCCATTCATCTGATAAAGGGCTAATATCCAGAATCTACAGGAAACTCAATAACCTCAACCCCTAAAGAATCAACGTATCAAGGAAGAAATGGGCACATGAGTTAAACGGGGAATTCTCAAAGGAAGATGTACAAATGGCTAATAAATACATGAAGAAGTGTTCAACTTCTCTGGCTATAAAAGAGATGCAAATCAAAACTACACTAGGATTTCATCTCACCCCAGTTAGAATGGTCATATTGAAGGGCA
This sequence comes from Castor canadensis, assembly GCF_047511655.1. Classification (NCBI taxonomy): domain Eukaryota; kingdom Metazoa; phylum Chordata; class Mammalia; order Rodentia; family Castoridae; genus Castor; species Castor canadensis. Next base: position 136,231,366 of record NC_133391.1, read on the forward strand.
AAAACAACAACAAATGTTAGCAATGATGTGGTGAAACAAGAACCCTTGTAATTCTCTTGGTGGGAATGCAAATTAGTACAACAATTATGGAAAACAGTATGTAGATTCCTCAAAAAACTAAAAATAGAACTTCCATGTGATCCAGTGATACTACTCCTGGGCATCTACACAAAGGAATGTAACCAGGATACCATAGTGACACCTGTACACCAATGTTCACAATTCACAATACCCAAGTTGTGGAAACAACCCAGATGCCCTATAACTAATGAATGGATCAAGAAAATGTGGTATTTATGCACAATGAAATTTTACTGAGCCATAAGGAATAATGACAACATGTGATTTGAAGGTAAGTGGATACAATTAAAGGACATAATGTTAAGTGAAGTAAATCACACTCAAAAAGGCAAAGGCTGCATGTTTTCTCTCATATGGGGAAGATAAATCCAAAACATAAACATATGCACTAAAACAAACATGATCATGCACAAATGCATATGTAGAACATGGTTGTGATAGTGGAACTACTCTATGGTACTGAGGGAAGAAGAAAAAAAGAGAATGATAGAGCATCAATAATATCAGAAAATATAACATCTGTGAAGATAGAAGAAATAAGAATATGTATTGAAAGCTGTTGAAAAATGTGATGGGAGGTAAGGGAGAGCAATGGAAGGGGTTACACAGACCAAAATAAAGTATACTCTCAGCAGGGATACAATGAAAAACCCCTTTGAACATCGACTTAGATATTAATAATAAAAGACAGGACTATAAAATAGGTACAGTGTGAAGGGAGGTACTTGCGGGAGGGAAGAGGGTAAATGAAGAAGATTAAAGTGAGGGAATATGGTGGATAGACTTCAGACTTCATATACTTATATGAAATAGACCAAAGAAACTCTTGGAATAGTTTTAAGAGGGGTGGGGGGCAGGGATCAAGTGGGAGAGATGGTGGGGGTACATCTAATCAATGTACAACATAAGTCTATTAGGAATTGTCACAATGAATCCCTACTGTAAAATTTTTTTTTTTAAAAAAAAGATGTTTTACGGAGTGTTTCCTGCTCTTTCCTCTACTAACTTCAGAGTTTTGGGTCTGATATTAAGTTCCTTGATCCATTTTGAGTTGATACTAGTACAGGATGATAGACATGGATGTAGTTTTAGCATCTTGCAGCAAGGTTAGCCAGACTCAGAAGACCAAAAGTAGTATGTTCTCCCTCATATGCAGTCTTTAGATCTAGGGCAAATACAACAAAGTTGTAAGACTTGGGTTACATAACAAGAGGAGAACATATAGGGAGGTATGGGGTTAGATAGAAAACCCAAAACATGAAAGCATTTGACACCCCCACTTCAGAGGAATTAATACAAAATCCTTAAAGTGATAGAGGTCAACACGAGAAGGGGATCAGGAACCAGTGTAAAGGTCACTTAGAGATGAATCAACCTGGCTTGTAACACACTTGCACATGAAAGTAATGCTAGGAATCTCTCTGTATAGCTGTCCTTATCTCAACTGGCAAAAATGCTATGTCTTTCTTATTATTGCCTATTTCTACTCTTCAACAGAACTGGAGAAAAGCACAGAACAGGTTCTGCCTGGAAGGGAGGAGGGAGAGGATGGGGCCGGGGGCAGGAGAGAGAAATGACCCAAACAATGTATGCATATGTGAATAAATGAATAATAATAATTTTTAAAAGATGTTTTAGAGGTAGCTTACAGAAGTATGGCAGGGTATGGAAAAAAATGAAGGAATTAATTGCGGGAGTTATGGTCTGAGCAACAGCATGGATGATTTGCTGAGATAAAAGAGACTTCAAGGATTACCAATAAGGTTTTCAGCCATATTAAGGTTGTGATTTCTGCTGGACATCTAGCTGTGAGGGAGGGAGTTAGGTATATGTTCTAGAACTTCACAGAAATGTCTAGGCTGGCAATAGTAATCTGAGTTTTACCAGATTATCGCCAGCCTCAAGCTAGTGAGTATGTGAAGTTCTACAAGAGCTAATGAGACTACGTGTTCCCTCCTACAATAGGATTTGACTACAGGAAAGGGCCAGTGAGCTAGTAGGAAAGTCAGGTTCAGGGTATTCCAGAACCTAAGGACAGCAAAATTACTTCAAGAAGCAAAGAGCGAGAATTCCAAGATGACGCCTAGAGGTAGGAAGCAGAAAGTGACCCTCCTAAAGTGAAATCTTGGAGAGACGCTGGAGACACACTTTGCAGGCATAATCACCAAGAAAAGGCATAACTTTGACCCCTCCACATCTCCAGCCAGTGCAGAGAATCTCCACGTTAAACAGAGAAACGAGGAGGGCCCCTGGGGCCACCAGTGGCCGGCGCCCATAAGGCTTGGGAAGACGCAGACCAGGTGAGCTTCGCGGTACCACGGTAGCCCCACAGACAAGCCTGGGCCAGAGCAGCATAGCCCCCTGGACAGACTGACCTCCACCCGTGAAAAAAAAAAGAGAAACTGAGTAATAAGCAATAAGAACAGTTAAGACACACTGGAAAGAGGGTGGGGCGCCCTGAGTGCTGAAGATTGGGGGAAGGGAATCCTTCCCGGGACTGTAAATAAACAAGCCAGGCGGGCTGGAGAGCCTCTGGCGGAAGCGGGGTGCGCCCAGCAACCAGGAGCGGGAAAGCTTGTGAGAGGAGGGAAGACCCACTTCCCACGTGAACTGTAAACAAACATGGCGGCCGGCAGGAGCAGCAGCACCGCCCAGTAAGCAGGAGCAGGAAAGCTTCTGAAAGTGGCAGTGGGAGGAAAACTTCAGAGGAGAGGGGGGAAGACCCACCTCCCACATGAACTGTAAATAAACACGCAGGCCTGACAACGCTGGGGCAGTGTCACCTTTCCCAGTGCTTGGAAAGGGGAAAGCCTGTAGCATAGGCTCCCGCACAGGAGAACTCTGAGCAAACAAAGCCTGAGCGACCAGGTGAGTGCTAGATCACCCCAGAGATCTGCATAAATAATGCCGCCAGCTACAGGCTGAGAGCAGCAGGCAGGCAAGCCACAGTTGCAGATACCACTCTCAGAACTGTCTCCAGACGCTTTTTTTCTTTTTCTCCCTACCTTTGATGAGAGAACAACCGAATTATACCTGCAAGCCGAAAAACTTACTGAAACTGTATTGCATTTGAACTGGGGACACTTGGTGGGGCTTTGTGTGCGTGTGTGTGTGTGGGGGGGGGTTGGGTGTGTATGTGTGTGTGTGTGTAGTTTTGTTCTACTTTATGCATCCCCTTTGATGAGACAACTACAGAACAACATCTGAGGCACCAACTCCAGGACTGAAGATTGAGACAGACACCCAAATTATTAAGACTGAAACTGCATTGCATATAAACTTGGAAGTTTTTTGGTTTTTTTTTTTTTATTTTCTATTTTCCATTTTATTTTAATTCATTTTTATATATAGATATTACTTTCATTTACTTATTTTTTATTTTTTTTATCTTTGATTTTCAATCCTCTCTCTGTCTCTCTAATGTCTGTTCAGCTTACTGTCGATTAGTACACTAACACTCCCTGTTTATACCTTTGAAACTCTCTTGTCTGATACTTTGTTCTGCTTTCTCCCTCTTGTCTGTATATTTGTTTTCCCCTTTTCTTTAACTTCTTGCTTTCCATCTCAGCTCACTCTTCCATTCTAAATATTACCATTGTTATTATTACAAGCTAGAAAATACTTAACTACACACAGTACAGGGACAGTAACAACACCAAGGACAATGACGGGAAGACAGAAAAAACAGGGAAACCACTTTCCCCACAGCAAAAAAATTAGAACAGGAACCAGAGGGGAATGAAGAGAACAGAAACTCAGATCCAGATTCCAACAAAATGAAGATAAACTATGCCAAAGGACCCAATGAAGCCCACAAGAATAATTTAAAAGAAGACATACTGCAAGTACTCAATGAGAATTTTATAGAGATGATACTGGATAGGTTCAACCAAAATGTACAGGAGACACTCAAGAAATTCCAAGACAATAAAAATAGAGAATTTGAAAAAGCAAAAGAAGAAATAAAGGAAACCATAGAAGCACTGTATAAACACCAAAGTGAAAGAGAGAACACAATGAATAAACGGATAAATGAACTCAGGACAAAAATAGACAACATTAAAGAAGAAAACTGCCAGGATATGGAAAACCTCAGAAAAAAGAACGAAACAGAACTGCAAAACAAACCGGAAGGCAAATCCAGCAGAATAGAACAAACAGAAGACAGACTCTCAGAACTTGAAGATGAAATGGCAATTAAAGGAAAAACCAAAGAACTATTAATTAAACAACTCAAGACCTGTGAAAAGAAAATGCAAGAATTCACTGACTCCATCAAAAGACCAAACTTGAGAATCATGGCATCAAAGAAGGAGAAGAGGTGCAAGCGAAGGGAATGCGTAATATATTCAACAAAATAATAACAGAAAATTTCCCAAATCTAGAGAAAGATATTCCCATAGAAATGCAAGAGGCCTCCAGGACACCAAACAGACCAGATCAAAATAGAACTACTCCACGACATATCATCATTAAAACAACAAGTTCAGAAACTAAGGAAAGAATATTGAAGGCTGTAAGAGAGAAAAAACAAGTAACATACAAAGGTAAACCCATCAAAATCACAGCAGACTTCTCAACAGAAACATTAAAAGCAAGAAGAGCACGGGGTGAGATCTTCCGGGCACTGAATGAAAATAACTTCAACCCCAGGATACTCTACCCAGCAAAGCTATCATTCAAAATAGATGGACCAATAAAAGTCTTCCACGATAAGCAGAAACTAAAACAATATGTGACCACAAAGCCACCATTACAAAAGATTCTGCAAGGGATCCTGCACAAAGAAAGTGACACCCAACTTAACCATGAAAAGGCAGGCAGCACCAAACCACAGGATAAGAAAAAGCAAGACAGTAGAGAGGAACATCAAGTTAGGTACACACAATCAAACCTTCAAACAACTAAGACAACTAAATGACAGGAATCACCACATACCTATCAGTACTAACGCATAATGTTAATGGACTTAATTCACCCCTCAAAAGACACCGTTTGACAAAATGGATTAAAAAAGAAGATCCAACAATTTGTTGCTTACAGGAGACTCATCTCACTGACAGAAATAAGCATATGCTTAGGATGAAAGGCTGGAAGAAGATTTACCAAGCCAATGGCCCCCGAAAACAAGCAGGAGTAGCAATACTTATCTCTGACAAATAGACTTCAAACCTACATTGATCAAACGAGATAAAGAAGGACACTCCATACTAATAAAAGGGGAAATAGACCCAAAGGAAATAATAATCATCAATCTGTATGCACCCAATGTCAATGCACCCAATTTCATCAAACATACCCTGAAAGACCTAAAAGCATATATAAACGCCAACACAGTGGTTGTGGGAGACTTTAACACTCCATTATCATCAATAGGTAGGTCGTCCAAACAAAAACTCAATAAAGAAATCCAAGATCTAAAATATGCAATAGATCAAGTGGACCTAGTAGATGTCTATAGAACATTTCATCCAACCTCTACACAATATACATTCTTCTCAGCAGCCCATGGAACCTTCTCCAAAATAGATCATATCGTAGGGCACAAAGCAAGCCTCAGCAAATATAAGAAAATAGAAATAATACTGTGCATACTATCTGACCACAGTGCAGTAAAAGTAGAACTCAACAACAAAAGTAAAGACAAAAAACATGCAAACAACTGGAAACTAAATAACTCATTACTTAATGAACAATGGATTATCGATGCAATAAAAGAGGAAATTAAAAAGTTCCTGGAAGTCAATGAAAATGAAAACACAACCTATTGGAACCTATGGGACACAGCTAAGGCAGTCCTGAGAGGAAAGTTTATAGCCATGAGTGCATATATTAAAAAGATTGAAAGATCCCAAATCAATGACTTAATGATACATCTCAAACTCCTAGAAAAACAAGAACAAGCAAATCCCAAAACAAATAGAAGGAGAGAAATAATAAAAATAAGAGCTGAAATCAATGAAATAGAAACCAAAAAAAACCATACAAAGAATTAATGAAACAAAAAGTTGGTTCTTTGAAAAAATAAACAAGATCAATAGACCCTGGCAAACCTGACTAAAATGAGGAGATAAAAAACCCAAATTAGTAGAATTAGGAATGCAAAAGGGGAGATAACAACAAACACCATGAAGTCCAGGAAATCATCAGAGACTACTTTGAGAACCTATATTCAAATAGGTTTCAAATAGATTTTGAAAATCTAAAAGAAATGGACAGATTTCTAGATACATATGATCATCCAAAACTGAACCAAGAGGAAATTAATCACCTGAATAGACCTATAACACAAAATGAAATTGAAGCAGCAATCAAGAGTCTCCCCAAAAAGAAAAGTCCAGGACCTGATGGATTCTCTGCTGAATTCTATCAGACCTTTAAAGAAGAACTGATACCAACCCTCCTTAAACTGTTCCACGAAATAGAAAGGGAAGGAAAACTGCCAAACACATTTTATGAAGCCAGTATTACACTTATCCCAAAACCAGGCAAAGACACCTCCAAAAAGGAGAACTATAGGCCAATCTCCTTAATGAACATTGATGCAAAAATCCTCAACAAAATAATGGCAAACTGAATTCAGCAACACATCAAAAAGATTATTCACCACGACCAAGTAGGCTTCATCCCAGGGATGCAGGGGTGGTTCAACATACGAAAATCAATAAACATAATAAACCACATTAACAGAAGCAAAGACAAAAACCACTTGATCATCTCAATAGATGCAGAAAAAGCCTTTGATAAGATCCAACAGCATTTCATGATAAAAGCTCTAAGAAAACTAGGAATAGAAGGAAAGTTCCTCAACATTATAAAAGCTATATATGACAAACCTACAGCCAGCATTATACTTAACAGAGAAAAATTAAAACCATTCCCTCTAAAATCAGGAACCAGACAAGGATGCCCACTATCTCCACTCCTATTCAACATAGTACTGGAATTCCTAGCCAGAGCAATTAGGCAAGAAGAAGGAATAAAAGGAATACAAATAGGTAAAGAAACTGTCAAAATATCCCTATTTGCAGACCACATGATCCTATACCTTAAAGACCCAAAAAACTCTACTCAGAAGCTTCTAGACATCATCAATAGCTATAGCAAGGTAGCAGGATATAAAATCAACATAGAAAAATCATTAGCATTTCTATACACTAACAATGAGCAAATGGAAAAAGAATGTATGAAAACAATTCCATTTACAATAGCCTCAAACAAAATCAAATACCTAGGTGTGGGTGGTAAGGGAGGGGGTGGGGGTAGGAGTGAGAAATGAACCAAGCCTTGTATGCACATATGAATAATAAAAGAAAAATGAAAAAAAAAAAAAAAAGAAGCAAAGAGCAACCAACTCCACTGAATACCCCTGAGTGCTGAGAAAAGTGAAGGCCATTGGCTGAGACACATTTTAGGTTACTTATTACCTTGATGAATGTATTAGTCTTCATAAAATTCTTATGAAATATGAATGATTATTTCTTATTCTAGAGATGACAAAATTTAGCTTTGAGGGCACACTTTCCGTAATCTTGCTGACCTTAAAGACTATGCTTTTCTTATGGGAGAGGGGAGGGGGACTGGGAGAGATGAAGGTGAGGGACTAGGGTTGATGTGCCTCATATACATATATGAAAAAGAATGATGAAACCTCTTGCAAATGCTTGAAGTGGGGCAGGAAGGGGGTGGAGGGAGAGGATAGTGGGGAGAGGGCAAGCTAACCAATGTACAATGAAAAAAAAAAGACTATGCTTTTATCTGCTGTGTTACCGACCGCAAGTGATTTTTAGAAGCAAGTAGAATTAAATATTATTTTAAATAATAGTTATATAATATTTAAAAACTCTTCTATATATTGTAGACTTGTTTTATTATCTGAATATATGTTAATTGGGAATATATTCAATGGGAAATTATTTGCCAACCTATTAATTAGAAATACTTGAAAATATGAATTGAATTCTTTAATCAGTTATTATAGGTAGTAAAAGAGAATTATACAATTATCATGAATCCCTACTCTCTGCAAGAAGATGGAATTCCAAGTACTTGAAAAAAATGTCACCTGAGGCTCTCAAATATCTAAAGGAAATCTTAAGATGTTTAACATTAAAAAAAAATCTTTAGAAGCATGTCTCCAGAAATACAAAATCCAGTTTATTTTTTTGAAAAAGAAAAGGGTACTTTTCTTTACCCCTGATTGCTTTGTACATAGAGTAACACTGGTGAAGGCTAAAGAATCCTTCCAGAAGAGCATCTTTAAAGTATTCATTTTTTATCCCGCTGTTCACAGACCTGTACTGAGCAGTAGGAGGTTTGTTCATACCTAGTGCATTCTTTTGAGTAAAAAGGGGAATTTGTTCCACTTTTATATTTCCATGTTCATCTTTTTCCTAAAATCTCAAAAGCAACTAATAGAATAGAGGTAGAAAAGGAGGGTGTTGCTTAAAAATTCCTCACTGAATATAAATAGATGCTTACACTATTATTGATTTGAATATATGAGCCCTATTATGTGCACATTTATAAATTAGGAAGCATATAATTCATAAATGCTTCAGTATATTTTCAGGCTATTTTAGTCACATCATAAAACAATAAAGAATCTAAAAATAGGATATAGAATTGTTAAAGGCTTATCTGATTCAAACACCTAAGTTCTTTCAAATTTGAAATATACACATATATGTATTAAAATTATGAAGTGTCTCTTCACTCATCACTTTCCCATTCTCAAGAGATGCTGTTAACTCATTCATATCCTTATTTTCTAGGTTCAAGAATTGGCTTGTCCATTGACAAAATTATTCATAGAATCTTGTTGACATTAGATCACAGTTAGCTATGAACAAGCAATGCCTAATTCATCCTTTCCTCTATTCTATTACTTTATAAAGAATATGGTAAGTGGGACATGTAGAGTCATTTTATTTCTAATCACAGTTGTGCACATTGTGTTCAATTCAGAACCCTCTCCATCCTCTGAGCCTAAATTACAGATTTATGAGGACTTGTCTCCATTTGCTATACCAAAATCCTCCCCACCAGTCCATTGCTGTCAGGTAAAGAGTTGGGTGTAGCTCAGCTCATGTGGGAGAAGAAAAAAGAAAGTAAAGGATTTAGCACATAGTGTCAGAGATTCCAGACCTTGGTCACTTGAGTCCATTACTTCTGAACCCATGTTCAGAACATCACAGTAGAAGGTATAACAGAGGAAAGCCAATCACCATATGTGGGCCAGGAAGCAGAGAGATGGAGGCAGAGTCCAGGGAAAAGACAGATCATTGAAAGGCACTATATATATATATATTATATATTGTGTCTATATTATATATATAATATATATATTATTATATTACATACATAATATATAATATATATATTATATTATATATATTATAATATTATATATTATGTATATATTATATACATATATATATATATATATATATCATGTTATATATTTCCTACTTCTTCCCACTAGGTCCCACCTTCTCATAGCTCACTCTGCTATGAATTCATCAATGGCTTAATCCATTCACGAAATTAGACTTCTGATTGTCTGATTATCCCATCACCTCTCAAAAACACATAAGCTGGCAATCAAATCTCTAACAGATGGGCCTTTTGAGTGGACACCTTATACCCAGACCATAGCATTCTACCCATGGTTCCCAAAAGCTCATGGCCATTGTATGAGGCTATCTTAAGTCTTGACTGATAACCACAACATTGTTCAAAAGTCCAACTTCAAAATCTCCATTGAGACTCAAGAGGAACTCTGCTGTGAACCCCTGTAAAAATTAAAATCAAGTTGTATATTTCCTACATATAACGGCACAAAATGATTGTTTCCATTCCAAAAGGGAGGACTAGGAACACAGAAAGGAGGCATGGGATCAAAGCAAGACCAAAACCCAGCTGAGAAAACATTAAATACTGCTGCTGCATGTTCAATGTCTGGTTGTATATAGTAGGGTAATTTGAGCTCTGAAAGACTTGGGCAGCCTTGCACCATGGCCTTCCTGGTTGTATCCTACATGTCTCTCTCTTGGCATGGCTCTAGAGGTCCACTACCTACAGGTTTCCTCAACAGATGTTCTATGCTCCTGACATCTCTAACTTCCTAAAGTCTTCATTGCAGATACAACTCCACTCTCACAGCTTCACACATCACTCTCTTGGAGATTCCCACAGGGAATATGATCTTCCTACACATTGCTTGGGCTCCTAGGCCCTTCTTTCAAATTTATGTGTAAGCCTCTATGACCCTACAACTCTTGTATTCTGCCATGCCTACAAAACCAGCATCATGTGGACATTGCCAAGGTCTGACATCAGTTCAAGCAGTAAGCAATAGCCAGGCCTGAATGGACCATGGCTGTAGTGGCCTTTCTCCTCAAGGCAAAGTTTTTTCCAAAGGTGTATTGAATTTATACTCTTGCGTTTACTGTGATTGGTGTCTTGCTGATTCTTGAGATACTCTCGAAGCATCTTTCCTACTGTGCTAGTGCAAAGTACTTGGCTTCTTTATACTGATGCTAACCTCTTCAGCAATCACATCTTCCATAGCCAAATTACTAGTTTTTCAAATCCTACAGCTCTGCTTTTTGCTCCTGATTCTATACTGTAAATCTGATTGAAAGTTGACAGCAACACCCATATTGCCAATGGACTGCTGTGCTGCCTTAAAATTTCCTCCCATAGATGAACTAGTCATCACCTTTAAACTTAGCCTCCCACAAAATCTCAAGGCATAGGCAAAATGTAAGCTAATTCTTTGCCAGAATACAAAATGAGGTTTTGGGTCACTTGAACTTGTGAATTATCTAATCAAGTTCTTTTCTATTTGGGTTTTAGTGATTTTAAATAGATAATTCTGAGAGTGCCTTATTCAGCACATATATGGTTCTTTAGCAAGTAGGCTGCTGTTTTAGTTTTGTTTTGGTTTTACGGTGCTGGAGATTGAAACTAGGATGGCATGAACATTAGGCAAGTACTCTACTACTGAGTTACATGTCCAGCCCCAACAGGATGATATTTTAAATCAGACTAAAGTGTAGCATCATGCTAACTGTGCAAAAAAAGCATCAGATAGTCTTGAAGAGCTAAATATAAAGAAATGCAATATGAGAAATGCTAAATGAATAATCACATAACTCAGGTCTCTATTAAGGAGAAGAGTGATAATTGTGATTTTGTGGTCAAGTAAGAACCACCATACAGGTAAGGTGAGATTTGGGTGATTTTGAATAGAAGGAAGAAATGAGAGTGAAGTGAATAAAAAGGGATTTCATTTTGAGGAATTCATAAAAGCAGAGGTCAGAATCTATGTTGCTTTCCTAAGAAACTATGAATAGACCACCCGTGCAGTGGAGAAGACCTTTAAAGACCGCCTAAAGAGTGTTAATTTTAATAAATTTTCATCCATAGTTGCAAATCTGATACTTGGTTTTAGCACTAACCCAATATCAGATATCAGAGATTCATCTGAACAGTATTAGAAATAAAACCTATTTTATGATTTCACTGCACTTTAGATATTATTCATAGATGAGCAATCCTCTGTCAGTTCAATGGACCATTTGGGGGCCCAAATGTAAAGCATACTCCTTTCACTGTATCCAGTGGTAATTGTATCAGTTGATTTGCAGCTGCAAAGAAAGAAAATTTTACCACATTGTGGTTCAGTCAATGAAGGTGTATTTTTCTCATCAGAGCAAAGTGCACAAGTAGGAGGACACTTGCAGTGGTTCAGAGTCCCAACTATGATAGGACCAGTAGTCTCTGATTATTAAGCTTGTCATTTCATTGTCATAAGTTTGTTGTTGCAGCTTCCAACACCATCTCCATTCTTAATTAGGAAGAAAGGAAACATGTCTCTCCTTTACATAGAAAAGCAAAAACTCTTTTTAAAAAAATCCACAACAGAACTGCATCACACTACCTTCCCTTGATAACAAAAAAAGTTAGTAAAGGAAGTAGCTTAGTGGAATGTTTAAAAAAAAAAAAGATGGGGAAATTGATGTTGAAACAGTGGGTCTCAGGATCTGCCACAGAAGTACTATGGGAAGAAAAGACCAAGAAATTATCTCAAGGCATAAAAACTTCAGTTAGCACTTCAAGATCACAGAGAAGGATGTAGACAAAAACGCTTAAAAATTGATAGTAACAGATTTCTAACTTGAGTTAAATTTTTAAAAATTCTTACAATATAATTAAGTAGAATGAAAGTGCAAGTACCAATGCATCACATATTTAAAGTCTAAGGTACAAAAGACCAAAGAAGTTTCTTGAAAGGATTTTATTCTTTGCATGTTTTAGTAAGTTCAGGGTTGGCAGAACCCCACCACTGCCTACATAATTGATGGGGATATCTGCAAAGAAGCAGATGTTTTGCCAAGAAAGGGAATATGAATCATTGTATCTAATAAGATGAGAATCTTAGGAAACAGTCTACATAGCTCATGAGTGAAACTAGCAATTAATCTTGACATGTTTTATAAAAGGTTTGGTTACTTCACATTTCTACCAAGTTTTTTTTTTTTTTTCATGTTTGCTATAGGCAGGAAGGTAAAAAGACTGACAGTCCAGGAAGCTAAACTTTTCTTTCCTCCAAAGGGTAACTGTGCCAGTTGATTATTGAAATATGAGGTGTATCATGATAGGAGATTAGTCAAAGGCGTTCACCAACGTGCCCTCAGTCCCAACTTGCTAAAGAAAGTGATGAAGTGGCGCCATTGGAGACAAGGAGTCCTGACCAATTTATTGCTCCATTCTGGATGTTGCCTATGTATGCAAAGTTTTATTTATAAAGATAATTTATGTGGCAGTTGGGTTATGTGGTAATCAGCAAGACATAGTGTCAAAAACTGCACCATGTCACGCTAGCATGTAGACAGAAATTCTCTTGTATCGATTTACATATGAAAGCTTCCCAAGAAATATGCTGCGACCCAGTGCATCTGTACATGCCTCATTTGCTTCTTTGAGGAAGAGAAAATGAAAACCTCTTATTTCTAAAATTTGTTGGGGTTGTTATCTCCAGTTTAGTCCATGTTTTGCTACAAATGAATTTGAAAAACCTTGTTTATAACAATATGGCTGTCTTATTTTCTTTTATTTTAAGTGTATAATTTATTTTTAAATGTTGATATTAATGTTTAATTCATGTTTAAAGGAAATTGAAATAGAAAAAAATTGATTAATTGAATGAACTCAGAAATACATGTCTACATTATTAGCAAGTTTTCTATGATAATTTACATTTTACACAGAAGTAGCAAAACTATAGCTTTTTGAAACCCAAAAGCCTGTCCTCCACCTCTTTCTTAGATCTGGTTATATTATTATAATGAATAACATGTACTGTTTAATTGCTTCTATCATATTAAAACACAAGCATACACACTACATTCTTATATTTAATCAGCAAAGCACAAACCCCTAAACCATCACTCCAAAATAAAAACAAGAAAACAAAAATAATTCAGACTAGAATACCAAAGGTAATTATTTTTTCCTTTTTTCATTATTGCCTATGTCTTGCTCTTCTGGACTTCACTTCTATTTAACATCTTATTACTCCCATCTGTTGACTGTCAGCACAGCATTTCAGACAAAACAGAAAGCTAGCATAAATTTCAAAGAGATGAGAATATTTTACAGAATCTTCTGTCATCAAACACTGAAATTGCCAGCCTGTAATTATACAATTACACATCCACTAGAGTGAAGAAAATAGTGACAGTACTCAATGCTGGTGAAAATGTGGAACAACTTGAACATTCATTCATTTCTGGTGAGAATATAAGATGGCATTTGGTGGTTTACAATAGATTCAAGAATGTGATCTATGTATTATTAGCTCAGGTCCCCTAAGAACCAGATACTATGACTGGGATAGAGATACAAGACATTCATTTATGGAAACATTTGTAGTAGGATCCAGAGAAAGTGGAGAAAGCCTTCAAATTATGGTCTCACAGTTGTGAAGGAGAGAGGGAAGAAAGAAAGGATTGGTAGGAAAAGTCTTGGACAAATCCAAGGAAGTTTGGTCATGAGTCCTAAATTCAAACTCATTCATTGGAGGAATTCTACACCTTATAGGCATAGACCTTTTGTAGTTCCCCTACTTTGTGGAATCATTCACTGGGAAATGGAAGGAATCTGAGTAGCATGGCCTCTGTGCAAGCTTTTTGAGTATGTAGGGGCAACAGGTTGAGCTCTCTGTCACTATGCTACCTTAATCACATGGTTAAGACAGTACAACCCAATAATTTCATCAGCAATATCTACCCAAGAGAAATGAAAACACATTCATCTACTTTTTTCCATTTAACATCTTCCTCCTCTGTTCTTCTCCAATAGTTTGATGCCTACATTATAGAATTTACCAGCTTATATTATTGTTAATTACTACTAATCAATTTCCATATCTCATATGTGAGGATTGTACTAGCATATTACTTATTCTTTACTCTCTAAATGCATTTCTCCATCGTTCTCTATGTGTTTACATATAGACTTACACAGAATGGTCATAGAGTCTTTACTCATGTCAGTCAAGAGTAAAAAAAAATCCAACAAAAAATGAATATACTTAAGTTGTGGTATAGCCCTATAACGGAATACTACTCAGAAATAAAGTTAACTGCTGATACACATATGCCATTAATAACTCTCAAAACATGTGTTGAACAGTAGAAGTCAAACTCAGGAGATTATGCACAATGATTTTATTTATTTGGAAATTTAGAAAAAGAAACCCAAATTATAGTAACAGAAAGCCAATCAGTGGTTGTTTCAAAGGGGCTAGGGGAAATTTAAAGGGCTTGGAAGGAACTTTTTGAATAATGTGTTCTCTATATATTTTATTGTAAGGCAGCCTTACAATGTATCCCAGACTAGCCTTAAACTTGCTATGTAATACAGCCTGGTCCCAAATTAGCGAAGGGCTTCGAATGTTCTACAACTTGATGAGGTAAAAGCTACATGGGTGGGTACACTTTTCAAACCTCATTGAGTAGTACTGGTAAAATGGATACATAAGCATCCTCAGATAGTATTTAAGATGTGAGCCAGAATTTTATATAATGATATTTTCCAAAATTTGCTCTTTTATGGAAAATTCAAAAGATTAGTCATTCAAAAATATGAAGGCAAAAATACAGAAATAAAGTGGTTCTCTGTATTTGGTCACACATTAAATTCAGCCATACATGGTCATACAAAGTGTTTTTATCATGTGTGATATAAATAACAAATAATTTTGGATGTAAAAAATGTTAAAACCATTAATATTCACCTTATAACATTCAAGGCTAAAAAGGGAATGTCACAGAGGTTCCTGGTGTGAAACATGTGAGTAAAATTCAAAGTTACATATATTTTAAATTTTTTTTTATTTATATGGGCATACAATGTTTGGGTCATCTTCCCCCTTCTCCCTACTCCTTCTCTCCCCCACCCCCACCCCCTGGCTACCAGGCAGAAACTATTTATATTTTTTAAGTTCTAATGCAGCAAAGAAACACGTAAGTCATTCTGTCACAACCATGAATACAGACTCTCACACTTTTGTTTCAGGAGTTTGAAGAACAGAAACCAGTGCTTCATGCCCAGGAAGACAAAGAATAGGAGTGATGTTATATGAGTGCCTGTCTTCACAGAAATTCATGACGGCTTCCTAATAATAAAGTCAGTGCTGATGTTGAAATCATTGTTTTCACTGAAAGAAAATCCCCAGACAACATCTTAGTCATGTACACCAAGGGACAAATAGAAGCCATAAAAGAATGTGATTTAATTCATAACCTCTACCTGAAAAGAAATGATCTGAAATCCATAGTTCACTGGTTTTGGGGGTCAGCAGGACATTTTTAAACTAAACAAAATATGAAGATTGCTAAACTGAAGTCTTTTAGCCTGAGAAAAATTTCCTTTAACCTCTGCTTAGCAGAGTGTGAAACAACTAACACAAAATGGGACACCAAAGCCAATGAAGAAAACTCTATAAATGTTACATTGGAATATTGAAGTAATTACCTAAATAATTCAAGCAGAAATTATTTGCACACAATTTATTTACATAATTGAAGAAAACTAGATTGTAAAGTATTTATGGAAATAGAGCACAGTTATAGTTTTTATACCTTCAAAGAGCCTAAAATCATGGTAAATACGTAATGTATCAATTGCCTTTGAAGGAAAAGATGTTGAATTAAAAATGAGAATTTTTTGTAGATCACCCAGGTGTTGATTCTGATTCCCATTTCACTTAGTTCTATCAGAATCATCTACTTTTTCTTCCTTTTTTTTAAAGTTGGCATAATTGTATACAATGATTTTTGTGTTAGCCCCTCCCCAATAAAATAAAGTAATAACATATTTGTCCATTCAACATTTATTAATCACCTAATGTGCAGGAAATGTGCAAATCACTGAAGACAGAATGGTGTACTACATAGGCCTCTTCTCTACCCTTGTGGACATTATGTGATTAGAGAGAACAGGAAAATAATGAATTGTAATAAGTGCTATGAAGGAAATATACAATGATCTGAGAATAAGAAAGATAGTGGGTGAAAAGAACATCCTTCTAGAGGTGACACCATTTAACCAGAGAACCCTAAAAGAAAAAGACCTACTCATGTGATAAACACTGAAATTTCCAGTTAAAAGATTTGGGAAAGAAAAAGACTAATTTTTTTCTTTAAAAAACTAAGAGAATTAGCAGGGCTAGATCCCAGCAAATGAGTAAGAGAATGTTAGGCAAGGGACAGATCACACAGGGCCTTTTAGACCTTAAGAAAGTTTTCAATTTCATTCTAAGTGCAGTGAGGAATCACTATAGGTCTTCTATAAGGAAAGTGACTGGTTCTATTAATATTTTAATAAAGTCATTTCCTGCTGAGTGTGAACTGAGTTAGGAGAGAGCAAACACTGGTGAGGAAACCAAATCTCAAAACTGTCTCAGTAATTCAGAAGATAAATAATGGTGGTCTGAGATGAGGAGATAGTGATGGAACTAGTGAGAATAGGTCCATCTTTATTTTGTAGAGAGTATAAGCAGGATTGCTGATATATAGTGGGTCATAGGAGAAAAAGGAAAATCAGTGTTCATTTTTTGGAAATAGTTTAAACAAAGTGGATAATGGTTGAACTTACTTAGTCAGAGATGATTGAGAGAAGTAAATGGACTTGGTGGGAATGAAGAAAAAAATTCCACTTTGGACATATGAAGTTTATGTAGAGAAAAGTGAATTCAGTTCTAAGCCTGGAAGAATGCCAATATTTGTAAGTATAACAAAGGAGAAAATAGTCAAGGTGATTGATAGAGAAAGTCAGTTATGAAGAAAGGAAACCAGGGAAGAGACATGACCTCTAACCCAATGGAAGATAATACTTCAATAAGGAAGAGTACTGAATTGAAGATAAAGGCTAGAAATGGCACAAAATGTTATCAGTAGCATTCACACAAGAAGTTTCAAAGAAATAGTGAAGTTAAAACTGTGAGAAGTGTTTGAGAGGGAAGGAGAACATATGAATAGACAGTTTTCTTAATGTTTACCCAGACTGGGAAGTTGGGTGGGTTTTGTTTTGGTTTTGTTTTTCTTTGCTTTAAAAGTTGAGAAGTATCATAACAGGATTGAACACCAATGGTAAAAGGAAGGGAGAGAAAGTGATGCAAGAAAAATGCTTTCATTAGAGGAAAAAAGACTCGAGAAAGAAACCAAAAATGGAATCAGACTGTCAGTGTAAAGAGAAAAATGTTGTCCATTGTGCTAGAAGAAAAGGAAGAATTTGGATCCTACCATAACAAAGTTGTAAGTCTGAAAGAAAAAAAGATTAGAAATCAAGGTTGGATAGGTTTTCTTTTTCTATATTTTAATCCAATCCTTCCACAAAATTTCAAAGTTAATATTTAACTAATCTTGACTTGGAGAGCTGGTTAAAGGAACAGCTAGAGCACAGTCAAAACAGCATTGACAGTCCAAGTCATTCTCTTGGGCTGGGCAGGGAGATTATCTCTGAGTAAAAGAAGCTATTGTTTTTATAGAAAATTGAGTATGTGGGTCACAATCAGTATGCTGAAAACACTTGAGTTTTTTCTAAAGAAAATTATAGACTTAATATAATACAACATACTTCTCTAGATATACAGACACTCAAAAAATGGTAAGACACAGCATACATATTAGTTATCTTCAAATATATTGAAGGAAGCACAGATCTTTTATTTTGTTGCATACAAGTAGATAACACAGTATAGCAAATTCCTGTGATGTTAGCAGCATGGATAAGAGGTCATAAAAACAAAAATCACATCTTATGAGTAGGCATGTTACTGATTAAGAGCTGAACTACCTCATTTTTCAAAAGTCCTTTTCCTCTGTAATCCACTGCTGGATAAAATAATTTGGACCATTCCCCAAAACCCACGAACATTCAGAATCAAGGAACAGAATCTTAAGTATAGGAAAATAATAGACCTACTGCAGGGTAAAATTAAAATGGATGTTTAGAATCATCTAATTCCATGATTTTCATAATTTTTCATAATATGTTTTATTGCCATATGTTATTTGCAAAAAGAGGGTTTTTGTGATATTTCCATGCATGCATGGAATATATTTTCTATGCCTCTAGTGTGTCTCTCTTAAACTTCTTCTATGTCCATGATTCACAGATTTAGTTTTTTAATGGTGTCCCAAAGGTCTCACATGTTCCTTTTACACTTCTTTATTTTTTTGTCTTTGTCTTTATCTGAATGTTCTAATACATCTACCTTGTCTAATACATCAACCTTGATATCCTATCTTTAATTCAATCCATTCTACTGAAGAGTCTTCAAACTGAGGTTTTTATTTGACTTTTTAAGCTTTGCAGTTCCAGAATTTCAACTTATTTTTTTAGCATTTCTATACCTTCATTGAATTTCTCCTTCATATCCTGCCTTGCCTTCTTTATTTTATTCAACTTTTCTTTTGTGTCATTTATTTGTGTCCTCTTTAATTTGGTTGATAATTCTTATAATCATTTTTTTTAATTCTTTATCCCACTTCACCCACTTCATTATTATTGGTGCTTGTTACTGTGGAGTTGTTGACTTTGGGAGAAGACATGTCACCTTATTTCATCTCTTGAGTTTCTGTGTTGGGATTTGTTCATTTTAGGCCAAGTCATTGGTTGGAGTTTTTAATTGCCTATAGTCCGAGCAGGACAATGGAGTGACAGGGTTGGAGGAATGTTTCTCACCACTGGGCTGGAGGCATGGCTCAGTAGCCAAGCATGCTCACACATGCTCAGGACACCATCCAGATCCCCAGCACTGCTCAGATGAAAGAGAACAATCTAGAATCCCTTATAAAAGCCTAAGTTTTCTGCTTCTGGGCTGTTTTCACTATAAAAATCTTCCCTTCTATGTGTACCAGGAGCTACTTTTGGTTACAGCTGTACAGCCTATGGGCCTGGGAGATTCTCACTTTCTCCACAAGCTCTATGGTTTGTGTCTGCAGAGGCAGTAAGCATCTAAGCCTAAGGGTGTCCTGTGAATGCGTCAGACAGTGGGGAGAGCAAAGAGAGCATTGAAATCTGTACCAGTAGGAGAAATGAGGAAACAAGTCACTTGAAGGAGGCCAGTCTCAGTGCTTTCAGACCCTGCTCAGCAATTCACCTCCTTGTGGTGGGGAGAAAGCTTTGGAAAACACATGATTCATAGGACCTGGGATTAGGGCTCTCAGTCTCACCTAACAGCAAACTCATGCCAAGACGCTGTCCCTTGGTAGGTGTCAGTGCCCTCACCATGCTTAGCATGATGAGGGGTGGAAATCCTGTGAGTTGGAGGGCCTCAGTTCAGGGCTCTACAAACTGTCTGGTAACCAACACATGTATCCAGGAGCAAGACCTAGAGGCTGAGTACTACATAAGCCATGGGCTCAGTGCTGTGCTTCTACCATGATCTTCAGGTAGTGGGACTAGCTGTTTGCCAGCACAGGTACAGCCTCTGACCACCTCACCCTTTACGGCCTGGGCTTGAACTCTTTCAGTGTTCACAGAGGACTTTCTCCCTTTCCACAACCTTTTCTGTGTCTGCTTCCCACACAGACACTGTGGCAACATGTCCCAAGTCTCCCTGATTCATGATTTTTTTCTTGTTTACAAGTCCCCTCCCAAGATGGCACATTGGTACAGCATTTCAAGATAAGGGGAGCAACAAAATATCTTTCTTCATGGAAGCTGACCTTCACTCTGAAGCAGTCACTGTCTAACCAAATCTCACTGAGTTTCAGGTATGTGGGGGGGTACTCACTTATCCTACAGTTAGTAGTACCAGTCTATCATCCAGCCATCTGGCTTATCTTGTGATTGTATCTTTAGCTCCCTGTCCCTGTGGAGATCCAGGCATTGAGTTTGGGACTATTTTCTGCTCTTCTTTGTCATTTTCTGTTTCTTCATGCTTTTCAACTGTCCTGCCACTTCTTCCATCATTTCTGCTCTTCTTCCTCTCTTTTTCTCTTCAGAATAGGGTCTCTCCTTTGTTACCCTAACTCCTCTAATTCACATAGTCAAACAGACGATGCTTCTAATCCACCATCTTGCCCCACCTTCAGAGTCGTGTTCTTTTTTTTTTGTAGTAGTAGTGGTGGTAATATTGGGGACTGAACCCAGGGCTTCCTACTTGCTAGGCAAGTGATCTACTACTTGAGATATAACCCCATCCCTTTTAGATGTATTTGGGAAATAGTGTCTCCTGCCTGTTCCTCCCAAATGGCTGTATTATAGGCATACACCATAACACCCAGTTCCACAAAAAATTTTTTCAGCAAAATCTCATGTAAAAGAGATAAGAGTGTTGCTTATACTCTGATGGAAAGTTGCCCTGACATACTTCCCTATGAACCTCCAAGAAACCATATAGCTCCACAGAAAATAGTTTTTATAGCAACTAGTTAGTCCAAGGCCCTATCACCATGTTTCAGATAAGAAAGAAGAATGTGATGTGTTAATAGAGAAAGAGGGAGAGAGGGAGGGCGTCAGAATGAGAGACAGAGATGGAGAATAGATCTAGTTAATGACACTGGCATTTGGATTTGTATCAGACTTTAAGTGCCCACAGTTTTGGATTGAGAGATCTACCAAGGAAGTCCAGTTAGCTTGACAGACTCTAAATATTTATACTGGCTCTGGGACATTGACACCAAGAACAAAACTATGGTGTCTAGAATGCTTCCAGCTCAGATCCTGTCTCCCTTTGACTACTTGATGGGATCCTGCTGTGCTCTCCCATTGAGATTATCTTTCAAGTGTGGGAACCTAAACTAGCTCAGTCTGCAGACATTGAGTCACTCCCCATACATCACACAAGCACTGCACTGGGGCACCAGGCAGAGTAAACTTGGAGGCACATTTTTTTTACCTTCTATAGCAAGTGGAAAGTACAATTAAATAGTAAGTAAATAATAGTTTTATTTTATGGAGTATATATGTTAAAATATTTTTAAATGTAAATATTTAAATAATATACCAAATATCAGAAATAATCTTTAAATCTGTTCCCATTTGGAATATAAAGTTTACTTTTTATCTATAGCACTAGGCAAAAGCAATGAACTTTTAAAATTGCTCTTCCTATCAAAAGATGTGTTGTGGGAATTGATCCTATCATTTGAGTCTACCAAAAACAAATTTAACCAAAGATTATAACAGTTTTTTCAAGATTAGTGTAGATTTTGCTGTATTTTGGGCTTTATACTCCAGAGCTTCTCTCTCTTCCTCTCCCTCTCTCTCTTCCTCTCTCTCTCTCTCTGCCTCTTTTCCTCTCTCCCTCTCTCCTTCCCTCTGCCTCTCTCTCTCTCACACACACACACACACAAACACACACAAAGATTTGGTAATATTTTTCTTTGGTTTGTGTGCACTGTGTTTGCTGTGCTGCCTCATACCAACCAATGCCTCTGTGGTAGAGAAATGCTTCAGAACACTTCATCATACCTTGTCATCTTTCATCCTATTGCTCCTCTTCAACCTCTATCACTGAGAATCAAGATATATTTTATCATACCTGTCACTATCTAACTTCATGATAACTGTAATATATAATAACAATGATTTAGTCAGAATGAGAGAAAATACACATAACCATATAAGATGCTACAGAAAGAGAATATTAAAACGCATACATCTATTCGTCTTACTGAATCTTCTAGATAATTTAGTCAGATGTCCAAGTAGAAATTGTATCTGTATTACTTGCATAATTGTCCAGACTTCCTCTTGTCTCTTGTACAATTCAGTGCAAAATGTTTATTCCATACTTTTCAGAGGTTTTATTTCCAATTATATTCATAGAATCTATGCATCCAGCAGAAAAGAAGGAAACTCTATCAGAATGTTATTCTTTTTCTTGTTACATATATAACAAAAAAATCTCTGACTTTAACACAACCCTAATCAGCCTACAATGCAGATATTGACATTACTTAGAATAACATTTACTTCAATAAAATGGTACACCACTAAATTAGAAAAAATTAGTATATAGAGATTAAATTACTTTCAATAGGCTAACTTCAAAGACTGCACTTCCTGAGAAACAGTTGAAATTAATTATAAGAAAACTTGAACATACTTACATTCTAACAAAATTCTTACATAATAAACACACAATTCACTGGTTTTAATACTGCTCTTGTATCAATCATTCAGATGTATGCCATACAATATGTTGCAATTATACTTAGCATAATTATACTATAGTATAAATGCTGGGAAAATAATCACAGAGAGCACAAAACTAATTTTGTAAAAAGAAAGAAAGGAAAGTAGGCAGGAAGGAGGGAGGGAGGAAGGTAAGGAGGGAGGAAGGGAGGGAGGAAGAAAGAAAAGGGAAAAGAAAGGGAAGGGAAGAAGAATTTCTACAAGTTAGTAATGTTCCTATATACCTGACATCATTCTGCATTCTGAAAAACATCAGGGCACATCATTTTTTTAAAAAATCAAGGGACTTTAAATTTATATTCTTATAAAGACTACTGTAAGTGTATAGGAATTTTTTTCTTACTATAGGTTAAAGGATCCTGAATTAGTTCAAATAAGGAAAAAATCTTATTACATAGCCTTTACTAAATTATTGCTTGGCTTTTCACAGACCTTAAAAGCAAAGTAAAGTAAAAGTTTCTTTTAGCATGCTAAAGTTCTGACAACATGAAAGATTTTCTAATATATAATTCAATTGACCATTATATAGAAGAGAAATAATTCTGTATTTCTTCTTAGTTATTTTCACTATTTTATGAATAAAAGGTATCATTATTCTCAAAAGCTGAATTTTTAATAATAAGCATGTATTGGGAAAACATATGGTGAGAATTTTAAAGGCTATTATATCATCAAACTCAGATAATGTAGCATATTAACAAATGAATTAATAGTTTCTCCAAGGAAGTGTTAAGGGGTCATCTGTTAAAAATAAATGTGCCATGTTTGGGGGAGGGGAGATAAAGGACACTGGCTAACCATACATGGTAACAACTATTAATTATTACATTTCTAGAAGACAATTTAACAATGCAGACAAAAGGCTTTATAACTAGATATATATCTTGATTCAGTAATTATACATCTGGAAAATAGCTCAAGGAAGTAGCAAAAGAAGTTTGCAAGAAATTATGAATAATGATGTCTCAACAATATGAAACAGGTCAAATAAATGAATGGCCAGTTTAGTGAGATAATACATAGCATTAAAAAGGATGACAATTTATACACCAAAAGTATGGAGGGAACGGCACTAATTGTTTAAGTACTCAAAGCTGTTGCAACTGGGTCTTATCCTCACCTGAGCAGGCAGAACAGAATGCTAAATATACCATGGAGCTGGCAGATGCCAAGTCACCAGCAGTCGCTATATGAAAAAAGTCTTTGTTCAATAACCTCAAAGCCACGTTTGGACATAGGGACATGAGGAAATGTCTTAAGCGGAGTTGTGCAAAACTCTTACTGACTGCAAAGATTAAGGTAAGAACAGAGAAAAAGATTACGTTCTAGAAGGTCTGTTATTTAGCCAACTGAGGAAACCAATTTTCTACTCTCAAATAAAAAATAATAGAAGGTCTGGTACACAGAGCTGAATATCAGGCTCCATTGAGGAGAACCACCAAGTCTTCATTCATGAGAAGAATATACTTTAGCAACATGTCATTAGAAATTTAATTATCAGAAGTATTACTAATGCTGAGAGTAAACTAAACTAGCCTAAAAGTAATGACTGTGAACAATCCCCTGACCCTTGGAGGAAACTGCTTCAATTTGAGGCACTAGGTATCCAATTCTTGGTACTATTTCTTTTGAAATGATCCTGATATCCATCCCTGCATGCATACAGTTAGATTGTACAGATACTTTAATTTTAGCAGATGTGAAAGATTTGAGGAGTTGGAGAAAATAGTCAAGCAGAAGTTTGTATGAGGGAAAGACTTTGAGAATGATGGTTCTACAGTTTTATATGAAATAGTGACTTCACAGTGGGACAGCAAACAAAACAGGTGCCACAGGAAAAACAAGAAACTACCCGGAGCACTGTTCATAGAGGATTCAGATAAAAATTAACTCAGTTTAGCCAGGTATGGTGCTGAATACCTTTAATCCAGCACTTGGGAAGCTGAGGCAGGAGATAGAGAATTCAAGGCCAGTCTGGGCTACATAGTGAGACTCTATCTCAAAAAAATGTATTAATAAGTAATGAAAAACAATTAAAAACTCACTTGGAAAGAGAATAGGGTCCTGCAATGGTGTATAGTCCTCCTTGTCTCGCCTTAACTCCTTTCCCTTGACTGTTCTTCCTTTTCTGAGTAGGTCAGGTAAATCCAACTTCATTTGGTGTGTGCTCTGAGAGGTGTACATGAATACCACTTTGTCAACATCAGTATATTCTTGTCATTGAAATTTCAGATTGGTCTTCCTTACTGCAGAGGTTCCTAAGCTAGAATTTTGTATTTCTCAGAAGTCATCACTCTGTCAAGGAAGTAAAAGCTAAATGTTAAAAAATATATATATGAGGAGATACAATTAAATGCACTGCAGGAATATTGAGAAACCTTTTGAGATGGGAAGAAAATCCTTCCTTATTTCTCTGGGTTTTCAATAATAAGAATTCTTCTAAAAATCAATTTGTACTGCTAAGGAGCTCAAGGGTCATTTTTGAAACTACTACACAGCATATACATTTAAAACAAAATCTGTCTATATTATTTTTGATATATCACAACTATTGAGATGTATTAGAAATCCATTGACCTTGAACAGTAACAAAAATTCCAACAATCTCTAATATTCTCAAGTTGGCTAATTACTGTGTACTCTAAATACACATCAAAGGTGACCAAGGGATCCTATACCAGTGTAGGCTAGTAAATATCATTTTTCCATTGGTCATTGAATATATCAGGAAATTAGCTTTTAACGCTATTTAAGTACTCTCTAAACATTAATATAGGTTATTTCTCCCATATGCGTGGCTTTTTGTTGTTGTTGTTATTTACAGGTAATATTCTTCCATTGTCACTACTCACTCTTATTTGGAGAAGATAGGAAAGCTGAAGGCTATTTGGTAGTATTTATTCATATGGAATAACATGGGCTCTAGAGTCAGGAAAGTCTGGTGGACTATATGATCGTTTGCAAAGATTCTCTTCTAAACCCTAAGAAGGATAAAGCTTCGCTGTCTTATGAACAACAAGATTATTCTTGCTCTAGCTCATGAAATATGAGCAAGTAATATCTTTCACTTCTGGTTAGAAGCACACCATGATTTGTCATGGCAACTGCCTCTGCCTTTCCCTGATCATGTTTTAGATAAAATATCTGTTCTATGAACTTGGGTCCCTACTGAAGAACAGGGAATATGAGTAAGAAATGAACCTTAGTGATTGTGAATCACTGAGAGTGAGAATTTGCTTATTATCACATCCTCACTAGCCTTCCAACTGTTGAGAGTACTTTAACCCCCTCTTCAACTTAATTTTCTAATTTTTAGAATGAAGATAATTTAAGTAATTAAGATAATTTAGATGAAATAACAGTGCCTATTATCCAATGAATTAAAGAAATATTAACTTGTATTCTTGATGCTGTTAATACTGACAGGAAACTTCACTAAATTTTATAGCTTGAAAGGTTAATAAAAGATATATCTCATCAAGTTTGGAGTTTGATGGGGAAGTCAGTCCATGTAAACAAATAACTGCAGCTTCTGTGTCAGAAGTATTTCATTTTAACCAGTGATCTGAGAAGGCACCAGAAGGCACTAGCTTATGTTAAGAACTAACAGGTAAGATAAGAAGCACAAAAACATTGCAGACAGAAGAGCCAGCATGTGCAAAGAAATACATGGCTCTCTTTTGAGAATTCTGAGTTCCTCATACGTGATGTTCAATCTTCATCCTCTATGTGTTATTAAAGTAATATTAATAAGAATGCCATGAAAGTAATTAATTAAACCCTATTACAGCCCTGAAGGGCTTTAAGCACAAGTATGACACCATGCAACGTCCCAAATCAAGATGAAAGGAAGTATTCCATAAAAAGTAGACCTCATAGCATCTTTTGTACTTTGACATACTGCTAAAGTTTAAAATATGTATTTCTTTATTTGAAGAAAATGGATGTGTATCATCTGAATCTAACATGGAATGTTCATTCTGGCTTAGAAAAAAGAAAAGATCAGGCTTCTAGCCTTTGGGAAAAATTACACATTTTTCCTGTCTTGCTTGTGATTTCATGGAATTACTGTTTGAAAATAGTATGAATTTTCCAATACTATTATAAAAGAAATAAATATATCATATTCACTAATTTTGGGGGTAGTACTGGTGTTGGAACTCAGGTCTTGAACCACATTCCTACCTGGCTGGCCTGGACTGTGATCTTCCTATTTATGCTTCCTGCATAGCTGGGATGACAAGCTCAAGCGCCACACCCAGCTCTGATGGTTGAGATGGAGTCTCACTAGCTTTTTGCCCATGCTGACCTTGAACCATGGATCCCAGCAAGTAGCTGGGATTACAGGCATGGACCATTGCATCCAGCCATATTCACCAATTTTTACAATGACTCATTATGATTATATAATTATCTAAAGGTAGAAATTCCTTAATGTTCAGAATATTTTTTGAATTAAAACTAATAATATACTTCAATGAATGGTAATTATCATTCATAAAATTGAATAAAATAAATAATAAATTAGGTCAATCGTGCATTTCAAATTTTGTATTTAAGAATTTTTTTATTCTAAATTTTTGATATTAGGACATTTATAGGATTTTTTAAAGATTAGCTAACATCTATTAAAAATACAATCCTAAGAAAAAGTGGTATTTATATGCAATGGAATTTTATTTAGCTACAAAGAAGAACAAAATTTTGTCATTTGCAGGTAAATAGAGAGAACTGGAGAACATCATCTTAAGTGAAGTTAGCCACATATTCTCTCTCATATGTGGAATACAGACCTAAAACAAATACAGCAATATTATGAAAACAGGTCACACTAAGGGGAGGTCACATACAAGCGGGGAATGTAAAGAAGGAAACAAAGAGGGTGAACATGGTTGATGTACTCTCCATACAAAAATGAATATAGAATTTTTAAACCAGTTGGAAACACCATAAGAAAGGGACTAAGAGTAAAAGAAAAAACAGAAGAGATGAACCAATTTAGGCTATAGTACATACATACATGGAAGTGCCACAAGGAAATTCCCTGTGTAGCTATCTTAAACAAGCAAAAATGTCACTTTTTTCTTTTACAAAATTGGAGAATAAGAGGGCAGAACAGATCTTACCTGGGGGGGTTGATACCAGTGGAAGGGGGTAAGAGGTGGGGAAAGAGTGTTGCAGGGTGAATGTGGTGCAAATATTGTGTACACATGTATATAGATGGAAAAAGGATACCTGTTGAAACTATTCCAGGAATGAGGGGCTGGGGGATTAAGGAGAATGGTGGAGGGGGTGAATTCAAGTATGATTTATTTGATACATTTTAAGAACTTTTGTAAAATCCACAGTGTACTCCCAGAACAACAATAAAAAAAATTAGGATCCTAAGTGTTTTGATTTGGTCTAAGAGATCCTCTAACACTGAGTAAGACTCAGTGCATTTCTTATTAATAATTACAGTTTATAATTAAGAGGCAGATATAAGGAGGATCATGGTTCAAGGTCAGCCAGTACAAAAAGTTAATGAGTCCCTATCTCAACAAACAAACTGGGCAAGGTGTTTCATGTGTGTAATCTCAGCTATGTGGAAGGCAGAATTAGGAGGATTATTGCCTGAGGTCAACCTGGACAAAAGCAGCAACCCCCTATCTAAAAATAAAACTTAAAAGAAAGCAGAAAGGGCTGTGGGGCACGATCCAAGTGGTAGAGCATTTGCCTAGCAACCATCAGGCCCTGAGATCAAACCCCAATACTGCTAAAAAAAATAAAAGAAGAAAAGGAAAAGACAGGACAAACACATATGTATCTATGTGTGTTGTGCACATACATGAGAACTTCATATGTAGTCAGTCTTTTAATCCTCATGGCAATCCTACATGTCATGCAAGACTGCACGTCTGTTTTATAAATAGTGCATTTACCATACTTAAAGGATAAGTGGCTTGCCCAAGTTTCACCGGTATATTGTGGACTTCAGATTTGAACCTCGTTCAACTGGCTCCAGATCCCATGCTCTTAGCTGCCCTGCCATACTGTCTTCCCCTTTCAGCTGATAAGAAGCATGTGTAAATATTAGAACAACAAGACATGTGAGAAGAACGTGGGACTTGTTGGTTTGGAGGGAGAGGAGGGATGAGGATTACTTTAGTGAAGCAACAGCTTAAACTCAAACTGGGAGTCAGGCATATTTGGCAATGTCTAGAAAATTGGTGAGGAAACAACGCAGGCCAATTAAGAAGAACCATGGCCATGAATCAGCGAGGCAGACCCCAGACACTGTCACAGGTGTAGACTAGTGGACAATCAAAGCCAATGTGGCAAAGAGGAACATACACATAGCCTAGGACAAGCTGATCCCAGAGCAATGATGGAGGGAACAAAGTCATTAAAGGCAGTCAAGATCTACAGGATGAATTAACTGGATGTATCTTTCTGGAAGGCAAGTTGTCCATTTATATCAAGAGGGACATAATTTTATTTATTCCTTCATTCAGGAATAATAGTAAACATATTCAAGGATTAATATAAATCATATTCATCTATGAGAGATTAGAAATTTCCTAAATATTTGTCCATTGAATAGATAAATGGGCCAGTTGTAACAGTTCATGCCTGTAGTCCCAGTTCTTAGGAGGTAGAAACAGGAGAATTACAGGTTCAGTGCCTGACTGGACTACATATTGACATCTTGTCTCAAAACAACAACAAAAAAAATAGGTAAATGATTAGATTAATTATAAATGATGCTTCATTTACATAAGGTAGTATATACTAAATTATTCAGTCTTCTAACATGCATGTTTGGTCCTAAAACCATGAACATAATATAATGGTCAGAGGAAAGCAGCAAATCACATACTGACAATTGTATACCACTGTCATAATCCATTTTGTGCTGCTATATGCCTGAGATTGGGTAACTTATAAAGAACAGAGATTTTTCTCACAGTTCTGGGGGCTGGGAAGTCCTAAATCTAACCCACATTTACTATCTTGCTCTATCATCCCATGGAAGAAGGTAGGAAGGAAAGAAAACCCATTGTGTGCACACATGCACGTTCAAGAAAGAAAAGGAGAGGAAAAGCAAGCAAGAGAGGATAGAATTTACTTTTGTAACAAACCCACTCTTTTAATAAGGACATTAGTCCACCCATGAGGGCAGTGCCCATGCACCTAGTCCCCTCTTAGAGGTCCCAGCTCTCAACATTTTTGCATTGGGGTGTAAGTTTCCAATACATAAACATGGGCAGACACATTCAAGCCATTGCAACCACAATAATTGTGAATAAAAATGGAAGAATACTTTTTAAATGATATGTATACCTAACAACTTTGATGGAAATTTAGTGATTATTACTAATTCTCTATTTCTTTTTGCTTATTTTAGTTTCTACATTCTTTATCTTCAGCATATATTCCTTTCCCCATAAAAATGTAATTGAAAGAAATGTATATTGATTTTATATAGCCTGAATATAAATAGTACTATTCATTTGGAAATAATCTTACATTTATGTTTATATATTGTAACACTCTGTCATGCGATATTATATTAATACCCTTTGGTGTATCTACTTTATTCTAATTTTAAAGATGGAGAAACTAAGTCCTCTCAACGTGAGCAGTCATCCCACTAGTAAGCAAGACAGCTCTGTCTTAAATGAAACTAAGTCTATGGCACTTTCCACTGCAAGGAGAGGTACTTTTCACTTAATCCCCATACAGTAGTAAAAGGAGCCAACTGAGCATTAAAATATAGTACCATTAGAGTTCTATCCTGAATGCTTGTAAGAGCAAGCCAGCATATCATTATTTTTCATTTCATTGAGTTTTTTTAATGTCAAATTTTGACTGCAAACTCTGTTCAGAGTGGAAAGTTCAAATTAAAATGTCAGTTTTGATTCAGTGAAGATGCTTTACTTTCAAAATATTTAAGGAAAATATTTTCATTAAAACCAAGATGATTGGATGTTACGGTATATAAATGTCATAAGTTCCATCATTCAGTAAAAAGATTTTAGGCCTTATACAATTCCTGAAACTTGATAACACATAATATTTTAGTCTTGAAAATCTACATGTTCATATTCATATTTACATAAATATTTAAAGCATATGCGGTAAGTCTAAATTGTTCATGCTCTAGTTTGCCAATGTTAATGATAAGCAATCCAATCTGCTGACAAGCAATCACCAACAACTATTGACAACAGCAGCATCAGTTAGACTTCCGTACTCTCACATAGATTCCCTCATATAAATCTCACTGATGAAATGCTGGACACTTTTTTAAGCCTCATTTCTTTCCATGTATATACCTTAATGCCTATCATGTGTGCCTTTTTCCTTAGAGGAGGTCAAGAAACACTGTTAAGGTTCATTTTAAGCTAGGTCAATAGTCTCCAGGCAAAACATTTTTATATAACTCTCATTTCTCAGGAAAAAAAAAAAAAAAAACCTCACAACTGATTACATCTCCTATCCTAAAATGGCTGAACATTTTACAAATAGCTTATTAGAGGCAGATTTCATAGGCAATTTTCACTTGATTTTAGTTCTTCCCTAGTTGGGTTCAACTCTCTTCAACAGTGGTGCAACTACCTCTACTGATTTAAGAGAAGTTACATTGCATAAACTCTGTTTCACCTCCTCTTCCTGCTTTCTACCAGGACCTGCAATGATCCTTACCCCATCGTCTATCTCAGCAGCATCTATCTCCCTTTTGCATTCACTTCCCTCTGAAATTCTTTGTATGAATGAGAAGAAAAGGACATTCTTAGTTCTTCTTGCTCTCAGAATTCCTGAGCACTCTTCCCGAGGCTGCAAAAATCTAAATCAAAGTTAGAAAGTATGAGTTGATACTGATGTCCCAGTACTGCACTACTTTTCTCTCTTCCCTTCCACTTTTCCTCCTAGTTTTCACCTTTTTCTCATCCAGACCTCCCTCAGATTCCCCTAATATAGTCTGATCCTAAAGGAAATTAAAGTTGGTCTCCCAATAAGATCCTCTGGTCATCAGATCCTCTGCAATTTGGTTTACTTACCACTCTGGACCACTTCAAAACCGCTCCTCAGTCAGGTATCAGTGGCTCCTGCTTGTAATCTCAACTACTAGGGAGGCTGAGATCAGAAGGATCGCAGTTCAAGGGCACTCAGGCAAATAGTTCCCAAGAGCCCATCTCCATAATAACCAGAGCAAAATGGACTAGAGGTGTGGCTCAAGCAGTAGAATGTATGCTCTGTAAGCACAAAATCCTAAATTCAAATCACAGTTCCAAAGTGAAAAAAAAAAAAAAGGACTCTTTAGCAGTACCCATGGTTTAGCAAAGTCATGTCTCACTTTAAATGTACATATTTCATACAAAAACACAATTCATCTGTACATTTATACATCTATTCTTTTTAACTGATTCAATCTACATGCTAAAATGGTTCAAAACAAATAGTCTACTAAATTCAGCCAGATATCCTTAACCATTGTACTTTGACATGAAAAATCCATTAGAAACCAAAGTAAAGAGACTTTTTGGCAATATCCAATTTCAGAAGCATTCTCTTAGACAACCCAAAACTCAAATAGCAATTACATTTACTTTCTAATGCTGTTCTAAATTGAGTGACGGTTAGAATAGAAAAATAAGGCAAATTAGTTGAGGACTCAGGAAAAGCATATACATAGAATTTAGACAACCATGAAAATGTAAAATAATAGATAACAAGAAAGTGATTACCAAGTAAAAATCAGAAGTACTGAAGAAAATTGTAAGTGAAAAATTGGTAAAGGAAAGTTTTTTGAGGGAATAGAATTCCAGGTATATTATGTGGATAAGAAATATTTCCAAGAGTATGAGAAGTGGAAATTAACAACTTTGTGAGGGTATGGAGCTAAAAGCCATAAGAAGTTGCTGACTTTATTCACATGTCTGCTTTATACACATCTCAAAAAAACTGAAAGTGTTTACAAATTCTTCCCTTCCCATCAAGAGCTATTTTTGCCTCTTGAATCAAAGTTGTCACTGAGGCTTACTTTGGCCAATGGGACATTAGCCAAAATGACACTATCAGAAGCTTGAAAACACTTGTACCTTTGCTGTCCTTGGATACTGAGGCCATGGTGGATGGAAAAGATCCCATGCTAGCCTGTGGAGAAGAAAGATGAAAAACCTCAAGAAGAGAACTGAGATGACACAGAGAGTCCCCAACAGACATGAGTGGAGTCACCCCCAACAGAGAACTGTGTTAATTCACAGAATTGTAAGCTAAGCAAGTGGAAGCTACTTTAAGCATTACCTTTTGAGATGTTTTGTTTTGCAGCAAAAACGTACAATGTCGTACATAGTTCAACTTCTTTGTTTACTCATTTTAAATTACTGCCCTCCAGTTAAACAAGTAAGTCTCCAAAGTGATCACCCAGTTCTCAAGGTTTTTTGTTTTGTTGCAACATTTTGGTAAATGCCTATAATTCCAGCTACTCGGAGGTGGAGATGGGGAGGACTGAGATTTGAGGCCAGTCTGAGCAAAAATGTTAGCAAGACCCCATCTCAACCAACAAGCTGGGCACTGTGGTCTATACCTGTCACCCCAGCTGTATGAGAGCATAGGTCCAGGCCAGCCCTGTGGCAAAAATGTGAGACTTTATCTCAAAAACAACTTAAGGCAAAAAGGTCTGGGGGCATGGCTCAAGTGATAGAGCACCTACCTAACAAGACTGAAGCCCTGAGTTCAAACCTAAGTACCACAAAAAAGTAAAAAGTAAATAACGTAACTTCTGTGTGTGCATTGTAAGGTTAAGTGATAGGGTGTGTGCTTAGCATGCACTATGCCCTAGACTCCATCCCCAGCATCAAAAAAAAACCCAGAAAACAAATAATCTTTCACTGCAGAGAACAAGAAATATTGCTTAGCAGCAGTGAGAGCCACTAGCAGCCAGAGTGTAGTCTTAAAATCAGTTTCCCACTAAAAGGTACCAAAGGCTTTTTGGAGAAATAATTGATTGCAGGTTTGGAGCAAGAAATGTGCACGATAATCCTAGAACATCTTGTCATGCCAGGATATAAATAATGTTTCAAACACATTAGGGTCATGTCAAAAGAAGTTAGGAGCCAAACTGAAAAGGTTCCCACCAATTAAAACAAGAACTTGAACATCCAATAACAGGAACATTACCATGAACTGAAATATCTCAAATATGTTTAACTCCATGACTTGAAAATAACAATTGACTAATTAATTAACTAACTGGACCCCAACACATGATACTAAGAAATTATTTTAAAACTTAGTGAATAAGGGAAAGAATCACATATCCTCCCTTTCGTATTTAATCTGTTTTCTTTGCAGGAGTATACCAGCAAATAAATGGAGAGAAGATAAAATGTCACCATTTTGTAATTTCTATTAAATTAATCCATCTAGGCACTGATCATCAGTGGCTGCCAACATCTCACTAACAGAGACAGATAGATATTATGTGTCTCCTAATGGATGATAACACCATGTGACCTAGAAAATGGTCTTGCAAAAAACAATAGACTCTAAATCTTATTACACCTCTAGATCCAACTATCTATATATGACCAGGAAATATGTTAAGTGGCACCATAGGGAGGTGATTAGCAAAATGCAGAGTGAGGGAATTCTTGCAGGACAACCTGGTTTTTTATATAAATCTTTACAAGATAAAAGGAAAGAGAGAGAGGAAACAGATTAGGAGACATATGAACCAACCATAATGTGTGGACCTTGTCATATCCTGATCCAAATAATCACTTAAAAAATTATACACATCCACACCCACGTTTACAAAAAATTAGAACAGTAGCTATTTGATATTTTAGAAGTTACTGTGCTGTGGCCCTTTTTAGCCTTTAATTTAGAGATACATGATGAAAAATGATGGATGAATCGATAGACTGTTTGTGGTTTGCTTGAAAGACACCTGGAAGGGCAGGGAATGGCGGGGTGCTGATGACAACATAGACCATGAGTTCACAATTACCGAAGTTGGATAATGGGTGTGTATGGCATTCACTATACCCTTCTGCCTACTTTTGTATATATTTTAAATTTTACCAAAATAAAAAGGTTTTATTTTTAAAGTGTGTAGTGACACAAAGGCCCCACCCTCACATATTCTAACCTAATTGGTCTGGAACTCAGATACTTTAAAAAGGAAGGAAAGAAGGAAGAAAGAGAAAAAAAGAAAGAAGGGAGGAAGGAGACAGGGAAGAAAAGAAAGAAAAGTCTTCTTGTAATCCTAATGAGTATCCTGGGACAACAATAATTTGTCCACCCTCCAGCAAGCCCACTGCTTCCAGTTACTCAGAGCTGTGTGTCAGTGGTTCTACCACAATTAACTGAGCTCCAAGTTAAACGTGCTGATTCCCAGGCTGGACTCCACAAGGACTAATGCAGACCCCTGGAAGGCTGGACTGGAGCTTGGGAACAGGTACAGTTGATAAACTCTGTGGGAGATCCTGCTGCAACTCCAGGTGAAAAGCAGCCCTGTGTGCTAACAACAGAGTGGACTTGCTGTGCTCTGGCCACAGCCCTGGCCCTATCACTCTCAGGCCTTTGTTCACTTTATGTCTTTTTTCTTCTGCCTGAAGTGTCTCCCCTTTATCTTTAACCAAATCATCCTTACTCTATAACCAAGTTCAAAACCGCCCATCCATGAAGCCTAATCCCTTACTGATGCAATACCTTCTTCCTGTGGACTCAGTGTTTTCCTTTCAAATTTATATCTGTTTATATGTAATGCCCCACTTCTTCTACTCCACAATAAGTTGGCATAGTTCAGGGGTTTTGTTTTCTTTTTTTACTTATCTTTGCAATTTAGACATTGTTAAGACATATGCAAAATCAATGAAAATATAACAGCTGATTGTGTCTAAAAATGTTTGTCCCTTAGGGTCTTCTCTGAAGTTCTCATTAACATAATGACACTCCCTCTCAAAATGCAGAGAAGCACCTGTCAAGGAAAGGGGGTTTGGGAGGAGGACACCTCAAGATAATAAATGCCTATCGGCATTTCGCAAGAATCAGCTAAATAAGCTATAAAACGATGAACACTTTCTAAATCAAAATGCTGTGCTTACTGTTTTTACAAACTAAAGAAATTGGTTTGAAGTAAAATATTCCAAAGTACTATTTTATATATCATAACCGTATCCAAAAAGTGTTGAATATCCTAAGAGGCCATGTTTGTAAATAAATTGTAAATAAATATGCCTTTATGTATAAAAGTGTTTCAATTTCATAAGGCTTCTAAAGAAAAGTGATACATTTTTATAAAGACCCCTACTTTAGATTCTAAAAGAAAGAAAAAAACTTTAAACTTTGGGAGGTTTATCGTTATGAATGAATGGATGACATTCACTGTACAGCAGATGTCAAGATCAGCAGTTTTATGATCCTCTCAGTCTTCCCAAGGACACCCTTATGAGTGAGGGGTCCATGGTTTATGGAAGGCAACAGTGAGACCTGGAGGGGTTGGATTACTGCCCAGGGTCACTTAACTAACAAAACTGAGATTCAAGCCCCCATATGCCTGTTTCATTTTTTTACACCCTTGCTTTTTTAGCACTCTGCTGTCTGTGGAGAGTAAAACCAGGCTGGCTGAGGAAGGGGTGGGGAGGAGACCCGGTGGATTAGAGGGTGAGAGATCTGAAGGCATGGCTGTCAGACAAAACTTAGTTAGAATCTTCCTACCTTCCCTGTAAGAACTTGCTAATCTTCAGCTTCCTTCTCTAGAGCAATATGAACTATTTGAAGCTACAGTGGAGGGTTGCATAAGATGATGCGTGGGGAGGACCATGGATAATGAATGGAACGTGTTGGTAATAATAACTTTGGTATTGTCATGAATGGTATGTCCTTGTGGATTTCTCATTACTGGTCATCATGTTATTCAGTGAAATGCACTGACTGACTTTTCACCCTAGACAGATCCTGCCGAAATTGCATCATCTAACATGTTCTTTGAGGCTTTTTCTTATCACTATCTTAAAGCATTATGTATAAAACAGTGCAATATTCAAAATGCTGCATGTCTTCATCCAATCCCAAACCCATGAGTTAAACTGCTCTTCCCCCCATATCTTTCACAAAGGCAGAATGCTCTGCTCTGTACACCAATCTCGCCCAAAGTGACTTGCTGCCCAGAAAGGGTCAGTAGAGTAGGCCTGTCATGATTAGCCTCTCCAGCAGCACTTCCGCAGCCTGTTTTGCTTCACCCAGGAATAATGGTGATCATTACTTTTTTTCCTAAAGCAAACCTTCCTAAAGGCTCAGACCTGGCAGGAGGGAACAATTCTGGCAGGGCCCTGGAACTCTCAATGTGCAATTCTAGTCTTCTTTCTCCCTCCCTAATCTGATCGTTGTTTCCCCAAAGTATACTTGGGGTAAGCATTTATCTCAGGATGTCCAAGTTAGGAAGAAACCCCAATCTTTTCTGAAACCCATCTGTACCACTCACCCAGGAGGTACAGGTGGGGATTTATGGAGTGGTGTTTCAACTCTTTTGCCTTTGAACTGGTATGAAGTTTGAGAAACTAAATCAATAGTAAAAAATATTGAGAGATACTGAGCATGGTGTATGAGTTGCTATCTTTTTGTTGACCAATTATAACCAGAGATCTTATTGTAAAAAGGTACTGACAATCTCTACATTGTTTATGAAAATATAAATTATTAACTCATGTAAAGAATCTGCAAATTGCTGTATTTCTGGGCAGAATTATTAGTCCTCAGAAACAAAATGTTTCACTAGCATCTTCCTGGATATGAATTAAGGGGGGGAAGTAATAAAATTGTCTACTTATAACTTAGAAATAACTTTACAAATATTTTGACATAATGACCAGATACCCTTACTAATGAGCATACTTTTTTCTCCCTCTGGCAAACGCTATGGTTCTCATACCTCGCAACAGCTGAAAAATTACTTGCTTTTTGGGTCAATCCTGCACACACTAACTTATGGAGATGCTTTGATTTTCTCCATATTCATAGAGAGTCAGGAGTGAAGACTACCCTTTTAATGTAGTATAAACATTTCTTAAAACTTAAGACCATTTGTATTTTTCCAAAAGATCTCTTCAGATGTTTACACTTTTAATAATACAGCTATTTTTACATACATATAGAAAAGTAGGACATAAATACAGTATTAAATGTATAATCTTACTGTGGAACAAACACTAAAATAGGATTTTTATTGTTAAAATTTTCCTGAGAGCACTCTGCATTTATGAGATTAAGCTTTTGTGAAGTCTGTTTTATCTATCCCTGAAATTATTTTGTCAGTCTCTTTAACCATCTAAGTATTTCTTACAGTTGGAATTAAAAAGCTAAGCCTATCATTAGCATCCTTATAAATCTTTGAGAGAAAAATCTGTATTGCAAAAAAGCAAACTGGAAATTTCTTCCTAAGTAGGGGATGTCCTATGACCAGAAACAATGACTCGATATGTAAATTACTATTTCTCAAAATTTATATTTTCTCAATTGAAATTACACAGGGAAAATTGTAACCAAATACATAAGGAAAACTTGGTCACGCTTCCAGTACCAGGACTTAAGCTTTCTTCAGTGCTCTTCTACCACTCCACAAAGGTTGCTGAGTAACCTTAGCATAATCCTGAATTATTAAGAAAATTAGAGGTCAGATTTACTTTACAGGAGATCTCACCCTATCTGAATCATGCCTGAGAGGGTCGGGAATTCCAGATGTGAGCCTGGTGGTAGGTGTAAAGTGCACCACATGTAGAGAATGTGCACAGTAAGGAAAAAGACAAATTACCCAGAGCTATTACTGTCATTAGTTCCATCAGCCTGGGAAGCCCTCCCACAGCATTTTCAGTGTAGTGTGTGGAGCAGGCCTGGGGCTTATCACATCTCGCAGGGGGTCCTCTTCTGCCAGGCATAGTCACATAGCTTGACATTTGTTAAAAAAAAAAAAAAAAAAATCTGGGCCCTCATTCTCCATGCAGGCTTCTGTTTCCCAGCTCTACAACCAGTAGCTAAAATAAAGGGAGCCAGCCCACTGAACGCTGCAATCATTTATCTGATGGCAGAATTGCTAGCCTTTCCAGAGGTGCACACTGTTCTTTCACATAATCAGTTTTAAGGCAGGGACAATAAGCCTTTGCTACTATATTGTTCCAGAAGCTACTTCAAGGGTTGTTTCACTAACCTTTTGAATATTTCACCATAATTAAAAGGTAAGGGATCTATGACACAAGAATTGTGATGAAATAATAAAGCACATACAATAACATCGAAAGCAATATTGCATTTAGTCTGTGCTATAGTAAATAACCAATGGAAAATGTTTAACTGATATAGCAAAACAAATTTCCCAAAGTATTTTTGATTCTAGAAGTGCACAGGAACAATATGTATTATAGGATCTTAAAAAGAGTAGACTAAAATACATAAACAAAATTGTACTGGAATGTGTGCATGTGGCAATTAATATGCAGAAAGAAATAGCTTGTGCTACAGTGCTATGATTTTAGAAATTATCTAAATTATTTGCTAAAAGTCCCTTTAATGTTTCATAATCTCCTCAGTTAAAGAAAATCACAAAATTATAAGCATATACACATTCTCATGAAAGAAATAGTGACAAGAAAGTAAATGCAAAATTATAAAACTTGCCTCACCTAAAAATAAGAAAAAAAATCATAAAAATTAGCACACAACTCAACAGGGAAAAGAAAGATGCAAAGAACACAAAATAAATTTCTTGAAGCAACTACTTTTCTCACACTCATCTTAATTATAATAGCAATAATCCCACATAAGAATTAATCACATAGTAGATATACCTGATTAGTCAAACAAATGTCTCTTATGCAGTAAAAAAACCATGCTTCAGAGAAACTAAGTAACATATACAACCAAAGTCAACCAGCAAGTATTCATATCCAAGGCCACCTGACTTAATGAGCGTAATTTCAGTTATAGCTATCCATCTGTCTGTCTGTTTTTCTCTCTCTAATGTCATTTTTAAGTAAATCCCAGTTATTCTGAAATAAACCTCTTTACTATCTCTTTCAAACTTGCAATTACCTCTTAAGAAAGCAGTGCAATGCCCTTCTGACTTTAGAAGTTCTGATACTCGTTTATACCCAGTAAATAAATATTTGCATCCTTATTATGCCTTGTACTGGTGCTGCAGTTATAAAGGAGAACATAGACACTTTGGGGGCCTCCAGAGCAGTAAGGGGACTCACACATACAATAGGAAAATGTAGTTAGTTATGAGACCATACAGCTAGAGCACATGATGACCTGGGCTTCTAAAGAAAGGACATCCCAACTGAGAAAATAAAGGGTGAGATAGGATTAGGCAGATGAATCATGCACAGAAAGAAATGATTCCAGTAGAGAGTCAAAGGGGGAAAAATTAAAAGAAGGCAAAAACAAAACAAGACAAACCAAATATGGTGCATTTCAGAAATTGAAAGTGGCCCCTCTAGCTGGACGTAGAGTACAATAACAACCATAACAACTGTGTTGAAACTAGCATAGTTTCATTTCTGAAGACCTGGGGGGCTTGCTTTTCTGAAAACAATTATTCCAAATCTCGAAACACAACCCAAAATCTTAGGTTTTCTCTGATTGCATGTCATCAGTAAACACTGCTTTGTGAATAAGTATACCTAAATTAAGAATTATTATGCAAGTTAATGATATAATTAATTTAAATAATTGCTGCTTTGACCCACATATTCTTTGAGATCTTGGCAAGTTCTCTTGACTGAAGAGTACTTTCCTATTCTACAAAATGGGATTGACCTATTTTACATGTTTGTAAATGTGAATGAGAAACAGTGTAAAATTATCACCAACTGTGGTGCCTGGCACATAGAAGATAAACATTATAAGGCCACCATAGCTGAATTTAGAAAACCAAATGTCCATAAACCACAACTGAATGATGAGGTTGAAAGAACCATTTTCTCATCTGCCTCAAGGTTGGTCCCAACTCTTAACTGATTGTTAAAATATTTGATTATTTTACTAATAGCAAATTCTAATTTTGCTAATGATTCAGAAGCTTCCTGTCATTCCCCTACTTTGTGTCCATTTATGTTTGATATAAGAATATGTATTATGGATTAACTGCTATGGTCAGAACAGAAGTCTTGATGCATTCAACATAAAGCCCCTAGGGATAATTAAGACAGTTCTAAAACAGAAGGTATCCCAAAAGTTCTCCTTTGTGGCCTGTCTTCTAACCTCCTGTCTGCCTTAAGCATGGCTTATTACAGAGCTAACCACTTCAGTGTCAAGACATCTGGGGACTCTAATAGAAATCCTGGCTGTCACAAATTTATCTGACTGTGTTTCTCTCAGAGATAATTGTATAATGCCTTTGGAAACCCAGCTTTTTGAATTAGGGATTTAGCTCAGTGGTAGAGCACTTGTCTAGCAAGGACAAGACTCTGGGTTTGTCCCTAGTGCCAGAAGAAAAACAAAAAAAAAAGAAACCCTTCATCTTTATTTAATTCTACAATTTTCCAGAATAGGTTGCTGTGTATTCTTATTAAGCAATGGTGTGTGACTTGGGCTGCCACCATGAGGAGTGGATGGTAAGGAAATTATTCTTATTAACTCTCAAGTGTAAATAGATTTTTTATCATTCATTTTATACAACAATGCTTTTATTTTCTCTCTGGAAGAAAACTAATTTTCTGCAAACAAATTTACTTTAGATTTTGTAGCATTTTCCCCCCCAAATGGTCAATCAACACTTCTTCTCTGAAAAAAAAAATAGTATCAAGTAATATCAAATTAGCTCAGCAATAAGAGCTAAATTATGTTTCTACTACTAATATACTTTGTACATGGTGTACACATTAGATGGTGTATGGAGTGAAAACAAATGAGAGTAAATTGAGGAAAAAAATCAAGGGTTAGATTGGGAAGCATTTTATTTGACATATGGACTCTACAAGCAATAGTGAAAACATTTACAACTTTGAAGTTGCTTTCATTTTATTCCTTTATGTGCTTCAACATAATCCAAACATTAAAGTTCAGATTAAATATGGAATCTGTGTCATTCAGGGGAGAAATTACACTAAAGAAATCACCATAATTAAACATTTTTAAAACTGAGTACTTTCAACTATACTTTATGTTCTTTTGCTTTGTCGTGATGCACTTTCCTGCACTACTTATACATTTACCTTTCTGAGCCCTTTATGTTGACTTTCAAAAATCTTCGAATAAATTTCTCTTCCTTTCTTCATTCCTACCTTTACTAAAGACTCCATGATTTATATTCTTGTGTTTACTACAAAATATTGGGTGGGGAATAATTAATCCTTTCAGCTTATTTTAAGGTACAAATAATGGCCAGCCTAATATGTTTGTCTGTGCTTACAAGCTTAAACTTTATTTCCTTCAATAGACCTGCCTTGCAGGCATGCCTTCCTGATCTATTCTGGGAGAATCAAATTATGGTAGATACTATTCCTGATTTTCTTTTACGATGGACAAGTCATCAATGCAAAATATATACCACCTGATTCCCCAGTGTTCTCAGACTGCCAAAGTATTGGCTGGATGACATGTCACATTACAAAATATATAAGAACTTTGTTTCTCATTGCCTGAATTTCTAAGGCCCAACATATTATTATTTTTTTAATTTAATGTGGTGCTCAAACCTGTTGCTTTGTTTTCAAAGCCTTTTCAGTGAACTTTTTAATATGATCATAAACAGAATAAGGAATATTGCCTATGATGAAAAATCACAGTTTATTCTAGTATCAACAAAACTAAGCAAATTGCTAACCTCTCAAACAGTTTTACAACATGCCATACTTCTTTTTTCCTCCTAAATTTTTGCCTAGACACTTGTAATTATTGGATAATTACCTCTCCATATTCACTTTCTTTTGACAGCTTAGTTCTAGCCTCTGGGAGTTAAACATCTAATTGGTTTGTCTGCTTAGATTGTGGAATCTGGAGGCTTCATGAATTTAGCCAAGCCAAAAGCGTTAAAAATATTTTAGGTAGTTCTGTCCTCCAGAGACCATCTAAAAGAGTTAAGAGAAGTACCAGCCCCTGGAACTTCATTCATTCTTCACAAGTCTAGTAACTAGACTCACAGTGAATACCTCGGTTATCAGAGAAGAGCCTCATAGAATCACTACACTCAATAAATGTCCAATAACAATGGTGAAGAGTTAGATGAACTATATTTAAAATATTTCCCCACTAATTCCCCTCCTAAATCTGGCTTCCATCTTTGCCTCTTTATGGTATCCAATGACCTCCATTCAGCCAAGTTCAAAGGCATTTTCTCTGTCCTTATCTTCCTTGATCTTTCTGATGTGTGGGGCACAGCTTTTCATACCTGCCCCTTTGAAGACTTCTGGCTTCAGTTCCTGAGACATTTCTATTGTCTTTTATTTTTCCTCATCACCACCCTGATCTCTTCACCTATTTCTCACATTTATGTCTTTTTTTCCTTATGCCTTTCCAGTCACTTTTCTTCCAACACAGCTTTGATGAAATTCAATGTTACTTGTATCTTCCTGCTTTTTTTATTCTCCACAGATTCTTTTG
Organism: Castor canadensis; assembly: GCF_047511655.1. NCBI lineage: Eukaryota > Metazoa > Chordata > Mammalia > Rodentia > Castoridae > Castor > Castor canadensis. The sequence goes on from NC_133391.1 coordinate 136,274,758, forward strand.
TTTTCACTAAGTTATGTAAGTGAGTAACTTACAGATACCTCTCTAACACTGATACATTTCTTTTTATACAGTCTTAGCTGTATCATATGCACATCAAAATTTAAATACAGAGTTCCAGAATAGAAGTAATTCACATATACTTCATTGTCATTTCATTGCCCACCACCTCTCCACAGGCCACCTCTTCAAAGAAGCCTTACTTGATCGTTCTATCTTAATCTCTCTAATTCCCTTTCGCTACTTGATTTTTATTCATAGCATCTACCCTTACCTTCATAACAATATGCACTTTTGGTATGTTCTGAATGATTCACAAAAGTGAACACTCCATGATAAGCAAGAATTTTTTGCTTTGTTCACTGCTGTAAAACCAGCACATAGAATAGTACATGACACACAGTGAACACTAAATAAATATTTAAGTGGATGAACAAATAAGTGAGTGAGTGAATAGATGCCTTATTCATTCAGAATCTGTCAGTCAGATTCAGAACCTCAGACTCATCTTTGACGTCTTACCTTCCTCAGTGCTCTATCCTTAATCCAGTTGTTCTAGAGTAAAACTAGGCTGATGTAATAAGTAAGGCATGCCATAATTCAGTGGCTTTAATTAAAAAAAAATTATTTCTCCTTTGCAGTTTGAGCCAAATGCTTCAAGTGGGCAGGTAGCTTCGCTCTCCCCCAGAAGTATTTAAGACATTCATGTTTCTCTTCCATAACTTTAGGGCACTGTCATCTTCTGCCTGGCTGAAGCTACACCTATGTGAATATCAGCCAGATGAAAAGAAAAAGACAGCACAAAGGGAGTGTTCTCACTATCCCAAAACATAAGACTGGAATAACCCACATTTCTTCTGCTTAGATTCCATTGGCAAGGGTTTAGTTTTAGGACCCACCCAACTGCAAGAGAGCCTAGGACATGCAGTCTATTATGTGCTTATGAGGAAGGGGAAAACACACCTGATGCACAATTACCAGTCATTTCCACATGTCAGTTTTCATACTCTGTCATACCAATCCCTTCCTTTCTTTTCATGCCAAATATAAAAAGTCCTATCCTTTGCCTAAACTATTATAATCCTTGCCTTGTTATTTTCCCAACCTTTCATCTTACCTGACTACCTGATTCTGAACACCAAATGACTTTTTCTAGATTTTGTCTGTCACTTTTAATTCCTTGTCTCAAGATAGTGTGAAGTTCCACCTATGTCAAGTCCAAAGTATTTGGTATGGGTTCAGTGCTCATCATCCTCCGTAAAATCACAAGTTTAGACTGTAAGAGATGAAGAAATTCCACACACTTTACATACCCTACTCCACATCCGTGTTTCTTTTCCTTCTAGAGTTTCATACAATGGAGACTTGAATTTTTCAGTTGTGTGATATCACATTTCTTTTCCCTTACGGTTCTTGATTTAAGGACTCAACTTAAAAATAAGCCTATAAAATAGCACTGTATTATATGCAATTAAATTTCTTCAAGCAGTAGTTTCTCTATAACCCATTTGTAAAAGCTTAATTTAAAGGTTGTGTTTCTGAATGTGTTTTGGGAATCCCTGAGAGGATGACCCTGAAAGTTTTCAGGGGGATCTGTGAGACCAAAATTTTTAAAAAATAGTTCTCTGACATTATTTGCTGTTTTGACTTTCATTGTCTCATAAGTGATAACAGCATTCCAGAAGCTACACTATGTGATACTGCCATAGATTGACTGAGGAACAGCTATGGGAATTCAACTGTTTTCTATTAAGCTGAATATTAAGGTTTACAAAATTAGAAGACAATGCCACTCTTCTCAGTAATTTTTTGGTTTATAAATTACAGTTATTTTTCATTAAAAGGTTGTTTACATTATCATAGTAAGTTATTTAGGTGAACTAATTATATATTTAAATAAACAGGCATAAACAAGACTCCTGCTAACAAACATTTTTGAGATCCTCAAGAATTTCTAAGAATGTAAAGGGGTCCTGTAATTGAGAAGTTTAAGACCCACTGCATTGAGGCGTTAAATTATAGTTTTGGAGCATTTTGTGGCACCCATCCATTTTACTCTTCAGCATCTTCCCTCAATACCTGGAAGTAAGAAGAGTGGATACCACTGAAAATTAACCTAAATAATTTCCATTCTCTAGTCTAACATAGTCTTCACTGAAGTCATCAAGGACAAAGCATTCCTTCTTTGATGTTCTGCTCTTGCATATATGAAGGGAACTGAGAACTGTGCTGAGAAATAGGCACAGAGGTCATTGGGAAAACAGGCTCTCAGGCAGCTCTCATGCATAACTAATGACTGTAAAGTGCTTTACAGATAGAAAAGTGTTATATTATGACAGAACAACCATCATGCACCTCATGCTTTAGGAGAAACTGACTCCTTTCTTAATCTTCCCTATAAAGAAGACTAAAAATTGTCATAGTCTGTATAATGATTCCCAAAGATTTTAACTGAAATAACCAAAACAATATTCAAGGGGAGCAACATTCATCATTTATATTCTTGGACCATCACTCAATTCTGTAATGTTAAGATTCTAGTCTAATACAGCCACTTAGCTTTGCCCTAGAGAAAACTCTATCTATGCCACAGCCAGAGGCTGCCATAATATACATCACAAATGAATACATTTATTCACAAGACTGATTTCATATAGTATACCAGCACTGCAAAATAAACACTTATAAACAGAGCATCACTCAAATTCCAGTAAATAATTCAATAGAAACAACTTCATAATATAGAATAAACAGACAGTATATACCAGATTTGGTTCTAGGTTTGTGGTAAAGACATTACACCATTTGCCTGGTGGTGGTATTTCTGAAGAATCAGTTAACTAAAGGTTACTTCTAAAATTCTAAATGGTGTGGAAAATATTTTCAGGACTTTTTTGTTTTATGATGCATTTTTCTTTAAAGCAAATTCTAATCCTATCATTTCATATACTTATTTTCACTTGTGAGACTAACATTATTGTCTGGGCCTAGATGTGACCAAAATTACTTTGTGGATTGTATTAGCCTCATCATTCTTGCTGTAAAGATATTGCTGGTTGAAATAGTTCCAAAAACCATTTTGTTACATGACATACAAGAATGTTTTCCATTAATATTGATGAGACCTATGAGTCCATACTGATGGGATAATAGAACTAAAAGGTGAGTTTTTATTGGAAATATACCATCCTTTATCCAAGTATTCAAGTTCTCATAAATATGGAGAAATTTGCACATACAGAAAATGCAAGAATGACTACTGCCTTTGAAGTTGTAAAGACCTTCAGAATACATTATAGAGGACAGGAGGCATGGCTCAAGTGGTAGGCTTCTTACCTAGTAAGTGGGAGAGCTTCAGTTCAAAACCCCAGTACCACAAAAGAAAAAGAATACACTATATTCTTAAAAATATGAAATGTCCTTTGATACAAAAGCAGCAGCAAGCTCCAAAATGTTTCCCTACATTACTGAGGAAAGTAAGTGAATGACTTCAGAATTTAATAAGAAGTTTTATTCTCTAGAAACTGCTAATTCATATTTTCTACTGTAATCTTTGTAGACATCAGCTTCTCACTGTCAGTGGAAGTAAATTATTGTACTTTACAAATAAAGTCAGTCAATTTGTTTTGTGAACTAAAATTTAAATCGTATTTAGGTTTCCTGCTACTTTTATTTCAAGTATTTCTTTGCAAAAAGCAATCTTTCATAATTAAAATTCTGAGGCAGTTGAAATAAAATGTCCCTAAGTAATATTCTCAGAGTTTAAAATAAGATTTTGACTACTTTCCATAAAGGTTTTTTTTTCTTTTCGATATTTAAACTACACTGTTTCAAAGCATATGTGTTCTTTTTACAAAGCTAATTCATCTTTATCCTGTTTCCTCCTAATCTCACCAAAAATCAGATATAGATTCTTTTAGTAAACTTATTTTAAAGTAAACTTCCTGTTTATAATAAAAAAATTAATAGTTCTAAAAAGTAAACATTGAATTGTTTAATACAAAATGTTTTTACTGAGATGTGGGCAATTATTTTAATAAAGGAAAAACACATTTAAAACTAATTGAGGATCTAATTTAAATTATCAAAATAATAAAATATCAAAATAATTTATCAAAATAAAAGGTTTACATTTTGCAAACCTTTTCATCATTGTGCATTGAACAACTAATTCACTGTTTTATATTATTGAACTATGAGAAAGCAGACAAAACATTTTGAAGAAATATTAATTAAAAAGCTATTAGGGAAAAAGTAAAATCTTTCACAGTCCTTAAAAGTTAATTCCCACCATAATTTACTTTATCATATTCAGTGACCTGTCTAATATTATCTCTATCTACCTGCTAAGTTTAACAAGTTTCAAACAACACATTGTATTTGTGACAGGTCAACATAAACAGCAACCTTTACCCATGAGAAAAAGGAAAGTCAGTGTTTGAGTTACTGTTAAGGATTTTTTTTCTGGAGAAAGAATGAAAAAAAAAAAAAAACCAAACATACTCCCTATAGAAATCCTTGGATGTTATGAAACTGAGTTTTGCAGTCTTTAGTCTTTTTTTTTTACTGTGGCACCTCGCTGTGATGCAGAGAACAGATGAGTTCAACCGGAAAGCATGAAGTCTTGGATTTGCCGAGTCACCAACACTGAGATGATTGTATTTGTATTAGCACGACGTTTACCACACAATCAAATGAATCTCATTTACATACATTTATGGCTAGTTTTCAGAGACAATACCACCTATTCCATCTCTCTCTCTCTCTCTCTCTCTCTCTCTCTTCCCTCCCCCCCCCCTTTGCAAACTACAAAAGGGAAAAACAAAGATGAAGCAAGAACTCTGCCTTCTTTTCTAAACAACAACAAAAAATCCATGGGGAATGAGTGAAATTATAACTAACTTAATCTCATTCAATTAATTTGAAATGTGTGCCAGAGAATCCTGATAAATCCACAAGTTGGCTATTTATTACCCTCAGTAAGGGCATTGCAAGATCTGCCCCAATAGTTCCTTGTTCCCAGGTGGATGACAGTCCTCTCTGTGGGCGGAAGTCAGCTAGGGAGGGTCAAGGTGTCTATGGTTTGCCTAGCGAAGTGGTCACGAAAACACTGGAAAGTCACGCCATTTGTTTGTGTTCGCAGGGAAGAAAGGGCACTGGCTGCACAGGGACACCCTGTCCAAGATGGTGACGCATCTTTCTGAGTACATTAAAAAAATATAGCATATTACTGAACTAAATGTTTTTATTGATCGTCCTTGAGTCAGAACCCACTGACCCCGCACACCATAAACGGCTTTAGCACAGAACTGTCATTTCCAGGCAGCAAGAGGAGATACTGGGTTATTCCAAGACACTTTGTCTAAGCTTTCTCCCACTGTCCCTCCATCCCTTGGCCCCCGGGTTAGCGGTTGGGTTTCCCCAGGACGCTCTCCAGGGACAGAGGGGCGGCGCGCACTCGGCGCGGTGGCCTCAGCCTGGTGCGGCCCTGGGTGCGGACCCGCCCAGCCCAGCGCCCGCGCACACCCTAGCTAGCGCTTGTGGCCACAAAGCCGACTGAAAAGACAAATGAATGTTCTGCAGCATTCTCCATTAAACAATAAAGTGAGCTGTAAAGTCTCAGGTGCTGTGTTTGTTGTGCAGTCTGCGCCGAGCGGTGGCTCCCGGGCCGGGCGAGCAGAGTGCAGTGGGCCAGGGAGCGCCTCTTCTGCTGATCCCAGGCGCAGATAAGGAGCCGCCGAGCCACCAGCTCTGTCTAGACTCGCGACCTCACAAGTCAAACGCCTTGTTTGGATTAGCCCTCCAGATCTGCCAACCTGATCAACTCCTGAAAGAGAAGGACCCAGAAACACCCCCTTTTCCTCTCCGGGACCACGACGATTGTCCTTCCTTTAAAAGATCAAGGGCTGAGTAGCCTGCGGGAGTGGCAGGGCTGGTTAGACCAGTGTGAGGACCCCGCTGTCCCAGCACCCTCCCCATAACCTGAGTGCAGACCGACGCTGCCAGCCCCCTCCCCCGACACGGGACCCGGTGGGAAAGTCATTATGGCCACGCGCAAAAATAACTAGCCCACTCAGTCAAATTCACAGATAAGACCATTCCAAAATAGACGCGAACTCTTGATCAATAAAAATGCAAAAAAGGAATCCTAGGCGAGAAATAGTCAGCTAAGCGGAATTTTCCTCATTGTAGTTCTCATAAAGGGCTGAACAATGTGCCTTTCCATCCCACCTGACCAGAAGCAAAGCTTAATCCACATCTAGCTCCCAAATCTGAGCATCCCTATTTTGGAAGCAAAAAATAGTAATTTATCTTTAGAACCCATTTTCTTATCAATGCCGGGCGCTTTTGCAAAAGTGTAATTACACAGAAAAAAACTGTCGAAGTGATTTTTAATAGAATCAAGGAGTCTTAAATGAAGTTCCTCAGAGCTCAGAGAAAACTCTGGCTTCCTCAGAGCTCAGAAACTAGCTTTTCCGAGCTAATAGCTTAAGCATCAAAAATTAAAGGATGTGATAGTTTCAATGCTCAGAGCAAACAGCAGCCATCTCTGCTGCCCCTCCCCCTCCTCAGCTGCTTGTGAACCAACTTCTCTGTCTACACTTCAGAAGTCTCCGGGAGGTGTGGAGAGATCCTCCATCACGGCTTGGGACATTGTAAGCTGTGAAGTTTATGTTTGTGGCGCCTTAGCTCAAACAGCCATTCAGTGGCTTGGTTAGTTATCAAGAAAACAACAGTAAGAAAAGATCAGTAAACAGAATCGGCAGCAAGCCTTGAATTAACTACTTTTCGTTTAAAAACACAAACTCACACTGTACAAGTTACTTGCTTTTATTTCAAATGGTAACAAGAATTCAAGATTTGGAGCCAGTTTCTAAAGTAACACTTTTTTTTTTTGTCAATGTTCATCTAAAGTAATACTTTTTAAATAAAGGTACAAAAAACAATCCCTTGTTCTTTCAGCATCCCCAAAGAAAACTTGACTTGCCCTGTTGTGACATAATCTTTAATTGTGGATTAGCAGAGGGGAAGTAAATAGTCCTTAATCAATAGAACTCAAATCTAATTTGGATTATAAATCTCTTTTGCAAAAGTTGACTAAACTGAACTTTGTAAATAAGAAAATATATACTTTCTGCTTAGTTTACTTGTGTTAAGGATGAGATTAAAAGTCCAAAGTGGCTGGATGTCATACAAACAGCTCTTTGTGAGGTTTGGACTGGATTGTAAACTTTTTTACTTTTTTTTTTTTTTAAGAAAAAGGAAAAAGCTAAGTAAATCCACATGGGATTTACAACAGTTATATTTCAATGAGATCGATCTTGTTTGTGGCTTATAAATTCACCATGTTAAGGAAATACAAAGTGCTTCTAAGGTAACTTGAAAGCACATTGACTTTTGACTGATAGTCAAAGAGTAAGACAGACCAGAAAAGAGGTCAACAAGATGAGTTTAACAAGTTGATCAGGGTGAATAGCAGCAGAGCATCACAAAGTCATTTATTTAATCTTGAACTTCAAAAAAAAGTTGTCACTGGGCAACTGGAATACACACACCCATACAGGATCACAAATAACCAGAAGCATTAACTCAATGGAGAAAAAGAAAGTCTTTGAATATGACTTTAACTTAAAAAGGGACCCTTTTAATGGTAATTGAAAAAAAAAACAGTGCTTCTAATGAAAAGGAAAAAGAGAATAGAGTGAATAGAGGTGATACTGCTCTTCAATTATATGGGAAAAAAATCCTATCTTTATAGATACTGATATGGATTCCCTCATTTAATGGTAGCTTTTAGTTGCATTAAATTTTAGCTTGCAGAAGCTGGAGGAAATGAGTCATAAAGTGGAGAAGGAAGGATTCAGAGTAATAAGGGAGGGAGGAACACAGATAATAACAAACAGGAGGAATTTCATTAGAAGAGCAGAGCTCAAAACTCAGTCACCAGAGGTGTGCAGAGAGAGGAGAGATGACATGCAAGAGATGATTTGCAAACAAGAAGACGTTTCAACTACACATTTAGAGCACATGCTGAGGAGTATAGAAGGAGAAGACACACCCTGCATATGAATTATACAAGACTTAGAATGCTAACAACCCATCAATCTATTCTCAGCCATCAGGCAACAAATACCTTGATTCTAGCAAGTGAGATAAAAATCATTCATCACCCCCTCCAAAACTGCTTTGCTTAAAGTCAAACTGTGGACTTCAGAACAGACTAACATCTATATATGTACAACATCAGGCACACATCACATATACATGTAAGTTCAATCTTAGAAGTCAATGCCAGGGAAAATGGATCACAAAAACGTGTCCCTTACTTAAGATCCTCCATTGTTTGCAGAGTCTAAATCAAGTTTTCTTCCTTTTCTCAGTCCTAACATTCTCAAGAGTCCACCAGAGGCTGTAGCTGGAGAAGTGTCGGTTAATGGTTTTCACTTGGGGCTTGGGTGATCAGTAACTTTGCAAGTGTTCTATAGTCGCGTTGTATCTGCCATCTTTGCACATGCTTACTAGTTAGTCATTCCAGCTATCTGGGGAGAACAAGGAAAACTGAAAAAGCAGACCAATAGATATAGCTAAAGAAGCTAAAAGAGTCAAGTCCGGTAACATGAGATTAAAGGGAGACAGAAAGAGGGAAGGGGGAAAAAAGACCAAAAAAAAAAGAAAGAAAGAAGAAAAAAAAAACCTTTCCCGGGAGAAGATCCGTGTAAGATAAGACATAACTCTTGTTTTTCTCAACAGAGAACCACAAGCCATTATTACCGCGGGCCAAATTATTACCCCTCTGTCAAGAATTAGACACAACAATCAAAGTAATCAACGGGCATGTCTAATGCACTGTAACATTTTCAATGCAAAGTTTGTTTTCTCTCTGCCCTCACGTTAGAGCCTGTAATTAACCCGTTATGTAGAACGATGCCAAACAAAAGCCTAATTGAGGCTCGCTTCCCGACTTGTGGCAGGTCTGTAGAGGGTGAAAGCGACTTGAGAACTGGGGCTGTGGGGCTCGCCAGTCTCCATCCTGGCCTCCTCCTTGCTCCTCGCCAGAACCCCGAGGGGTAACACGCCATAAGACACACGATTAAGGTACTTTAGCTTTCGTATTTATTAAATTGTCATATATCGAAAACGGTATTACACTCGCGCATACAAATGAACCCTGCTTTCAGAGTCCAAGACCCATCCAGGCATGGGGAGCGGAGGGAGGGAGGAGAAGAGGGAACAGAGCGCAGCCCCAGTCCTCACTAAGCCCGCTAACTAAGAAGCCCAATTTGGGGCAGTGTCATGTATCAATCTATCCCTGGGTTCTGGCTCTCATAATGAACTGCTGCTAAATGCGGTGGTGGCGGGTGGGGGAGATGTCTGTCCCACAGAGCAAGCCCATCTAACTAACTCCCTTTGCCCTCGGGGGCCTGCAAAGCAGACGACCTGGTCCCCCACTCCATAAAAGACTGCTCCCCAATAGAATACAAGCCGCGTTTCTTCCCGGAGCCAATCACCCTTCTCAAAGGATTGAAATTAGACTCGGGAAAGAAGAGGTGATGAGGGACAAGAAGGGGAAGAGGCCAAAAAATGCAGACACTCACTGGTCTGGGAATTGCTGAGAAAACTCCTCTCTTAGCCTTTTCCTTCTGCGCAAATAAAGCAATATTTCTCAAGCCAAAGCCACTAGTAAATAATGGTCATCTCTCCTGGGCTAAGCAGAAAGTCTCTCCTTTAGCAAGAGCTTGTATTTGAAATATTGGTCATTTCAACAATCCTGTGCAGGAGACTTCGGTATAAAGCACTTCAGTCTAAGAAAATAAAATAGTTACTCCAGTCAAAAGCCATCTGAAGCAGGATCCTCTTCCTTTTGAGGATGGGTGGGTGGATGGGATGGGGGGGGAGGGAGGAGGGAAAGAGGGGGAGAGAGAGAAAGACAGAGAGAGAGAGAAAGAGAAAGAGAGAAGGGTAGGGAGCAGAGCCGAGGAGAGTATCTCATTTTCACAAAACCTGTAACATTATCACAACTGAGAGCTAAGGGTTTCCTTCCAACCAACTTTGATCCAACTATCGAAATCCAAACTTGCAAACTGGACCTTACCTACTTGCAATACAATATCACACCTACAGTATGTCAGTTTACTCCAATTCACATGCAATCCTTAAATTCAGATATTTTAAAGGCTTGTTAATAAACATATATAAAAGAGGGACCCTGAATCATTATTTTTATTTATTTATCTATGCCAAACATTTATTAGTGAAATAGTCCTGAAGATATAATTCTACATATGGCGCTTTGATTTCACATAATATTTAAGAAAAAAAGACAAAACACATAGAATTAGACATATAATTCAAAGACCACGGTACAACCTTTATCTTTTTTTTTTTACTTCAGCAAACAAAAAATAATGTCAAATGACATGAAAAGTGGCAAGTCTTCTGACAATAAATAATAAATTACTTTATAATTTTTGCAATGCAAGAGCAAACAAAAAAAAGTTTCCTTTTTTCCTCTTTATTTCCAGAAAGAGAAACAGTCATTTTAACCAATAACTATACACATCTTTGGGGGAAAAGTTCTTGGACAGACACAAGTCAAACACAATCCCGAGACGCTTGTGGCAAAATAGAGGTAACCTTGTTGCAATGCTTTATAAGTTGGTTTTTAAATCTGAATTCAAAAACCTTTAAAGTCGCTTCAGACTTCTTGATAGAGGATGGATCTCAAAAAAAAAAAAATGGGGAGAAGGGGCAAAAGTAAAAAAAGAAACCAGCTACAGGACATGCTAAGAGACTCAGGATGTCAATTAACCCCTTGTTAAAGTCACCTAAAAACATCACAAACCAATGCAGCTCCACCTTCCTGAAAGAACTCTTTCAGCCACGGGGCCAGTCTCTTTTCCTGCTCTTTGCTGGAGCTCCTGTTTGGCAAGGCAATGACCAATATAGAAACAGCACCATTCAGATTAGGATGGACTAGAAAATTTTCTATTTCTGCTTTTCTCTAGATGTGCAGTGAAATGAAAATGCTTTTTTTTTTGAGATCCTTGAATATAAATCCTCTACGTTTTAAAAACGTCCTTTTTTTTTTTCAGTACTCCTAAGGTCATTGAATAGCATATGTTGGGTTTTATGTTTTGTTTTAATTCTAGTAAAATCCCATGATTGTCTTCACAGTGTTGCTACCATATCACCTTGTCATTAAAACAGACTTCGTGCATTTCATGGAGCATTCATTTCTTGATTCAGTTTTCATTCATTGACTGGGTCGTTAAATACTTTTGTTTCGGAGTTCAACATTATAATTTCCCACTTTCTCCAACAGGGAAAAAAATACATCTGAATGAATGAATGTTCCTCATGCCTCAATAGGACTGGCTACCATGCTGTTAGGTGTGTCTGGGAGTTGAGAGGACATCGATGCTACTTCGCTGCCAGTGGAATTAGAGCCTGGTCCTCCTTCTGAAAAATTGACCTGCATGGAAGGTTAAGAAATAAATAAAGGAGGCTGTCATAGGAGTCACAAAAATATAAACTTGTTATATTGTGTATGTCTGTACAAATGTTGTTGTAAATAGATATTAGGTAAAGATATCAGCAATATAATAGAGTTTTCACAGGCTTATTGGAAAGCCTGTGGAGAAATTGAGAAGAAATCCTCTCACTTTCCCATCTTTCTAAACATCGCTGTTTTAACTCAAACTGAATTCCCAACATTATGTTGCATTAAATTATTTAAGAACAAATGTGTTTCCCACCGTAAAATGGCATCACAACTCTACCATGCATGCTCAAAATAAAATTATCCTGCTGGCTACATGTTGCCCTGGGAGCAAGCGAGTTTTCTGTCTCTAGGTATCAAAGCCTCTCTTTTTGACTTGGAAAATCCATACTACATGCTCAGATCCTATGATAGGAGATTCAGAGGGTCCATGGAGCAATGATTAACTCCTGAGGAGGCTCACAGTGTTGGCCTTCTTCCTTATTGTTGGTCCTGCTGCCTCTTGGTCTCAATCTCCCTTTTCCTTTCTTTCTCTTTCTCCCCTTCTCCCTCTCTCAATAAATCAGGCTCTTCTTTCCCAGAGGAGAGCAGTATATTATAACATCACCATATTATAATATATGACTCCTTGTTTTAACTGAAAAAGCACTGCATCAGTGTTGCAAACTTCCTTCAGCAATCGTGCTCTCCACTGCCTCAGACTCCCCTCCATGTCTCTCATCTGACACTAAAGGTGCAGAACAGGCAAAGACACTTGGCTGCACATAAACCCTCCCCTTACCTTCTTTCTATTGTCCAAGTTTTGCTCAAATAACTCATCAGATTAATGACTTTAAAATAAGATTCCTCCCCCATTCCAGAATCTATCTCCCATTTACTCTATTAAAATTTCCTGTGGTGAAGTCCAGGGACTTCTTAAATTTGCCTACCATCTAGACTTGCCCTTTTACAGACACAAGCCTGGGGCTAAGCCCTTTCAACCACTACCCTCTGGCCAATTACCTAACTGTTGACACTGACAAAGCAAAAGGCCTTAGGACAACATGAGGGTAAAAGATGTCCTCAACTAATGCATTAGCTTTATTTCCAAAAGGAAGAAAAAGTTTTTAAGACAAGTTTTAGCTTAATATTTTATAAAACAGGGACTGACAGGGCTAGTTACACTTTAAAAAACCACATAAGTACATATGACATATTAAAAAGAATGTATGATTTAATATGTTTGTCTATTTTGACCTTTTAAGCCCTTTGTAGGCAAAAGGTGAATTAACTCTCTTCTCTGGATGTATAGAACATGTTAATTCTAAAACAGGCTTTCACAGATTAAATAAGTACTATCTGATTGATAGAGCTCATGTTCCTTTTGCTGCACATACCACATAGTATGTTTCTGAATCATATTTGAACTCAGAAATATTTAAGCAGTCCTACATTTTAGATTAACACATTTCCAGAAAGGGATATAGTATCAAAGGTATTAATCAACTATTTGAATAATTAATCTCTTTATTGATATCAGTGTGACAGCCCAGACAGGTGTCTGCTGCTTATTGATAACATTATGTAGTGGATATGTTGTATAATCACTTTGATTTCGGGCCTGAAATATCCCATTCTCTAGATGCTGATAAGGTAGTAAACTTACTGATTGCTGATCCCAATGCCAAGGTGATCTCTAAAGTTCGTAAAGCAGAAGCCTAAGGGGCATAATTTTTGAAGCCCTGTGCACCTTTGCACACATATCATCTAGTTAGGCACCTTGAAGTTATTAACCCCAGCAAGCATGCCTTATTGATACAAAATCATCCTGCATAAGTCAAATTATGCAGTCTCATTAAAAACAACAAAAAACTCACAAGAAGATTTGTTTTTTTTGTGATTGTCTCCCTTCTCCTCACCATACCACCATACTTCCTTGGTCTCTCCCCCAGTCTGGGGTCAGGGGGTACCCTCCCCCCTTAATCTTTCAGTGTGTGAAAGTTAAACCAGAATCCAATTTCTGTTGGGAATTCAGCCCTTCTCAGTCTGGGAGTTGACACTTACCAGTTGCTGAAAAGCAGGCTGATCTATGTCACTCTGCAAGGCGAAGTCACTCAGTACTTTCCAAGGTGGTTGGTAACTTTGTACCTCAACTGGGTTCGCCTGTAAGCCACCGTCATGTCTCTCTGGACTGGCAGCCACCATGGGAGTTCCTGTCATCCCCTGGATATTCTGTGAATACCCCCCCACAACATGTTAATGAGCAAACTCCCTCCCTCCATTGTCAGCACAGGCTAAGCAAATATACCTAAGTATTATCTTATCTATATAGTGGCCCCTTATTGACTCAAGTTAATCTGCTGTACCTATGGATATTAGCTAGAGTTCAGTTTTGTTTTTCTACTTCTGTGAGCTGGAGTATTAGGTCTCCTTAGACTTTATTAAAACAAATTCTTCTATGACTACCCTCTTCCTCCTGACCTTTGCAGTTCATTCCCAACTCCTTCCCTGTACCTTCACGGCCAAGGCCAAGGCCTCCCATAAACAGAAAACTGAGGCAGACTGGGGCTCCCTTCTGCCTCCTCCCATGGTGATTTTCAGGGCATTAGCTGCAGATTTTTTCCAAGCAGTTTTCCTTGCAGAGCCAGCCCCTACTCCCAAGCTTTTGAGTGTGGCTGCTATTATATTATCATGCTATAACCAACCTAGAAAGTACCCTGTCCCAGTCTTGGCTGGCATACCAAGTTTAATGACAGTGAGTTTTATGGCATTTAAAAATAGGGTTAAAGCAGTAAAATAAATAAATAAATAAAAGGGTGGGAAAAAAGGGGTCTGATGCCTCTGTGGAGGCCTGGGCTGGGACTGGAGCAGAAGGTTTGTGTGCGGGTCCTTGGAGGACTTCCCCAAATGAATGCCCAGAGGTTGGCCTTACATGAGGTGCATAAGACCTAAGAGACTGGCTGGATGACTTATCCACTAAACTCCAACTCTGGATCTAGACAGGCCCCCAATGTGTTGTCACTCCTTTCTCTTCAGCATGTGAGGAACTGATTGTCCCAATGTTAGCAAAATCTGGCTAGCCTCATTATCCTCTGCCCTGGGAGGAGGTGACTGCTTCCTTCTGTTCCAGGATATGGTGAAGTTGAAGAGTCTGAGCCCACCCATGCTGCACAACTATGCGGGCAGCTGCTCTCACACCTTGCTAGGGTCCCCTTTAAACTGCCTACCCCTCAGTCTTCCTGGCATGGTGCCTCTCCCCAAACCCTGGGTTTGGGTGGAGGAGGCAGGGTCTTCCTGTCAGGGTTCCTGATGTCTCAGGGCCAGGCTGGGTACCAGAACACACCTTACATACTACCTCCTTCCCCCTTCCCTTTGCATCCTAGCTGGATTCCAGGGCCACTCACAGTTTTGTCATTGGGCTGCTGCTGCTGGAGCTGCTTCATCATGATGCTCCGCTTCTTGTCTTTGCATCGCTTGTTTTGAAACCACACTCGAATCACACGGGGGCTGAGGCCTGTCATCTCCACCAGTTGCTCCTTCATGAGTGCGTCCGGCCGAGGATTGGCGGCGTAGCAGGTCCGCAAGGTGTGCAGCTGCTTCTCGTTCAGCACAGTCCTCACACGGGTGGTCTTCTCCGGCTGTTTGTGGACGTGAGGCCTCAGGGCCGGCTGCCTGGCGGAGATGGGCTCGGCTGCACGGCAAGGGGTGCCTGTGAGCTTGGGGCCATGCGGTAAGCTTGCTCACCCACCCGCTGGCGCCTCTCCACTCCTGACAATGGTTACTACTTTACAGCCTCAACACACAAAGCAGAGGTGGCAGAGGTGAGGGTGAGGAGGGTATAAGCGAAAATAAAATCTCACTCCTAATCTACAGAGGTCAATGTTGGGTAATCTGGGCGGGAAATGCAGTCCCACCACTGCTCCTGTCAACAGAGCCTTAGCCAAGAGAAGCACTCTCAGGGTCTCAGGGTTGTTGTCCCAGAAGGCACCAGGGTGGCATTTTTCACCACTGCTTTTCCTCCTTCCTAGATTTTCCTCACAACCAGACTCAGCCCACATTATTCCAAGTAACCCCCACCTCCAGGCTCAGTGTTTCCTCTAGGGTTAAAGCCTCAGAGGGTACCAAGGAAGGAAATGCAGATCACCCAGTGACAGCCAGAGACAGTACACCAGCCAGGGTGTCTGAAAGGGAAGGCAGAGAATTCTGCCAGAAATCCTTAAACTTCAGTCCCAGAAGACAGTCATATTAAGGGTCTAAGGAAAGTCTGTATTTCTGTATTTCGGCCATCTCTCCAGTCCCTGGTCTTTCTTAGTACTAAATCATCCTGGGACGTTCCTGAGACGGGTTGACCTCAAGCAAAGGAAAACTGAAACTTTGTTAAACTGTCTAGGCTCCAGATAAACGACTGCTGGGAAATATCCCTCTTCTCCTTCCCAATATTTTGTACTCCTCTGTGTTTCCCACCCTTTGCTTTGCCCCCATGCAAGCTAGTCACAAATCCCCCAGGACAGAATTCTTAGAGTGGCCAGAAAAGAGTGGGGGGTGGGGAGGGGAGCGGCAGGGGCGGGGAAAGAGCTGCCCTTTCCTCACCTCCAATATTTAATAGGAACTTATATTTTCAAACTACACAGGAGGGAGTGTTGTTGCTCTATTCATGACCAGAAGGCAGGTAGGAAACACTGTGCAGCCTTGATCCTGACCAGCCTTGCTCTGTTTCCACTTTCCTTTATGAGGAGCCGCTCTGTGATCTATATGGTACAAATCCTACACCTTCCAGGAATCCCTGGGGTCAGGCCAACACCTATGGGGTCAATTTAGAGCTACAGGGATGGACTTGAAGATGAAATTCTCACCAAATCACATTGAATGAATGGTTTAAAGAGGCAGGCTCCTTTTAAAAGGCAATTACTGCAGATTAGGTTGCTGACAGTTTTAAATTACAGCTCTGTGCAGTGGCCTGCAGTTATTAAGCCTGTATCTTTTCAGGGGCCATTATCATACAAAAGGATAGAAACTAAAATTTAAAAATGTTTTGGATTGGGGAATGAGTCTCAAGGAAAAATTATTTGGGAGGTTAAATGATTTAAGGCCACCTATGCTTCCTTTATTGGGTTAAGGAGGAAACACCAAGGACCTAGGACTCCACCCCTTTAATTAGGCAGTAGCTAGAATACCTGGCAGGGAGCTGAAGCCCGTTTTCGGTAAACCACGGTTTGGAGGCCAAGGTAAAACTGACAGTACTGTTTGGGCTTGTGCATACATGTGTGCACAAGTGGTGCATGTTCATATGTACCCATATAAAGACACAGGTGTGTATGAGTGCTTCAGGAGTCAAGGCAGACAGTGAGTGTGAGCCTTGCTGCAAAAGAGCAGAGCAAACTGCCTATGTGACACCTCATTTAGCTGCAGGCCACCTTCACAACCAGCCTGTGACTACCAGGGTTGCTGTGGCAGTAGAAAGTAGGCAGGGAAGGGGCTGACTTAGCTTGGCGCCTGCCTCCTGGTAAGGCCTCCCTCTAGGCGGCAAGAGTACCTGCCATTTGCAGCGGCCGTGCCGGATGCAGGGGACTGAGCGGGTCGCCGGCGCCCAGGCTGGCCCTCTCCACCACATCGTGGTCGGCACGGCAGAAGAGTCCGTCCTCCCTTAGCGCGAACTCATCCCCGGGGATGAGCTGGCGGCTGCAGGCCACGCAGCGGAAACACTCGATGTGATACACCTTGGACCGGGCACGCATCACGAAGTCGTTCTTGCTGAAGCCGATGCTGCACTTTGCACATTTGATCCCATATAACCTGCACGGGGTCGGCCAGGACAGGAAGAGAAGAACAGGGAAAATGGGTCACTTCAGGCAGGCATTGCCTGGGCCCAATATCACCAGCGACCCCAGCAAGCGCTGAGACGCCCTGAAAAAATCAGTATTATTAAGCAGAAGCTTGGAATGGGAGGATAGAAAGGACTCTTCTCCTTTTCTTTCTCCCAGGCTTCCTCTACCTTTCTCCTCCTTCCACCTTTCCTTTCTTTTACTTCCTTTTTGATGAACCTTTCTGTCTCATTAGTTCAGACACCCTGCCCAAACCAAAGAAAATTTATTAGTGGGACTGATGTTCTAGTGACCAGTCCCAGGGTTGTCTTCACAGATATTAACAGGAGGGGAATCAAGAAGACTCCCGGTGGCCAGTGGCCCCACACTTTCGATTTCTTATCCCTTAGTTTCTGCTGCCAGAAATATCTCGGAAACTACAGCAAATTAAAGCTTGAGAATAGTATTGTCATCCCACTTCATTTGTGAACACATGCAAAAGCACAAGCAGAACATCAAAATAAAACCTCTGAAGGTTTCCCAATCCTCTGCTTCATAGCAAAAATTTCTGCAGGCTACAATGTTAATGGAAAGATTCCATTCTTCCTTTTATTATTTGAATGTTGCAGAACATTCTGCCTCTATTTCAGTTTGCTTGAGTCATGACCAGCCTGAAAACTGAAAAGACTCACTTCTAAAGTCTTCTTCCTTGCTGGCCTTTCCTTACCAGGCCACAGTTCTTATAGGTTCCTTCTAGGCTGCACTGCCTAGTCCCCCTCTCCCTCTATCAGCAATAACAAAGCTGGACCATTCCTACAGAGAAAATGGAAGAGAAAGGAAAAGGCCCACACAAAGGGGGCCAGACTTTTCCTCCATTCCTCCAAAGGAGATTTGGAAATCCTAATGGTCACTCTGTTCTGCTTTTACAACTACAGGATTTCCAAGGGCTCTTGCGGGAGTTACTCATGTGCAAACACACACAGTTGAGAGAGTGGAGAAAAGGAGAAAAAATGGGTTCTTTTACAAATGTGTGTATCCAGAATTAAGCACATGGATGTTTGTGTAGAATCAAGGAAAACAGTATCTCCATAGGAGTAAAGATGCTCCTGGAGGTGCCAATTGGGTTCTCCCTCTCCAGAATCCTGGGTTCACATACCAATCAAGTAAACAATGAAAATGACTTGTCAAGGTTAGAAGGCAGATTCAAAAGTGTTCCCCCCCTTGCCTATCCAGTGTGAGATCTTCCATTTTATAGGATGAAAACTTTACTTTGCCTCTGACCAAACAATTTAGAAAATCCCTCCCCCTTCCAATACCCTCTTCCTGTACTGCCTTTACTTCTTTCCTCTCTCCTCTACAGTATTAAAAAAATTCCCCTGCATTGCTCAGTTTTATCAATCAAGATTATGCTCTCTACTTCATGATTTAAAAATAGGGAGAAAAAATAGGGAGCAAGTGAAAACAGTGAATGAGTATTAAATCTTAACTAAATTATAATAAAAGTTCTCAAGCTCAATAACTTTATGTCTTACAAAAGCTAATTACTTGTTAATAACTAGTGGAGAAGTTTTCTAAAAAAATAATTTTTGTTATCACTGGCATCATAGTGAAGGTGATATTTCTTTTTATTATTAAAACTAATAAAATTTTAGCTTCCTAAAGCAGAAAACAAAGTTTCTGACATATATATGCACAAGTCAGAGAACATTTGAGATTAGCAAAATCTCAAAGTAAATTGAAACAACAACAGCAACAAAACAAAACTCAGAAATTTCTTATGTGGTTTTAGTCTTGTCAATATGGGCAATTCACTCATTTTATCAGTTACTAGATTTTAATGTGAGAAAGGAAGCTGTTCAATTATCTAAATATACCAATTGTTCCTAGACAGATGATGGGCAATTTGATCTGCTCTGTCTAATTCATCAGCTCAGATAAGATAAGAAAGAAAAGACAGTCAGATGTCACCAAAGGGTTAATATTTAAAAAGATTAAATTTCCGGTCTTTTTGCAGGGAATATTTCAGTTAATTTTAAATTTTTCCAGAAAGAAGCTCTTATCCTAAAAGTAAAAGGGAATAATACTTCTACTCGCCTTTTCAAAATGCATCTCTAAACCTGCTTCAGTCAAACTTTTATTTTTGTCTTATTTAACTGATATCTTCAAAGAATTTTTAAGTTACTAAAAAAAGAGGACTAAAATGAACAAAAGATTGCACTATTCTATGAAAAAAATACATCTTCTTTTAAAGTTTAGAAAGGCAAACTTATCCATCTTCGAGTTTTTTGTTTGTTTTGGAAGGAGGAGGATGAAAGAAGAAAATAATTTGGGCATCATAAATTCCAAGGGTAATCAACAAGCCTTACTACAACACAATTCACGGAACCCCCATCCCTCGCCCCGGAGTAAAATGAACAGTATTTTTAATTTAAACACACACACACACACACACACACACACACACACACACACACACACTTACAAGGGTGACTTTTGCATGGTGGACCCCACGAAGGCAAACTTCCCTCCCCAAAAAAAAAACAAAACCACACCAAATAATAAATAAGGAGTAGGGAAACCTCACAAAACCAAGGAAGAAATATAAATGGCATACCTGATATAATCTCTTTTACAGTAGGTTTTCCCATCCCTAACAAAGCACGTACAGCTCTCGTCCAAATACTGATTACACTCCGCACATTTCAAACATGCCGCATGCCATTCCAAATCCGGAGAAACCCTCAGAATATACTGATCATGAATTTGATTGCCGCAACCAACACATAGGGAAATCAGTCGTTTTTCTGAAATGAAAATAAATACATGATTGACTAACCGTTTACTTCCTACAGAGATAAACACACTTTTAGTGTCGTTCTCTTATAGGGTGTACTCTGGGAGAATTTTTTCTTTTCCTTTTTTTTTTTAAGAGTATTGCACTTTGGGATGGTAATTGAAGTGTGCCATCAAAACCTTGACTCAATTTTAAAAGGAGGTGGAATATATGTAAAATGCAGATTTGAATAGTCTACATTTGTAAGCCTAGCACGCAACCTAACCCGCTCATTTTGTATTTTCTCCCCTCCTCCCATTTTGCTGTAATCATTAGGAAAGATTATGGATAAGTCAAGCCAAAGAAAAGGTTTTGACTAGAACGTTAAGTGAACGCAGGGATGTCTATATTTTCCATGAAGCACTTTCTTAAATAGCACACAGGACTGAATATTGTTAGCTAGAGCAGACATCAATACAGTTGTCACTCGTTCTCTTTTGCAAGTCTAATGCTAATTCATATCTTCGGGTATTGTATGTGCAGGCAGACCTTTGCAACATAATAACCTTCTCCGAGAGCTCTGGATTCCCGAGGAGGAAATCACCGCGCAGCACCACAAGGCTAGGATTTGGGAGACTACACAGGCGAATTCAAACACAAGGTACGATCAGTTTCCCGAAGATCAGAACCAACAGCAAGCATGCAGGCGTGGCGGCAACAAGGAGAAAAACAACAACAACAACAACAACAAAAAAAAAAAACCAAAAATCCACCTCTTCTTCCTTTCTCTCTCCAGGCAATGACTCCAACTCCGAAGAGCCTTTGGCACCCGTGCCTGAGAGAGACCCCCGTGCCTGAGAGAGACCCCCGCACAAGAACACCACATCGAGCCCCACAAGGTAAAATAGCCTCTTACTTTTTGGTGGATCTCCCATGTCTCCCATATCTGTAAGAGGGAGTACTGTCCACAGTAAAATGGTGGTTGTACAGTTGGTGAACAACCCACAGAGAGGATGCTGGAGCTGTGGCTAAGTGGGAAATAGTGGCCCCTGGGGTTGCCAAAGCTGAGAGAGCCGCTGCCCGGCGGCGCCGCGCCCTCGCCGATCAGGGAGTCCAATTTAAACCGACGGAGTTGGCGGAGCGGAGGCGCTGCGGCTGCGGCGGACTCGGCGCGGCTCGGGCACCTCTCTTCCTTATCTCTTACTCAAACTTCTCTGCTCCAACTCAGCTCCATCGCCATTGGTCTGACGCAGCGCGCGGGGACGTCAGGCGAGCGCCGCGCCCATTGGCTGCGGGACGCGCGGCGCAGCTGTTCTGATTATCATATTTCAGCCTCGCTGCAGCCGTGCGCCACTGATCGCTTGGCGAGCTCGCGGGAGAGGATTAGGGCTCCCGAGGCAACTTGCTCCCGGCCCAGGCTGTGCTACCCCGAAGCTGGGGCTGCCCGGCTGCTCTGGCTTTTGGCCTTCCTCTCTCTTCCTTGCCCTGTGTCCCCTCCCAGCTCCTTCTCGGCAGCCTGAGCGCTCGCCTCCTGTCGCGCTGCTCCTCCGCCCTGCGCTCCTGGGGTCCCTGCAGTCCGCTGGCTGCATGGAGCGCGGGCTCACTTTTCTGCCGCCGGTGGCGAGTGGCTGGTGGGTAGGTCTTCCTGTTGACGAAGTCCCTCCGTTGCTGTAGGAAAAGAGGGAAACTTTGGAACCGACCGCTTTTTTGGGTTTGACCCCACGCTGTAGCGCACAACCCCGGACCTGGCCGGGCTTGGCTGCCTTGGAAGGGTGTGTTCCCTCCGGAACTGGCTAGCCACTGCGCGCTAGGGGAAGAACACCGAATGGGATGGTTAGATTTAGAGAACTGGTCGCTGATTGCTACCCAATTACCCCGTCATTCTCGACCTTAGAGCTCCAAAAAACGTGGGATGGGAGGAAAGGGGTGCTTCTGCGGTAGCGGACAAAATCAGGTTGGAAACGCGCAGGTAAAACGAAGTTGACTCCGCGGACTGCCTCTCTCCTTCCGATCAGAAAGGTCTGCTTTTCAGTTTAACTCTGGAATTAAAGCGTGTACTAACCCGAAATCAAAGAGTGAAATAATCTTCCAATAGTCGAAAGTTGGTAAAGCGATTATGTACCGTCTAATTCCTCTCTCTGCTGGTATTTTGCCCTTTGTTTTTAAGCAAACTTGTGCAGTTGCCTGGTGGTGTTTTGATAATTGTAAGGGCAAGTCTCCTTGCCTCTCTAGAGTTTTTTTAAAACGGTGTGAGTATAAAGGCACGAGTAGAGAGGAGTCTGTTACAGAAGAACAGTGAAATACCCATTTCCCTTCACCTAGTGTGGAAATCTAATAATTTTCTCTGGGGAAACTACCTGGAGAGAGAAGATTGTTGGCTGCATCTTGCCGGTAACTTTTTTCAATAATTTTCTTACGTATTCCCGTCATCTCTTAATACTCTCTCAAAGACAAAGTCAAAGGAAGACCACTTAAAACCCCCACACTTCCCCCAAAGCTTCTAAACAGCTATTCCTTATCTAGTGGGACTGCCAGTTTTATCTAAAAAGCCATACAAACACAAGCCCTAGAAGGCTTAATTTCGGTGTCTTGTTGCTGAGAGAAGACCGGTGGGCTAGGAAACTCCTTCCTTTGTATCTTTCACCAGATCTAACCCTTCATTAGACCTGTGAGCCTTGGGCCGGCCTTAGGGTTTGAACGGATGTGCCTCTTCAGAGCGCAAAGAGAAGCTAAGATGCGTGAGTTCTTTCCTGAGCTAGCAAGGGCTTTACCAAGAATTCCTTTTTTTGTTTGTTTTCTCTTGAGGAAAATGTCAAATCAGATCTATTCCCTTCCATTTTATAAATTATGTCCGAGTGCGTGTGTGGGATGGAAAGTTGGATTGACAGAGGTTGATAAGTTTACCAGTTGTGTTGTTTTAACCCACATTTCTAAGTCTCGGTTATTATATGCATGGAGCCTTTTGTCACGCCGCTTTTGCAAAGCTGATGCTGATAATAGCTATATGAAGCAAGTCGTCCCAGTATACGGGCATGTTTTCCGAGTAAATAACCAAGTTGACCCTAGGGGGGGAAATACCTCTTAGTGCCACAAAGTAAATAGATTTGAACCAATCATATTTCCACATGCCATGTTTATAACATGGAACTAAACACAGGAAACAGCCATAAGTCTAGTGACTTGTATTTGAGATGCAGAAAGTGCTTTTACTATCCTTCCTCTTTCACACCAGCCAGGGAGAGAGAAGAGATTTTAACTCATTAAACCAATAAGTTATTGCAAAGAATTGCTGATGATAGTAATTCCAAGTAGAGTATCTGGCATGTGGCTTGGGGGAAAACCTTCAGTAATGAGTAACCCTAATAGTGAAGACAACATGTTTCCCTTTTCTTACTCCACATCATTCTTTATCCGTGTTCCTACACTGGTAGGAGCAAGGATGTATGCATCAAAGAGATATATTTGAGGGAATCCAATAATTATGTTGTTTCATGATGGATATGCTATGTAGTTCCATGTGTCTGTCCATAATACTATTTGCATTGAAATCAAAGTTAGGACAGCAGGCATTATTATTTCACTTTACCTGGTGTTCTCATGTGACCACAAATTCTTTGTTTCTTTAGTTAATTGCTGTCTGTGGATTTGGTGCATCAAGTATATGTGTAAAATTGTGTTTTTTATAGAGTACATAAAACTGTGATTACACAAAAGTATGATTAGCAATATTTTTCCAGAGTACTTGATCCCAGGAGCGACCTCTTGTGTTCAAAGGGGGGATTAGACACTCCTGTGTCAAATTTTGACTCATTTTGACCTTTGTATATTGTTAGGTCAAAAATGTATCCTTCATAACAGCAGTGGTGTGAATCCCTGGTTAAAGAGAGGAGAAGGAGGTGTAGATAAGTATAGTATAGATCACCCGGGCCAGTATCTGACTACCATAGAGATGCTGAGATTTAATAAGCTGTGGCATCTGTCCACGTGCACATCTGTACAATTCCCACCCAAGATTCCTGATGGGCTTTTAAATGCCTGTGGGTTTTTTTTTTTTTTGGTGAGCTGTTACTTTCCTTTTCTGCTTTAATTAAAATTAAACATTCCACATCAAACTTAATGCCAGATAAAGATTCTTGAACAAAAACATGAAACCAAGCTACTTTCCAAAAAATCAAATTCAGTTTTAATTGTAATTGAAAAGTAAAATTACACATTTAAAATGTGCTTATTCCCTAACAGTCTCTGACAAGTTATAAGTGAATTTTAAGTTGGTTCTTTGAGAAATTATGTACAGTGAGAAAGCTTTTTCCTAAACAAGATTGTGAAGGAAAGAGGGCTTTGATCAGCTTTCCTTGAGCTATGAATATGGCTGGTAATTTATTCTCAGACGGGTGATGCTCTGTGTTAGCCCACACCAGAACTGGGTTTGAAAGAGTAGAATAATTGTGCTGCCAGAAATGAATATTCAGATGGAAAAAAATATAACCAAAGAATTTATATTTTCTGATCTCCACAAACACATAATTTGGAGGTAAAATAAAACATGAACAAGTTTATTCAGCTCTAGGAAATAGGTATAGAGAATATTTGTATGTGTAGCCTATTTCTCCTTTTTACTTTTTATATGTGGTCTCTAAGCATGTAGAGCAAGGCTATATAAACTATTGGTATCTTTAATCACTTCCAAGGGTCAGACAAAATTATATGGGTTTAAAAGGAGTCAGGATTAAGCATTTATATTTCACTGGGAATGTGGTGTGGTTGTTTAGA
Organism: Castor canadensis; assembly: GCF_047511655.1. Taxonomy (NCBI): domain Eukaryota; kingdom Metazoa; phylum Chordata; class Mammalia; order Rodentia; family Castoridae; genus Castor; species Castor canadensis. The sequence goes on from NC_133391.1 coordinate 136,299,578, forward strand.
GCTCATTTGTCTCTCAGTTGTTGGTGGTTTTCTGGGGATGAATCAAGTGAATCTGCACTCTCATTTCAGAGAAAGAGAAATCTCCATATTCCATTGGGTAGAACATGATTACCTTTTTCTCCCCTCCCCCCTTTTTTTACTTTAAAAATACTAAGCAGTGATAATAAAAGCAGCTGTTAATAACAAACCTTTAGTTGTGGTTCTTATTTTATTGCCTAGGACTCCTACTGCGAACTTGGTTTTGTTGAGTGCCAATTACTTTATTAACCAGTTAAAACAATCTGGGTGAATTAGCAAGAATTCTCTGCTGCGCGCAGAGCTTGCTCGCCTGCGTTGCTGAGCTCAGGTGGTGGTTTCTGTCACCAGCGTTGCCGGTATTCGTCACCGGCAGACGGCAGCCTGAAAGGCAGTGTTCTGTGCGGTCTGTTGCTCCGTTCCCAGCCGAGATAGAATTGCACATTCCAGGCAGGCAGCGGCAAAGCCACAAACCTCAGGTCGGTGCTGAGCAAGAGAGGTTCCGAAGCTGATTGCTGGGAGCAGTTCGGTCAAGCGAGGTCAGAAATTTGTACCCTCCTTTTCAAATTGTGCTTCTAGAGTTATTTACTATGATTTCTCAAAATCGGCAACCCTTTTCAAATGAAACTCTCCCTGCACTTCCCCCACCCGTCCACCCAACTCCTAAATGATCAGGAAGGGCAACTTTTAACTGAGTTTTGCCTGGAGCCCAGGTTGGAACCTGCGAGTGCAATGTGCTGACTAAGAGATTGGGCCAAAGTATGCCCAGAACCCTCCATTTGGCAAAGCCTTCTTTAAATGTATCAGATTCTCGAGCAAGCCGAATTCTTTCGCACGTCCTGGTCCTGGGCGATTGGGTTGAAATCTACCTGATCTACCCCAAATCTAGCAAAGCACCAGGGGGGCGCCCTGGCTCTCGGAAACTCAGGGCTACTTAACTCATCTAGCTGACCATGTTATTCAAAGCTAGTTAATTGTTCCTTTAGAAAGATCCTTCTTTCCCCCACTACAGTCTTATCCAAGGGGATAAGACTGAATTTAGTGCCAAGGGATTTGTTTTCTCACGACTTCGGGAGGTTTACGGGGAAGGGCAGGAGAGGGGAGGCGAGAGGACCTGGGCGGAGGTCAAGAGGGAGAGCCGGAGCAGAAAATTATCAGCCAGTTGAGGGAGGGAGATGGAAGCCCGGAAATCCACCCGGATGCCCCAGACTTTTCCTTTACGTCTCAGAATCGGTGCTCGAAAACCAGCTTCCTAAGTAAGGTGTCCTGGACTGGAGTCCTGGTGGTCTGCGGAGGTGATGTCAAGAGTTACAGCTATTTCCTATGAATTAAACTGGAGGCCAAAGCATGTTAGGGCGGTTACTGTAGTAGAGAGGGGGTTTTAAAGGGGCGGGAGAGATTGAGTACCAGAAGTAGTTTCCGGGCTGGTGAAAATTCTTCAGATCTCAGTAAACTCTTAGATAGAAAGATGAAGTTTTAGGGATAATTTTGAAGGTCACCATCTGTCTGCTGCGACTCCATGCAAGTAACAAGAGGGTGAAGTCCCCGAGTGTGTGCATTGAGAATTTTTTTACGCCCCCAAATCCACGTTGTTAAAAACTCATCAATTCTTTGCAACTTCATATTAAGAGAATTTGCCCTGCCCATCTACCTGCTAAATACCATCTGAGAAGAGAAAAGGGACTCAGAAGATGACCCCTTTCAAAAAGAACGTCTCTTAATCAACTCGACTGTGTTAGTTATTAAATTGCTCCTGAAGGGTCAATGACGTCTTTCCTTCTGTGCGATGCTGGTATCCTCTTCTTTGTCAGGCTCAGAAAACCTGCGATTTGACTTTGCAAGAACCCCACCAGCCCCCGGTTCAAGCACTCAAGTGGCTAGAAATTTAGCCCTAGCCTGAGTCCGGGGAGGAGAGAAGCACTTAAACAAAGAGACACCCCCCACCCCACGTTAGATTTCCTCCCTTGGCAATTTCCAATTTGCCAACCTTCGAGCTGGACCACTCCTCAACCCGTAATATGTTTTGATCTCAGAGGCATTTTCTATTCCACCTTCCTTTGCCAGAAGTGGAAATATAAAACAGAATCTACATTCCCTGCCCTAATTCCTACTAAAGGAAAGGAGAAAATCCACATCTCTTCCTCTAGGGATGGCGAGCACAGCCCCTGGAGAGGCCTCATTTAGTTTCTTAATGTGAATTTGCTTGCTCCAGATGGCTTCAGTGGAGCTTGCTGGACCCAGGGAGGGACTCAGAAGCAAAGGTAAATCCAGTTACCTGCCTTTGGAAGTTAGACAGATCACTAAATGAGGAATGAGTATTTCCTTTTCTCACTTGGGGGCTGTTCACTGGGAGACCCTTTAGCTTCCTAGACTGGAAAACTGGAGACCGCACCACCTCCGCAAACAGTTGGCTCACAGATGCAACCCTTTCAGAAAGTTGAACTTTAGCCATGGATTCGCCTCTCTATCCCATGCCCCAATCCCCAGGGCTTCCCCCAAATGAACACACTTGTGGAAGTGAGTGAATGAAGATACCATTTTAATTGCTTCAAACTTTGTCAAATCACCTTTTGTGCCATCTGCCAGGGACTCAACTTTCACTGAGTGCCTCCATCCAGAAAATGGTAAGGACAGTGTTCCCTCTGCACTTGTCTTGGTAGTAGGGTTCAAAAAAGATTAACCTCATAGTTACTGGTGCAGAATATTTTCTTGAATAGCTGAATTCTAAATACTGCCCCTCCCAATATAGGTACCCAAAATATTATTGCCCTTTTCAGGTTTATTTAACTCACTTTATGTTGCAAAAATTTTCATTAGAAAACAAGAGAGGACCCCCATTGTGACACACTCCTGTGCTTTGCTGCTAGGCACAGGATGCTTTTCCTGATTAGCCAGAGGGGCGCGCTCCTTTGTTGATTTAAGAGTTTGCCAGGCAAGAAGTAACAATTATCTTCTTGTCTCTTCTCAGTCTATTGCTGCCTTACATCTGGCACAGTTCAGTTGTATAAAATTTGACTCAGAAATGAAAAATAAAAGAAAATTGAGTGAATAAAGATAACAGGTGTATTTAAATTTTAACTGGCTTTATTTATAGATTGTATCTATCTCACACTCTAATAGGTGAAAGGTATAAAAAAGTATGTAATGTATCAGTTATGTATAATTATGAAGTAATTATATGCTAATGATAGCACCATTTAACATTCCAAGACAATTCCATAAAGGAAAAAAATGAAGTGCTTTTTTTCATACACATAATATCCTTTTTCCAAGAAAATAATTGGCAGACTTAAAAATTATATTCAAAAGTGCTTTTATGAAGAAAGTAGAACAAAATCTGAAGCTTCATGAACCCAAACTCCATCAAACTGGTTTGTCCCTCACTAGGGTGTTACAAGTGAATGGTGTCAGAAAACACTGTTCTGTTTTCCACACCCTCCTTTTATGTGCACAAGGCACAGGTTTTAAAGTTGTGCATTTAAGTGTGTATATAATACTTACTATTCTGAAATCTCCAATTGTACTATTTCAGCAAGAAATAAAACCTGAATAAGTTTTAGATAATGGTTAAGGAGTAACTATGATTGAACTTTTGTAGTTTGACAAGATTGTGTGATCTTTCTTTAAATATAAATGTTAATATAGCAAGATTAATGTAACTTTAGATATCATCACCCCATAATTCATAAGAAATCAACAAAAAATAAAGGCAAGTATGGCATACTACTTTCTACAATGTCTAGTAAGGATCTGTTATAAAAATATAATGATAAGATTCATATGTATAACAAATATGTAGCTAACACTCTGTTATCAGTTCAATCTAGATATAAAAACATTGAACTATTATGTGATGTGTGCTCTCACTGGAATGTAGCTAAACTGATGCTTTACCATATTTTAGGAATCCCATGCCTTTCCCCAGATAGTATAGTAGACCAGGAAGTTCCTTGCTCCTTGAACTGTAACACTAAGTCAGAAATTATTTGATTACCCATAACTCATCAGCAGGATTACTGATTTCCCCTTAAATATGAGGACTGAAATTACTTTATGTCTCCTTTCAGAATGGGGTACAATGTGCTGTTTCATCTTGTTGGCCTAGATTTAGGATTTATTATATACTCTCCTATTTATGAGAACCACCGTATGCAGTTTTGTTGGCTTTGCATTCTCATCTGGTGCATTTCAGGTCTTGTCATTGTGTTTCATCCTAAAATATTGATTTAGCTGTCCCATATGTCACATGATATGCTTCTGCACAGTCCTGTACTCAGCCATACCAAGCAGATCTGCTGATGTGACTTTGGATATGCTGTGCCAGGGCAAATATATTCTTTTGAATGTTGTCAGCAGTGACAAAGTAGAGGAATACGTGATAAAAAATCACACTTTAAAATGTGGTGGAGAAAGAATTGAGTGTAGGTAATGTTATTGGCCATAAAAGAGAGGATGGAAGTGAGTGTTAGGCTAAGATGAGAAAAGTATTGAATTTTGAGAAGAGCATGAAAAAGCTTATTGCAAAAAATAAACCATTGGATGAATGTCAAGAGGAACAAAAGATGGAATGGGGCTTGGTGACCCACTGTGTCCTGATAGGATATGTATTTAAGAACATCACTCAGATCTGGGACAGGTAGCATTTGTCAACTGGGGAAAAACAGACTTTTAAATTATTTTAATCTTACATTTAGAACATTAAAAATCAGATTTAAGAGTTTCTTTGTAGAAAAGTAGATTATTTGGGAAAAACTTCAAAATGTTATTATATATTTAAGTGTATTATACTAGAATCTTTACCAAACTTAGGCTCACCTATTGGTATGCGATATCATCACAGAAAATATAAACTACAAATACTGCAAATGCCATAATATGAAGTCTTGTGTTATTTTATATAACTAAGTTGACTTAACAATAGTATTCAGGACTCAGAGGAGAAAAGACCAGATATGAGAAGAAATTTTTTAAAAAGGCTTCAAAATTTCCCAGAGTTTTCATTAACCCTTGCCCTTTCTACAGATTGGATTATACCACAAAGTCTAACTCAACTATTTAGCAGTGCTCATTTAAACCACAATAGAAAGGAAAAGGTGTTGTGAAAACACTGCTTATGCTCCAAATTATGCAAAGCAACTTGAAGGTCTGCCAGCAACCTTGTTATTATGTTAACAATCCTGACCAGGTTTCCCATTCTCTTAGGTTAGTTCTTCTGGTGTGAGCAAAAAGTGATTCAAAACCATGAGGGAGGGAGCATTCTTCGGATCCATGCACTTGGGAAGAGCTTGGGTGTCCAAAATGTTGGAAAGATCAGATATAGTTGTTCTCATTCAATCTGTTCTGGAGGTCATGGGGTCAGAATATCTGTACATATGTACAAACCAATAGGCCCATCAAAACCTGATAATAGTCAGCAGTGCAGCATAAAGGTTGCATCTAGCCAGAATCTAACAGCATTTGAAGTGTGTCTGTTAGGGAAAAGAAATACGAGACTGACAACATCAGTGGCTGCAGCAGCAGCAGCAGCAGAGTAACTACAAAGAAGGACTGGAGATTAATCACGGTAAAATATCAAGCTAAAACAAATTCTGCCGGGCATGAATTCTTCTCTACTCTCAGATTTGAAAGGTATGCTTCAAAAGTACAAGCTTATTGGCCAAGGTCAAGTTGATCTTTAGTAGGCTAAAAGAAACAGCTGATGGAGAACACCTAAAGATTTTTTTAATGTTTAAAAAAAAGGAAAATAATTCATGGTTCAACAGTAGAAATACTCTTGACAACACGTGGTAATCAAAATTGCATTCCCCATCTGTGCTCATGGCCTGCACTTTGGGATAATACTAATTTATAAATATTATTGGTTGCTATTAGCCTATGGCTCTCCAGGATTTTACTTCTAATGCATTCCTCTTGTGCTTTTAGATTTACCATTTTGCCTCATTTTATAATCTCTCCTCTTTGATACAATTTGTATAAGCAAAAAAACAGAATACATAACTGTCTTTGGAAGAGTAAAGAGACAGTCACTGAACTGTGCAAGTTAGATGCTCTAGGTGAGTCCACCCAGACTGAAGCAGCTACCCCACCTAGTATCTGTCAAGGCACCTCAGGTGCCTCTAGCAAAGATCTACTACTTTAGAATCATGAAGACTCTTTAGTTTTCAAGGGTTTTTGTTCAGTTTTGCCTGTTGGTTTTTAACTCAAATCCCAAAGCTTTCTCTCTCTCTCTCTTTTTTTAAATGTAAAGTGGGAGAGTTTATTGAGATAGAAAAGTGTAAAGTGGGAGAGTAGAGCCCCCAGAGTTGGGGAGAGGTCCCAAGAGAGGGTGCCCACCAAAGCTTTCTGAAGGCAATTTTTCTCTATTTCTTTACTCTTCTGTACTGTTATGAAAGTTTCTAAAATTAGCGTATCAATAATAAGAAAGAAAGGAAGGAATCAAAGGAAACAAAGATGACATGATAATAGACCTAAAATAAGTGATAGACAATGCAATACTGCTCTACTGAGCAGTATTAAGAGCAAAGAACTATTGACACTGCTATATATCAGGTAGTGGATCTTAAAAACAATGTTCTGAGTGAAAGAAGCTAGATTAGGAAATGGACACGCTATAATTCTACTTCCATAAAATTCTTGGATAGCAGACTATGGCATGATAAACTGATAGTGACAGAAGGATCAGTGATGGCTTTGGCATGGGAGAGGCATCAGTAAAATGTAAAAGGCAAAGATTACAAAGGACTGCAGGAAATTTTTGGAGGTGATTGATGTATTTCTTATTGTGGTGGTACTTTCCCAGTGGGCACATATGTCAAAGCTCACCAAACAATATATTTTAGTTATGTGCAGTTTATTGTGTCTTGATTACATTTCAATAAAGCTACTAAAATTAGACCTCAAGAAATTGTGAGTTTTGTGTTGACCTATTCTTTATTATTATTGCTACTATTGTTGTTGTTATATGATTTTTATGATGAAGTGATGGGAAAAGGGCAAATTCATTCAAATTCATTCTTCATTGCATAGAGTGAAGTCAAGTACCTGAAGGGAGAAAAGAATTTGCTTCAACATAATTGGCTTTTGGTCAGTACTTTCTCAGAACCTCCAATGTGAAACCATTTTTTTCTTCTTTTTACTATTTCATAAAAGTATATGAAGCCCATCAACGATATGTGCCCACCTTAATCTCCATTATTCACCCTCTCCTCTCCCACTAGTAACCTGCTCTCCCTACCCCGTGCCTATTTTACAGTCCTGACTTTCATTATTAACATTTAAGACCATGTTCAAAGGGTTTTTCAATGTATCCCATGCTGTGAGTATATTTTACTTTGGTCCCTTCAACCACTTCTATTACTCTCCCTTACCCCTTTACCTTCTATCCCCCATTATCAACAGCTTTCAGTACATATCTTTATATCCTCTACCTTCACAGATGTTATGTCTTATGATATTGTTGATGCTCTATCTTTCTCTTTTCCTTTCCACTTTTCCCTGAGTTCCATAGAGTATTTCCACTATTACAAATATGTTCTACATAGGAGTTTATATATGGTCAGGCTTGTTTTTGTGTATATGTTTATCTTTTGGATCTATTTTCCACGTATGGGAGAAAACATGTGGCCTTTGTCTTTCTGAGCCTGTCTTACTTCATTTAACATGATGTCCTCACAAGGGAGGGGTGAGGATAGGTAAGACACCTAAAAAACTAGCTAGCATTTCTTGCCCTTAACGCAGAGAAACTAAAGCAGATACCTTAAAGCAACTGAGGCCAATAGGAAAAGGGGAACAGGTACTAGAGAAAAGGTTAGATCAAAAAGAATTAACCTAGAAGGTAACACCCACGCACAGGAAATCAATGTGAGTCAATGCCCTGTATAGCTATCCTTATCTCAACCAGCAAAAACCCTTGTTCCTTCCTATTATTGCTTATACTCTCTCTACAACAAAATTAGAAATAAGGGCAAAATAGTTTCTGCTGGGTATTGAGGGGGGGGAAAGGGAGGGGGTGGAGTGGGTGGTAAGGGAGGGGGTGGGGGCAGGGGGGAGAAATGAACCAAGCCTTGTATGCACATATGAATAATAAAAGAAAAATGGAAAAAAAAAACATGATGTCCTCCAATTGCATCCATTTATCTTCAAACCACATGTCATTATCCCTTATGACTGAGTAAAACTCCATTGTGTATACATATCACATTTTCTTGATCCCCCAACATGAACTTTTAATTGTCTAATCCTTAATTTTAAGTGTTTTCTCTCTTGTTAATGATCCCAAGATATGATTTGCAGAAGTCTCTAATATCTTACATTTCCCACTGTCAAATTGTTCTATAATTCCTAATACTCTGTGGGTAGTTTTTAAATGATCTATCACTATGTATTTTGGTTAGGTATGGATTTTACTATCATCTTCCAAAATAACATTTTTGAGGATAGAGTCCACATTTGGTCCATTCTGTGAACTATTGGTTCTTCACAAACCTTTGAATTCACAGAATTATTGGATGGTCTCCCAGGCAGATTATTTAGGTCCTTCTGCCTTGGATTGAACTTCCTCAGACATCAACTACCAATTCACCTATACATATACCACTCCCTGGGTTCTCTGTTCTCTCAGCCTAGTGGGTCCTGGAATCAGTGTGATTCATATTTGAGTTCTCCATACCCTTTGGCTCTCCCTTCAACACTTATCTGTAACCCAAGTCTTTCCAAACATATCAACCATCTTCTTTCTGACACTTGTGGATGAGTCTCTGGCATGTCCCTTTCTCACTTCTTCCTTATAAACTTAAGTTACCCTGGGTGGCATC